>NC_090935.1:103908022-104211052 GCF_040938575.1 Ambystoma mexicanum | reverse complement strand
GGGGACCGGTGAGTAGTCCATACCCCAACCGGTGGCCCCTAGCGCAGGAGCCCACTTCTTGTCTACCGCTGTTGCGAAATAGCGACCCTATCCCTCACTCTCAACCTGCCTCTGCCGCAAGTGGAGGTCCTGCTTGAATAGTGGGAGCTTGTTCTTCATCGACCTTACCCGCCGTCCTGATCTGCTAGCAACCCTTAAAGAGACCGTATTTTGTCCAGTGGCACAAACATGTGCATGTACTATTGAGCATAATATTCCTCTCTTGGTAGGGCTTGGACTGACTTTTAGTTAGGTGTATTCTTGATGTGGAACTGGGTCTAAAGATTACTTGCACTGCCTGTTTTCCTCCCCACCTAGGTGGTCTACATATGTTGTGCTTTCTAATCCGTTAGACCCCTCTGGTCTTGTATATATATCGTGTTGATGTGTTGGTTTACTTCAGTATTATTGTGATTCTTTGCTATGATCTATATTACAAAGGCCTTGTAATAAATCTGTGTATATTTTTAATATATCCCCTGTCTGCAGTAATTTGTAAGTGTCCTTGCTTTGTGTGCTCATTGAGGTCTTTCAGTCACCCTCACCCCTCTTGAGACTTAGTCTTGACCGCCTGCCATAGCTACCCTGATTGGTCTGGCTTGTCCAGAGGTTACCCTGTTCCAAGAAACTAGGTTGGCCTTATGAACCTCTGCCCCTCCAGGTCAGAGTTCAGAAATCCATCTTAACAGCTATCCCCACTTCTTCATTGGGCATACAGTGCCGATAACCAAGCCTCTGTCTGGCCGACCATTACTGACCCTCTACGCCCCTGATGCAGGGGGGATTGCTTTATTCTCTCCCTCCAGGATTGAGCAATCTCTAGACATCTACCAAGTTATAAGACCACATCAATTAAATTATTCCTGTACTGGGTTCTTGGTCTCCCAGGCAATGGGGCCAAATACATTGGGGTCAAGTACCGAATTGAAGTCATCATCTGCTATTCCAAAATGGAAGGTATATTTTTATAAATCTTGATGGGAGTCATTTGAACCATACATAATCCCTAATACTAGCGCAATGCCTTCTAACATAAGTAAAGCTAATATAAATCTGCCCCATGGGTCTATCACTCGCTCACCCACTAAGTACTATAGATTATTGTGAAACAGTACATCAGTACCTCTAAGCTTTTCAACAAAGCAATTAGATAATGCTAGTCCCAAGGCCTACTCAGAACATAATTCTGTTCTGTGAATCAGATAGTGGTTGTGTGCAGAGCAACATCTGCAGTCAGCCTCTTAATCCTAATCGTGAATTTTTCCTCTTAAGAGGACTTTACTGACCATTCACATTCCATGTCATTATCCCAATATGACCAGTCATTAGCTAGCTTTCATGTGTAAGTATTGCGACAAGTTCACAATACGTTATTCGCTGAAGCTGCAATATACTGGTGAAACAGTCTCCAATTAACCAGAGTGAAGAGCACAGTAGTCTCAGTGTCAAAAATCAAGAATCACTCAGGGAGTCTAGTAACGTCCCACATGAATTATGTATGTGGCCCCTCCCTCCATAACTATGATCAAAACAAAGACAAAGGGAACACAATATGAAGGAAGAGCACCAGGGAAGAGTAGTTTAAACTTAAGCTGAAGGGGGCGTGGCTGGAACTCATGGTGTAGAGACCTGCATGGACGGTGCTCCCATTCAGATCCTGACCAAGATCCTTCAAACGTACAGAGACAAATGCTAATAGCGTAAAAACAAGCATATACCCACAGAGGAAGGAATCCTACCTCCCACCGGAGAAAGACCGAAGAAAATCGGGGCCTGCATCCTGTGTAACGGAGCTCGCAACCCTCTGCCCCGAGGTAAACAAAATGGCTGGCGGCACTGCGGCCTGAAGGAAGCCGAGAGGTGGGAGAGATCATGCTCTGCAGCATCAATGTTGAATGCGGACAAGGTGTCAGGTGTAGCACCCAAATCGCACTTGGCTGTGTAGAATGCAAGTGTCTGGGGTGCCGGAGGCCAGTGCAACTTGCATACAGGTCCAGCGGGGTGTGGATTGAGGTCGAACCCCACGCCCGACCCGGCGGAAGATGCAAAGGCCCAGAAGAAGCCTGACAGACCAGCGCAAACTGTAAGCCTCGCAAACCACCCGGAGAGCGAACGAAGGAAGAGCCCTAACTACAGTAGAACTACCTGAGGAGCCGGCGGCCAATAACACAGTGAGGGATGCCGAGCACAACATCCCGTGGCTGGTGCAGGACAGGGGGAACAAAGTTGTTCGGGCGAATCAAGGAGCGATCCTCGGGTATAAACGGGGGATGCGATGACGGCAGGAACATCGGCCGTTGGGTAACACACAGCGCTGCTGTAAAAGGACACGGAAGGCCCTTATAAGCAGTGGAGTGGCACAGGTGAAGGAGGCATGGGACATGGAAGGTAAAACCCACTGCTGTGGGAGCTAACATTGCGGCGGCATGGGGAGGAAACACACGGCAGCCCCCACTGTGGCGAATGATTGAGTATGCACATATTTCCTTGGTGGGACATGCCATTCAGAGTGCATTGCTGAACTGCATTAGGAACCTATGAAACAAAGTAAATACAGAGCGAGCAGAAGGAATAGGCATTAAACACTACCCTGCGCCGGCCCCTGTCTAACGTGGGGACACCAACACCACTCTCAAAAATACCACAACTAGTAGTGTGATCAGAAAAGGACTGCAAAATCAGTCGCCAGAGCTGAGGCGGCTACCAACAATTCATGTGCAGACAGTTGGAATCCAGCGGCTGTCACTTAACGGATAGCACGAGAGCCTGTGAAGTGCAGGTGTGACAGTGCTGTTTGCGCACCCAATACGCTGAGATTGCAATGCGTGCTGCAGTTGCACGAAAGCCCTATCAGACAGCCAGGGTACTAACAAAAGGCAACACGCAAATTGAGGAAACGTTGCTCACACCGGCACCTCAAATCCTGTGATTCCCGGAACAATTGAACACGAGGCGAGCAAGTCACTGCACTGAAACAGCGCAACATTAAGTGAAGCCTGGGGAAGTGGCTTGGGTGGAAGTTCAGCTGAGGAGTGAGCAGACACCAGGGAACACAACCAAGGACACTGAAACACGGCGCCAAGGGAGAACGCTCCCTGGGCACCACAAGACATAACACTAACCCAGTGGGCTCGCACATCTCAGGGTTACCACAAGTGGTTATGTCCCCAACCAGCAAGAAGAATATATCCACCATCATGGAATCCTGCGCTGCAGCCAAACCGCGGGACCAAACGCAGAACTCTAACGCGGCCTGCACTGATAAAAGGGCTTCCAATGAAAACAACAAAGACAAGCAGGTACTCGAAGCTATAGCAGGGCTGCATACCTTTATTGACACCAAAATAGAATAGGTCAAAATGGACATGCAACTGAAGCGTCAGGACATATGCAACCTTGCGGAGCATGTAACCATCATGCAAGCTGGTCAGCGGGAAACAACGGAAACACTGAAAGATATCCAGAGCAGGGTACAGGAGCTAGAGAGGAGAAAAAGGGTCCTGGAAAAGAGAGAAGAGGATGTGGAAGGGCGCTCCAGACGCAATAATGTGCGCTTACTTGGGATTCCGGAAGGGATGGAAGGTCCCAACCCCACAAACTTTGTAGAAACCCTACTATAACAGGAGATAGGTCCCGGCCGCCTTTCACAGGGGTTTGCTGTGGAGAGGGCCCACAGGTGCTTGCAAAAGAACCACCACCTGGATCACACCCCCACCCGATGATTGCAAGAATCTTAAACTTCCAAGACAGGGAAGTCATATTGTGCCACTCACGCGAAGGAGGTGAGATTAGAAGAGACAACTCAAAAATCGCAGTATATCTGGACTTTACTCCAGCAGTGCAGAGAGCGTGAAACTCCTTTGTCCCGGTCAAGGCCAGGTTGCGCCAACTAAACCACAAGTACATGCTGATGTACCCATCAAGGCTCAAAGTGTTATACAAAGGGAGAGCTATTTTTCTGGCATACCCGGCCGCGGCCACCATGTGGCTGGAGCATAACAACATGGCAGAGGGAGAAGAAGCTGTCACACAACCTGAATCATCGAAACGGGTGGGGAGAAAAAACACCTGGCGACCATGGGAACTTGAAGAATTAATTGTTGGGGAGTGCTTTCATAGACACTCCAAACTACTGTAACAGAAATACAGACTTCATGGTGTATGGGAGAACTGCGGAGCCACCTGGCCTGAGCTAGCAGGCACTCCCCTGTGAAAGGACTGGTGCCAGCATGTTGCTGATGCACCATAATCTGCCCCGATGTCCTGGATGGGCCAAGACGGAGCAGGGGCACCTGAGCGTTGCCAGCATAATGCAACCTCTGGATACAGAGGGGTTAAGTTTAGTTTATTGTTTGAAATGTTATACAGTCTTCACAGTATTGGATGTAACAAGTTCATGGGTGCTCTACATGGGTAACATGGGGGGCAAGCTCAAGAGCAGAATGGTGGCGAAGGCTTGGCGGGAGCAACATGAGTGTGGGTGAAGGGGGGCCTAAGTCACACAAAGATGGCAGTTGACTTAAGAATACTGGCTTGGAACGTCAGGGGGATGGGCACCTATATGCGTAGGAACCGGATCAAGTCGTTCCTACAGAAGAAGAATGTCTCCATAGCTTTATTGCAAGAGACGCACCTCAACGCTGAAAGCAATAACAATGTGGGAGGGCTCTGGGGTGGGCATGGTTTTGGTGCTACATACTCCCAAGTATGCACGTAGTGTATATACGTGGATCTACAGGGCAGTACCCATCCGCCTACTGTCGATAGAAGCAAATGCAGAAGGGAGATACCTAATAATCAGGGGTAGTATTGAGCAGCTGGAGGTCTGCATAGTCAACTCCTACCTTCTTAACTGCAAACCTCAGCGTACCTGAATGGGCTGAGCACGAAATTGGCCCCTTTCCGTGACTGCTTCTTTATCTGGGGGGGAGATTTTAATTGTGTTTGCAATCCCACTCTGCAAAGATCTAGTTAGCCGCCACGTGGGGTAGGGGTTCACCCATCGCCCCTGAATGCAGCAATGGAAAACCTGGACCTAGCAGAGGTTTTGAGAGAGCTGCACCTGGGAAGCAAGGAATTCATTTATTTCTCGTCACCCCACAGTCTTTACACTAGGATAGACAACTTGTTAATTGGTAGGACGCATCTCCCCCAAATAGAATCAGCGAGTTATTTGGGCAGGTCTATTTCAGATCATTTGCTGTTGCTCATGGTTTGGAGGATGCGTGGCCCTAGACCGCCCATACGCCAGTGGTGCATGCCAGGAAACGCCCTGACTGGCGGTGCCTTTATGGAAGGACTCCGGAACAGGCTGACCGAATATATTGGCAATAATGTGAGGAGCGTAGAAAAATGGGGCACAATCTGGGAGGCACTGAAAGTTGTGGTGAGATGGGAAGCCATCGCAAGTGCAGGGGGAATTAGACAACAGCTGAGAAAGGAACTTGAGGCAGATGAAGAGAAAATTAGACTGATGGAGGCCGGTGCCCAGAAAACCAGGAAAGCAGAGCTGGAACTATCGGCTGTCAGAGATAGTTGCCATAGTGCCTGGGCGAGACTGTCGAAGTTCGACTACATCGCAAAAACCACCAGGGCACACTCAGAAGGAGACAAACCGAGTAGGCTGCTGTCGTGGTTGTGCAAGAAGGAAACCCTGAGGCACCTGATTAAAGATGAAACAGGGATTGTATGTACAACGTAAACGGCTATTAAAGAACCTTTCAGGAAATGTTATTCCCAATTGTACTGCCACGACACACTGGTGCCCCAGGTTGATATATTGGACACGCTAGAGGAAATAGGCCTCCCCACGCTGGACAACACGCAGCAGGAAATGTTGGACGGGGACTTGACAGCTGAGGACATTAGCGAGGCAATCAAGTCCCTGACCACCGCCAAGACCCCCAGGAACGATGGGCTGCCCCCTGAGTTCTACAAGACATATAGCTCAGAGTTGACCCCGGTCTTGCACAAGGTATTCAAGGAACCATACAGAGATAAGGTCCTGCTGGGAACCATGAGGGAGACGTTTATAGTTCCGATACCTAAACCGGGCAAACCCACAAACACATGTGACTCAAATAGACCACTGGCGATGTTGAATTATGACGTCAAAATACTGACGACAGTATTGGCTAAAAGGCTGTCCAGGGTCATAGGGACCATAGTGAATGGGGACCAAAATGGGTTTATACCAGGCCGAAATACAGCAATAAACTTGAGACGGCTCCAACACAAAGTTGCGCAAACAACTGGCTTGCAGGAGCAACATGCTATAGTCTCACTGGACGCCATAAAAGCGTTTGATTCTATATATTGGGAATGGCTGATTGCTGTACAGAAAGGTTTTGGGCTGGGCGAACATTTCATTGGATGGGTCCAGATGCTTTATGAAGCACTGATGGCCAGGGTAAAAACCGGAAGAACAGTGTCAGAAACATGGGACAATCAAAGGGGCACTATACAGGGCTACCCATTGTCACCAATGCTTTAAATCCTGGGGCTAGAGCCAACAGCGGTATATCTTAGGAAGCAATTCTTCGACCCGGGAATCAAAGTGGGAGGAGTGCACCATGTGGTGTCTTTATAAGCGGACGATGTGTTACTGTACTTAAAAGATCCACATCTGAATATGCCAGTAGTGTTGGACTTTCTGAAGAACTTTGCAAGAGTGTCAGGGATCTCTTTTAGCGGGGAGAAATCCTGCATATTTCCACTGGCAGGACTGGCTGGGAAAACGGTTGAGGAACTTCCAGGAATTGGGCTGCGGTGGCAGCTGCAATCGTTTAGATATCCAGGAGTGAATGTCTGGCACACATCTGATCTGATACACGAGGGCAACACCGAATTGGCAGTTAAGGTACTCAGGAAGTCCATGAAATTTTGGTCCACACTACCTCTGTCGGTGATGGGCAGGGTTGCCATTACCAAAATGATCGTCTTACCGAGGTTCCAGTATTCTTTCCAGAATGTCCACTACTATATCCCGGCCTCCTTCTTCCGCCTACTGGAAAAGCTGATAAAGGAGCTCCTCTGGGGTTCAACTAGGTGCAGACTGTCCCTAACTACACTCATGTTCCCGTACAAGAAGGGAGGGGTTCAGCTACCAGATCTTGAGAGATATTACCTGGCAGCACAACTCTGGCTTTGTGGCCAAATGGCTTGCAGACGAGACCACCTCGTAAACAAGACTGATAAAACAGCTGGTGGTGCCTGCTAACCTAAAATAAATACTATGGGACCCATTTGGGTGCTTGGGTAGTGTCCCAATGATTGTTACACTAGGTCGGAGGGTTTGGAACAGGGCCCTGAAACTGCTGGGACGAGCGCCCTCCTACTCACCTGAGAACCCGATTGCAGTTGATGTTTGCGCAAACAAAGCAGACTTGACAATTGTGTGGAAATGGGAAGGATGCAGCATTTACACCTGGGGATGCATATGAGGAAGGTGTGTTTGGGGAGTTTGAAGCAATGGGTGAGAAAGAGGGATTATCCAAAGACCAGTTTCCATGGTATTAGAGGATCAGAAAGATAGCAAGGAAGAAGTGGAAAGAATGGCCAGAGCAGCCAGCAGCGGGTCTGCTACTAGAGTCACTTCACAATCTGGGGGATGGATGGCGACCAGTGTCCAGGCTCTATAGTCAGTTGGCGGACAGGCCCAACCCCAGAAGTGCAGTGCTGAAACAAGGGTGGGAGGCTGACCTGGGAACCTGCATAACGGTGAGGGAGTGGGAGAGAATCCTGATGTACCCCCGGGAAGTTTCCAGAAACGCCTGATTCAGGTTGATCCAACTAAATGTCCTGTATGGAACCTACATGACACCAGTCAGAACAGACAAATTCAATAGTAGTGCATGCCCACTTTGTCCATGTTGTGGGTCGGAGGGGGCGGGGATGTTACACATGTTTTGGGGGTGCCTGAAAGTACAATGTTCTGGGATAAAATAGAACAGACTTGTAGAAAGGCTGGGATGGCAAGTTACGAATGGTCACCAAAAGAATGCCTCCTGGGAGCCTACCCAAGAATGAGCAGGGTCAGGCATCTAGTCAAACCTATGGATATGGCATGTATACTGGCTAAAAGGTCCATCGCAATGGCATGGAAAGCTGCGGGGGGCCACAGTACGCTAGGTGGCACAGGGAACTGGAGCACTGGACAGAGGCTGAGACTAGAGTATGGAGTGACAGGGAGTCTAGAGCTGGTGAAGATGCGAGCACTGCATATGAGGCCTGGAAAACGTTGATCTGGGATGTGTTCCAGCCATCAGATGACAAGCCACCATGAATGAACAAAGCCCACTTTCGGGTCATCTAAGACCTGTTGGAAGCTAGGCTTACAAAACCAAGAACATCGGATCGGCACTCACTAGCCCCCAGCAGACGCAATGGAGCATTATGCCTTGGAGCCCCCCAGTGACAAGCACCCCAAAGGGAAAAAAAAAACAATCCTAGTGTAAAAGACTTTCTGTTGGTTGTTGTTGTTGATACAAAATTAAATAAGATATTAATCGATCTTATATATATGCATAGAAATGATGTTAAATTGAGATGCTAAAAGATGAATGTTAACTATAAATGCCAATAAAAACATTTAAAAATAAAATTAAACTTAAACTGAAATATTGACTCATTTTTGTGCTCTAGTACAGTCATTTTGCAATTTACTGGCCACAGCCAATAGAAACATCTCTCTTAACTACTCCCCTGTCAGCATTCTTCAGATTTTTTTACCGCACATTCGTGTTGGGAGTCCTCAAATGTTCTCTCTTCATGTAATCTTCATTAAAAATTGACTTTTATTACATTTTCGATGATAAATGTAAACTTTTCGATGACTCATCGACACCCGGCACTGACAGCGATGCTATGGAGTCCGTAAACCTTTCCTGTCACCGGTAATCTTCGATGTTTATCGTCTATGTAGTTTGGTCCTACCTCATGGCCGAGTTCATGAGGAAGAGCTTGTTCAAGGCTTGTGCCCTCTGCGGGCTGAAAAATGTCTACATTGAAGACCATCACGATGACTGTCTGTGCCGTCTTTACCCGCATCACGTAATACAGGATTGCTAGATCTGCCAGTTCTTCAACAAAATCTACCCCGTCGACGTTGCCATTCAAAATCGGGGCCAAGAAAATCCTCATGGACACCCAAGTCTTCCTCCAGATCGTCCACGCCAAAGCCATCGACACATCCAACAGTGCTCCGCTGACTAAAATGTTGATGGAGACGATGAGCAAGCAGGCTACCCCGTTGCCGAAGATTTTGTCGATAATGACTGCGTTAACGACTGTGGTACCCCCTTCAACGACTCCATCGATGGAAAAACAGTGTGTTCTTGCATGATTACGAACACTGCACCATTGATTGTGACAACCATTTCTGCCACCCCCACCAACATGGGGATCATCATAGTGGAGCCAAGTCTCTCCTCCTCTGAAAATGTGGAGGAACAGGATGGGGAGGCTGTCATGTCACCTCACTCTTCCCCTCAACGCAAAACACACCGTCCTAGGACGCAGCCTAGTTCTCCATGTGATAAGGCAATCCTTATAATGGATTTATAAAAACGTACCTACCATTTTGCAATAGCAGATGATGACTTCAATTCGGTACTTCACCCTAATGTACTTAGTTCCATTGCTACCAGTATCTACCACAGTATCTAGCTCTACCACTGCCTCTACAGACGACATGTCAGTGGACATTTTATCCACCTTGACTACACTGGTGGTTACATTGCACCAAAAGCTACTGGCACCATTCCCGGTTCCGCCTCAGCGGCTTCTCGCCGATGTCCCTGGGCCCACCAGGGAAGATGACCCTCTGTAATCCCTGAGTAGGGTTGAATGCCAGTCAAGGCCCCAACAGCTGTCAGACACAGGGACAGACAAAGATCCAGACCACCTGGACGATGTGCGTCAACGCATATGTCTCACACTGACGAGTGGGGGAGTTCCGCGAACTAATGGCCAGAGTGGAGGAGGATCAGCACAAGGGCAGTGTCTTGTACCAGCGTAGAGAGCAGCGGACAAAATCAGTCACGTCCATTCTGGTCTTGGTGGATGTTTGGAGGATGGTCTAGTCACCTTGGCACATGCCACAAAGGCCATTGAAAAAAACAACTGATTTTGAAAAAAAATACAGGCCCTAGACAGTACTCCCGCCTGCTTCCGCACTCAAACTACACTGGACTTGATTATCTCCACTGCCGCCAGGAAGAGGCCAGCCAACTCGTTGTCTTCCTGCTCCGTTCCTCCGGACAAGGTGGGATAACGCCTGGATGCTTTTGGCAATAAAATCATTACACCGCAGCCACGACTATCAAGGCTGCAAACGCAATGGCCATTCTCACAATATATGATCGTTAGTTGTGGTATAAACTGGGCAGCTTCCTAGCATTTCAGCTGGACGACAAGAACCAAGAGGCGATGGACATTTTACACAATGGCGAATTGGCAGCAGACCATGCCATCACAGTATCAGTGGACGTCGCTGACACTGGATTTCTCCAGCTTCGTAATAGGGAAGTTCCTCTCAGATAAGGGTGGCTCAAGACAAAGGCACCATTCCTTTCATTCTGAAAAAGGACGTTATAATAGAACTTGGCAGGACAACCGCTCCACGTACCAGTCACGTCCTCGTACAAATCACTGTACTCCTTAGGGAACCAATATAGGAAGAAGTCCCATTTCTACAGAGGTTCTCAGCGCCGCCGTGGCTCCTCCCAATCAAGGGCTCACTTTGGCAAGTAACCATAACCAGCCCATGCCAAAGGTCTCCCACTTGTGGGCGGATGACTGTCAAGATTCGTCAAGGAATGGAGAGATATCACATCCGACGAATGGGTGCTATCCCATTTCCAGCAGGGCTACTTGCTGGAATTCATACACTTTCCACCAGACATTCCACATGCACACAAGCTGGAGAGGTTGTGGCACATCCTGCTACACGAAGTGCACACACTGCTATTAAAAGGGGCAGTGGAGAAGATACCAAAGGATGAATTGGCTACAGGAGTCTACTCTCGCCACTTCCTGATAAGAAAGAAGGAACTGCACAACACATCAGGGGGTTGGAGGGTGCACAACAACTTCCTAACAAACGTTCTGTATGGTAACGCAGCAACAGGTCCTGCCCCAGCTAAAACAAGAAGATTTCTTGGGGTTTCTCGACCTCAAGGACGCTTATTCTCAGGTCCTTATTTGCTGCCCACACCGCTCCTACCTACGCTTCGGAGTGGCAGAAGTACACTATCAATTCAAGGCCCTACCCATTGGCGTGCGTTTAGCTCCACAGGTCTTTACCAAGTGCCTTGCACCAAAAGTGACTCACCTACGGCAGAGGGGCATCCATGTATACCCGTACTTAGATGACTGCCTGGTGAGAATCCCGTCCTACCCACTGGCGGAAGCTAGCACAGCGTCTACTATCCAATGGCTGCAACAGCTCGGATTCTCCATAAACTTTCCAAAGCTGCGCGTAGTGCCATCAAGACAGGCGCTCTACCTGGGAGCGAAACTTAAACTCAAACCTGCATCGCCAGTCCGTCGGATGTGAGGGTGGCAGCGCTTCTGGCAAAGGTACACTGCCTTAGCAGTTCCCAAATGAGCCCATTCTACAATTACAAGTCATTGCTGGGGATGATGTCACTGCTCATCCATTAGATCACTCACTGCAGGCTGTGCATGCGGCCGGTGTTGGAATTCCTGGACGCCCAACGGATGCAGGCGTCAGGGTCCTGGAATGATCGCATCATTCTGTCACAAGCCTTCCAACTGAGTCTTCACTGGTGGTCGGTGAGGGAACATCTGGTAAAGGGTTCCCCATTCAGGTTGGCAGACCACTGTCAGGACCAACACACGAGAGGCCTCTGGTTCAAAGAGGAAGATAGCCTGCACATCAACCTGCTGGAGTTGCAGGTTGATTTTCTGGGCCCTGAAGTCCTTCCTCCCTCTACTAGCGGGGAAGGTGAGTCTACCCTGACAATACAACATCAATGTTTTATGTCAGCAAGTATGGGGGAACTAGGTCCCCACAGCTGTCCAAGGAAGCTCAGGCCCTCTGGCACTGCAGCACCAAATGTTTAATTTTCTTTTTTTTTATTGTTCTTGATGAAATTGTTTCAATATTTATATACAAAAAAATCAAATATTAAAATAAGTGTTCGCATTCAATCAATAAAATTATACTTCATCATACATATTTTCAACAACATATAAAATATTTCATATTTCTTACAAGTTTAAGTAAGTCACAAGAAAAAAGGAGAAAGAGAAAGATTACGAGATGGAAGAACAAGGAAGCAAATTCATATTATCACTATATGATAATCCTTTGTCATTAAACAAAATCATGACGTTTCCGATTTCAGGGCATGTAGGAACCCTACTGCGGCCATTCTCACCCTTAAGAGATACCCACTATGGATCATCAACCATAATATGTCAGAGTCGATATCTCTATAGGCTTTTACAATATGTTTAAAATAATGTACTCTTAGCCCAAGTAGGCTAGCACATTCTGACAGTAAATGTTTCAGAGTTTCTTTTTCAGTCAGAGACTGACAAAACCCACATACATTCGCATTTTGATTAATTGTTTTACGTTTGGCCATTATGTCTTTCGTAGGAGATGGTTTAGAAAAAATGTTAGCAAAATCAGGATATTTATTGCATTTGGTTGATGTTTGGATCCAATCCCATTGAAACAGTTTGACCCTGGCCTTGTTCGGATTCTGGATCAGGGTCAACAAGGTAATATCTATATTTGCCATGATAAAAACCACCAGTTTTCGCCATCTTGATATACATTCATCTCTAGGGGAGAAGACCTAATTAGCTAGAATTCCATCTACCAAGGGAGACTGTAATGCTAAGAGGCATTTTCTAAATCGTGTATAGAGTAATATCAACCCAAGTTCAAATCTCAGCTATACAGTTGGAACAAAATTACAAAGCTGTAAAAGCCGCCACCACTACTTCCCTTCAAAAGCAGTCCATATCTTTTCAGCAATTACAGGTTTTGTCTCAGCCGCATATAAAAGGACTGGAGTAAGTTTTGCATATAATAAGTTAATACTGGTCGAGTAGAACACTCACCATATTTAGACTGTATTAGTCTCGCTTGTGACATTCCAGTAGTTAATTTGTTTTTTAACGTGTCAATGTAATTTTTCACATCATACGAGTTAACAACATTTACACCCAGATAAATATAGGACGAGACACATTCCAACACTTGGCCATCAAGATACCACTTATCCGAGTTGTTTTTCCTACTCCACATGCACTGCATAGCCTATGTTTTACTTATGTTTATGGTCAGAAGATTCTCCCGAACATAATTAGAGAAGGCAATTAATTGTTTCTGTAGGCCTTGGGGGTTTTTAGACATGATAATAAGGTAAGCAGCACACAGTAAGTAAGGAATAGCTCTATTTCCCAGCCTGGGAGCATCAGTGATTATGTTCAAAAAGGCTTTGCCCACGTCAGAAATAAAGAAATTAAACAATACAGTGTATACAATGTGCAGCCTTATCGCAAACCTTGATAGGTGTTAATAGGTGATGTTAAATTTCCTTCAAGAGACAGTCGAACCTGTATGGAATTATGAGAGTGTATATTATTGATAAAGGCTGTTAGATATGCTGGGCAGTTTTGATTCACTAATTTCTTGATCAATAATTCGCTTGATACTGAGTCAAACACCACCTTTAGGTCCACAAAGACCATGGGCCTCATTACGTGTATGGAGGTAGACATGCCCTTAATAAGGCCATTGCTGCCTCCATACCGGGTTCCAGTACCGGGTTCTGTGAATGAGGAATTACCGGGTCATTCCGACCTTGGAGGACCCGGTAATTCCTTGTGAACAAAACCATTCCCTATTCCCATTTGAGCCCCCATAGGGCTCAATGGGAATGGGGATGGAGCTAATAACGGGCCCGTTAATAACGGGCCCGTTATTAGCTCCTTGGTCCCCTCCCAGACGTCTGTTCTGGGTCCCGCTAGGGGACCTCATAATCAGGCATCCCGTAATAAATGGTGCCGGTCCCGTACCAGCCCCCTACATTACAGGAGCGCCATGGCTGTAATAAGGCCCATGGAGGTTTGTTTCTTATTTGCATGATGTGTTATAATAGAATTCATTGCTGTACCCAATCCACAAACAAAGTTTGTTTGGGACACATCACACTGAGCTTGTTAAGCTGACCATTGGTTAAAGTCCCGTAAGATAAACTTAGAAAAGATCTTCCCTGGGGCATCCAAGAGGGCAATCGGCCTATAGTTGGTTGCAAAGGACCGATCGCCTTTCTTGAAAATTGGGACTATTATTGATTTGCGCCAGGAATCAGGGATAATGTTTGATGTTATAACTTGGTTAAATATGGTACATAAGATCTTTGCCCAAAGAGAAGGATGGGTTTTAAACATGCCATTATTCAGTCCATCTGGACCAGGCGCCCTTGATCCACTAGCTTTACTAATAAAGTAAAAAACATCCTCCTCCAGAATTTGTAACCCCTAATAACACAACGGGTCAAGTTTCAGATGGCTAGAGTCAGCCGAGGGTGATGCATACAAATTTGTATAATGTTAAATCTAGTCAGAATCACTGACTCCATTTACTTGTACAGGTGTTTGTTTCATGTGTAATGCATTATTAATTAAGGTTCAAATCTGGCCCATATTTTTAGATCCCATTGCACGCAGCATGGCCTCGCCATCGGCTTGCTGAAGCTGGAATCTGTGAGTTCTTGACCAGTTTCTGTATTTACATTTGGCATTCTGGATCAAGATATTTTTCCCAGAAACACTTGACGCAAGAATCAGTCTTTTTTCTATACGGAACAGTGCTTTCCTTACTTGCACCTCAAGGTCAAACATATGTCTAGATTTAAATGCTACACAAGATGAAGACGTAGTTTGCCTTTTATACAGCTGCAAGTGGGAAGTTTATGATTCCTCTGGTCACACCGCATGAGTGTTAGTCTCCTCAATGTTTGCAAAAAAGGATTGTAGCATTTGTACATTCCAATGAAATCTGGTCCGTGCATTATTAATTGTTAGTATGTGAGAATTTTTTTGTTGACTTATTTTGTCATGCGCATGACCAAAATCCAGTTGGAGCAACAAAGCATCATGATCACTTCAAACTCTGTAGCGCATTGGAAGGTGTTTCTGTCAACAAACATATAGTCGATTATGGAATTACTCCTACCTTGCTCCAACGTATATTGTGGAGGAATGTCACCAAAAAGGGATCCGTTGCACATCACCAGGTTTCTCTCGCTCATTAAAGTTAGCCATTTCTCATTAGCCTCACTCTGTGTTTGCCTCCCCGCTATTAATAAGTGCATGTTCAAGTCACCGGCTAGAATAACATTTGTGATTTTGGGGGCTTGAGAAGAGAGATTTAGCAAGTCCTCGAGGTCCTCAAAAAACGTTTTTCAGTCAATCCTAGAGGTTACGGTAAATATTGATTAAGGTGATCATATCATTACCTTTACCTTTACCATCTGCAAATAAAGATTGGGAGCCTCCTGGACAGATATCTTAAAATTCTTGTTGTTTTTTATAGAAATCAAGAGACCAGCGACAGGTCTACCTCTTAATGATGTCATAGCAGGATTTAGTATGATGGTATGATTCTCCCAGACCGGTTTAATAGATAAACACGTCTCTTGCATCATTACGATATCATAGTTATTAAGAAAGTCTGAGGTCTTACTTAATAGGTGTGAGAAGCCACGAGTGTTCCAGCTAATTATGGATATAGTTTGCCGATCTACTTCACTGGGTGGTTATGATTCCACTTGCCACTTATATATGTTCTTACCCAGATGATCTGCTCTAGCATTATTTGAGTTATAAGGGTTAGTTTTGGCCACTCTTTTAGACTCTTCTACAAAATGGAGAGTAGAGGGGTCAATTGCAAGCACAAACCCCAAAGCAAAGAGCTCCATCCGAGCCTGCCACAACATATTCCTTACAACATTAGAGGTCATCCATAGGCGTACCGCTGAAGTCATTGTCGTTTAAAAATCTACTTGATCAATGTCTGTGGTAGAAACCTCCAGTAGACTAGACACATCCTCAATTATAGCCAACACACTTGCTCTGTTCAAGTCGCACGTTGCATACGGAGCGGAAAGACATTTGAGTATTAAGTGATGCGACTTGCACAATCTTTCCTGCTCCTTTGACAGAGCTTTTGGCAAAGATATCGGAGAATAACACTTCTTGCTATCACTTAAGTTATACACTCTGTTGTGAAAGTTTAGGGGTCCTATTGGAGAGTGATGTTTGTTACGACTCTGGGTCAATTGGTTAAATTGGGCTTTCCCCGTCTCATCAGGGGCATCCTCGGTAATTCTCCACAGCTCTGGCAATATGAGTCTCAAGATCATTTGCCATTTCTAGTTCCCGCGAGTGCTTGTTTGGGCCACTCACTAAGGGTCTTTCATTCAGCACCATTGGTACAATCAAGTTTACCTCAGAGTTCGTTCTAATCTCTTTAAGGACTAGGGGAGGTTGTCTATTAGTTGTCATTGGTTTCTGCACTTGATTGCCTATTTGCTTTCAAACTAACAACTTCATTAGCATATAAATCGAGTTCTCTCTCGCTAATGTTACTCTGAGGGATCTCCATTGTTTGTACCGAGGGACCCTCTGTTAATTTTGTTGCACTTTGGTCAATTGAGAAACGAGTGCCTCAGTTAATTTAACTTTCCCATTCATTTAAGAAATAATTGCCATTCTTTTATCAGCTGATTTTATGGGTTCTTCCATCACACTCGGGGAGGGGGGGCGCTACTACAACAGGGATACCAGTTTGATGTAGTTTTATATATTTTTCAATAGAGTTTTCAATCTGCACTTTAATTTCAGCCAGTATTAGATTGTGAGTAGATATTTGCTTTTCTGTTGTAATAATCAAATATTCCGGGCTATCAGCAGGCTCTTTGATTAAGTTTGATTCAATAATATCATCCATCTTGCTCTTATCGCAAGCTTGCACTGCACTTATTGCTGTAATCAGGTCATTTAGTGGAGGATAATCATTGAGTTCTTTACTTTGCACCTCTGTTATGTTCTTCTGCAAGTTTAATGTATCTTCACAATTTTACAGTTGTTTTTGTTGAAGTGTGCTTTACAGACATATGCTTAATAAATTGTCTCACATTCATACGAGAGCGACCAGATACATTTTTCTGGTTGTTTGTCTTCTTTAAAGTATTAAGAATAACACATTTCCCTCCTTTCATTTTTGGATTAAATACCTTGTAGTTTGCAGAAATTGGGCCAGCAGGCTTTTGTGGCTCATCTGGTTCAACAACACTATACATGTCGATGTAGGTATTGGGGCAGCTGGTTTTTCATCAGTTTAGCCAATAACTCCAACAATCATTGGAACAGGCTTAGAGAGAGAATTAGAATCAGCTTCATCAACCGACCCTACATCGACAATCTCACAACTAGTCATCAAACAAGTTAGCTTGTCTTTAGGCACCGTTGTTTCTTTTCTTTCATCAATGCTTGCAACCAAGATTCAATCCAGCCCATCTGCTTCGTTTGTGACATCATTTTTGAATCCAATGTTTCAAACGGTTGTATACGAATTGTTCGTATTACAATTGTCCGAATGACAATGAAGAGTGCCAAAGCGCATAGCGCAGGAAGTCTTGATTCTATTAAAGACACGGAGGTGAGCATTATGCTTTCTTCTTTTATTACTGCCAAACACAGCAATTCAAATATAACCAACTTTTTAATAAACTTTAATATTTTTTTTTTATAAAACGAACTTTTTCTGTAACATATGAGTGAAAACAGCCTCAGACTTGAGCTCCACTACAACTCCCATGAGGCTCTCTGCCCTAAGTAGTCTCTGCCTCAGTCTCACCCTACAATGAGAGCACTCCTGCTGTTATAAGCTCCACTTGCCTACAGGTGCTTTCCTTTTCTTTTTTGATGACTTAAACTTTCTTGAAAAATGGTGTAGATCCTAGGCTGTTGCTGAATATCTCGCTACCTGTCTTTCTCTCATCTGGGTATGCAGACCTGTCTGCCCTTTATAGTTAATCTCGAGAGTTTTTCTGCTCTTGCCCTTAAGATCTTATCATCTCTGCGCCTGAAACGAAAATGTTATATCATCATATCCTTCATTATTTCCTTAGCGGAATTCCCTCAGGGAGGGATAATTCTCTCCTCCGTGTCTTTAATAGAATAAAGACTTCCTGCGCTATGCGCCTTGGCAATCTTCATTCTATGACAAGACCGGAGGCGAGCATTATGCTTGTTCAAAGCTTTGCACTACTGCCATGGTCATATTCTCCACGGGCTTAAAGTAGAATGTTCTGAAAACTGAGTCACTAGACCAATCTGCTGCATTCAGGATTTCCTGCGGCGGAACTACAGCTGCAAAAGCTCCTGAAGCCATAGATCCTCTTGCCGAGTGTGCGCCGAAGACAGAAATGTCTATGCCTGCTAGTTCCATGACTTCCTTCACACATCTAGCTATGGTAGCTGGGGTTACAGCCTTGAAAGGTTTTCTGCGCGCTGTGAGCAACTGTTTTACGCTGTCTGGCCATTCTGCTTCTGTCGCTGCTTCGTAAGATTTAATGCATTTGGTGACGCAAAGCTTACTGTTGTTAGGAAAATAAGGGTAAGATATGATCTTGGAATTAGTTTTAGTTTGCTGCGCAATGTTAAACGCTATGCCTTCAGGGTAGAAGATCTTTCTATCAATCACCAGCGCTTTTACGCCAGATACTCTCCTACATGAGACTAATCAGAGCAGCGTAGCTATCTTCCCTGATAACTGCCTCTTTGACAACAGATCGTTCCTTGGCCATTGCTCGAAATGTTTTAACGCTTTATTGACATCCCACAGTACAGAGTACCTTGGCTCTGGGGGTTTTGTCATCTTAACACCTTTGATCAAACGAACTACCGCTGGATGCTCTTGTACTGGTTGCCCGTCTATTAACTCGTGCCCCGCTGAAATGGCTGATCTATATACACCAATTGTCCTGTAAGCTTTACCGCTTGTAGATAGAGATGCGAGAAAATTCAGTATGTGCTCTATAGGAGCTGAAAAGGGAGAAATGCTCCTCCCCCTGCACCATAATTCCCAGGTTTGCCAAGCGGAACTATAGCTCCGGATTGTGGATGGTGCCCACGAAACATTGATAAACTCTGTAGCTTTTTCTGAAAGGCCTGACAAGCACCATCTGCGCCTGAAACTCTGCACTCTATTAGGCTGAGGGTGTTGTCCTGAATCAGGGGATGAGGCATGCCCTTCGGGTCCAATAGGAGATCTGCTATGTGGGCAATCCTCTGAGGGAAATCTGTGGAAAGTTCCATCAGAACTGGAAACCACACTTGCGATCTCCATTCCGGCGTCACTATGACTATCTCCGCTTTGTCTCTGCGGACCTTTGCTAGTGCCCTCGCCAGCGCCGCGAAGGGGGGAAAGGCATAATGAATGTGGTCGTTCCAGCATTGAAGGAAGGCATCCGTCCCGATTGCTCCCGGATCCAGCCTCCAGCTGAAATACTTGGGGAGTTGGGAGTTTAGCCTTGACACAAACAGATCTATATCGAATGGACCCCACTTCAGCTGCAGCTTCTCAAAGACCGATGTGTGCAATATCCAGTCGCTCGAGTCTGTCAAGTACCGGGAGTTCCAGTCTGCTACTGTGTTCTTGGTCCCTGGAAGATATTCTGCTTTGACTGCTATCTCTTTCTGAAGACAATAGTGCCAGAAATCCTTGGCTACTTGTGCCAACATCTTGGACTTTGTCCCTCCTAACTTGTTGATATATCGCACCACCGATATATTGTCCATTCTGAGAAGGATAGAACATTTTGCTCTCTCTCTGTAAAATGCTCGAATTGCGAAGGAACCTGCTAGAAGCTCCAGGCAATTGATATGTAAAGCTAGCACTTCCTGCAACCATTTTCCCCTGTCTCCACTAGGCCACATCTTGCTCCCCAGCCCGATCTGCTGGCATCTGATTCTATAATCATCTCTGGTATTTCCCCGAATATGGAGCGTCCGTTCCAGGCCTCCATGTTGCTGAGCCACCATTGGATCTCTGATCTGCTCTCCTGGTCTAGAGTGACTGACTGGTGATATCTCCACCCTCTGCGAAGATACTTTATCTTGAGTCTCTGTAGAGCTCGATAATGAAGGGGACCTGGGAAGATTGCCTGGATAGAGGCTGCAAGCAACCCAACTATTCTGGCTAGATTCCGAAGCGATATAACCGTCTTCTTCAGGGTCGATCTCAGATCTTTCTTTATTGATCCTATCTTTGCCATAGATAACTCTAATGTGGCTTTCCTTGTGTCTATCATAAAGCCTAGAAATTCTATTCTCTTGCAAGGTGACAGCTCTGACTTTTCGCAATTTATTAGGAAACCTAGCCCTGTTAACAGAGATATTGCCCATTGCACTTGCTGCTGAAGTCTCTGCTTGTCCTCGGCCATGAACAGTATGTTGTCTACATATATTATCATTCTTAGCGCTTCGTCTCTCAGCGCCGCTGCGAGGGGTCTCATCAGCTTGGTGAACGCCCAGGGGTCTGAGGCGAGGCCGAACGGAAGAGTCTTGAACTGCCATGTCTGCTCCTTCCATGTAAATTGGAGGAAGTGTCGATACTGCGATGCTATGGGAACCATGAGATATGCATCCTTCAGATCTAACCTGACTAGCCAATCCTCCTTTTTGAGCAGATCGGCTAATAGATGGATTCCCTCCATCTTTAAATGTTTGTAAACTAACCAGCTGTTTAATTCTTTTAAATTGATTACCGGCCTCACTTTTCCTTTTCTGCGCACTAAAAACATATTGCTTAAGAAACCTAGCGAGTAGGGCTGCGCTCTTTCTATCTCATGCTTCTCCGCTAGCGCCTGGATCTCCATGTCCAATAGTTGCGTCTCCTCCTGCGAGCAGATAATGCGCGACGGAGGCTTCTCCTGAATGGGCAAGCTCATGTAATCTAGATGATAGCCCTGTGCGGTCTGGATAATCCAGGCATCTGACGAAAGCTGGCGCCAATTGTGTATAAATAGCCTTGTCCTACTGGGGAGTATTTCGCATTGCGCTCTCTCACCTGGGTTATTGTTTTGGTGTCTGAAATAGCCTCTTCCTCTCCTTCCTCTGAAGCCTCTACCTCGGTTCAGGAAGAATGCGTCCTGCTGGCGTGACTCCCAGTACTGGGCTCTTGGTCCTTGAGGCCTTCTGTTCGCATTGAAACGGCCGGTCGAACGACCTCTGAATCGACCAGCCCCGGCAAAAACCCACCCAGGGAATACTTTTTTGATTGAAGCCTGTGCCTTTTCTAGAGCTGCATAGGTTTCCACAAACCTACTCATGTGCTTGACAAATGTGTCACCGAAGAGGAGTCCTTGTGCGCTCTCACCTGCTTCGTAGCAGGCTAGATCGCCTAGCTTTGCGTCTATGTTAATTAGCATGGACCTTCTTCTTTCTGCCGATAAGGCTGAGTTAGCGTTGCTGAGCATACAGACGTTGCGTTGCGCCCAGCTAACTAAGATATTGGGATCCACGGGTTCTCCTGTGTCCTTGGAACGTTCAGCCAAGTCCATAATCTTAGCAATGGGGCCTGATAGGTCCAGCACTTTGTCCTGGCATGACCTCCAAGCGCGGTCCATACCTTTCTTGAGGTCCTTGCTAGCTTTGGAAACGAAAGAGAGCATTTTGGGTCTAGTTCAGGGGTCTCCGATGCTTTGCCGTTAAGCTCTGGCCTGGGGCACTCAGCTGTAAGTCGAAATCTCGTCTCTTTCTCTAGCGGCTTCCTGATCTTTTGGGCCATGTAGATCGCCACTCTAGGTGACGGGGTCCATTCGGTGGACCTTGGATGACGGATCACGTCTGGTTCGAACATATCAGAGATGTCGTCTTCAGGGGTACCTTCCACTATGCTGGCTTGTGTGGTACCTGGCTTTTTGAAATGTTCTGGTACCTTATCAATGCTCTGAGTCTCGTCATCTTCTTCTTCCTGACCAAATTCTTCCGATGAAGAGATAGCATCCCCTATATTTTCTTCCCCTGGGGTGTGGGGGGGCTGGGCATAGCTGATCTGGCCATGATTGCATTTTTTAGTCTGTGGAATGCATCAGCTGCCTTCAGGGGCTTCTCTCTAGTCCCCTTAGTAGAGCCTGGGGGGGGGTAGAAGAGTGCTTCCTCGTCCGGGCCACCTTGCACCCCCTATTAGAGTCATCCAGAGGCTTAGTGGAGGATCCCTCATCAGGATCTTCTTGCAAGCCAGCATTACTGCCCAAAATATTCTCGAGAGCTAACAATCTCTCCTTAATCAGTTGAACTCCCTGAGCTACTGCTCTGGCAAGGGAGTCTCCTAAGACTTTTTTAAAACTGAGGGAGAGGTCCCTCTCATCCTCCTGCAGCTCCTCCTCCTGCTCCTCATATTCCTCCCAATATTCCTGGCTCCTGTCAGAAGCCATTGTGTTATGAGTGACAGTCACAAAGGGATGGAATGGAAAGTTCGAGCCTTTCAGCTCTGTAGCTGTCAGAGAGGGACTGAATTCGGACCTCTCGAGTGCTTCTTTCTGCTTATTGCGAGTATTTTAAATTTTTTAATTTTTTTTGAGCCTCTGGAAAGGAGCATGAATTTAGCGTGGGGGATCTCTGAGAGTTAGAGAGCTGCTCGACCGTTATCCGATGAGGGAATGGGAAAGGATTCCGTATGCATTAAGGCGCATGCGTGCGCAGAGCACAATACTGCGACGCCACAGCCGTGCTCAGCTGTCGGCTCGCGTAGGAGAAAAGACCGCGTATGATTAATAGGGGAGGGGCAACGAGCCCAAATGCTAGCGATAACGCTCACTGGCCGTTTCCCCTCTGGAGTTACATGTGAAACCGCGTATATTGAACGTGCGGACTCGAGCCCGAAATTTCGGGAAACAAACTGACTGAAATTATAATTTGCACGCGCGCCATGCTATAAAACGCAGTGCTGGGAATATAAATAAATCTTCTATAATGCATCGCTAATACCAGATAACTGCGCTTGCAGTTAAGATAAGAGTATGCAAATTATATAGCCTAACATGTCTATGTATAATGAGAAAATGAAGGGTCACTTAGCTTGTGTCCAGCAGCAAAAAAGAAGAGGAAAGCACCTGTAGGCAGGAGGACCTCATAACAGCAGGAGTGCTCTCATTGGAGGGCGAGACTGAGGCAGAGACTACTGAGGGTAGAGAGCCTCATGGGAGTTGTAGTGGAGCTCAAGTCTGAGACTGTTTTCACTCATATGTTACAGAAAAAGTTCATTTTATAAAAATAAAATTAAAAAAAATGAAAGTTTATTAAAAAGTTGGTTATATTTGAATTGCTGTGTTTGGCAGTAATAAAAGAAGAAAGCATAATGCTCGCCTCCGGTCTTGTCATAGAATTGACCTTCTGCTCAATTGACCGAATATAAGCGGTCAATTAGGATATATATGCGGGGGGAAGCCCCCCACAACCCCCCTACCCAATGCACCCGCCCAACCACCAGCCAATCCCCTTATATTATTATTACCCCAACACAACCCATTATATATATATATAAATGACCATATGGTCAATTGTGCAGAAGGTCAATTTGAACACTGCAAAACAGTCAATTGTGTCATTCGAGCAATTGTACATGAACAATTCAGGTAATACCGTTTCAACAACTTTGTTAGTGTTACGATGGTCATGTGTATCGAATTCAAAGTAATTTCTAGCAAATTGGTCTAGGTATTGTAAGAGGATTCAATTCAACACTACAGCTAAGTCAATGCCTAGTCTGGGATACTGAATGGAAACCCTTATTGATATATCTTTATGTCCAGTTCATGAGTTCTGGATGACTACCCCTATATAACACCCCTCTCTTAGAATCCCCCTGACCCCACTGAGCCAAGAAGTAGTTCTGTTTTGCAAGTTTAAAAGGTTTATTTGAGAATGTAAACAATATATATATATATCACACTTTATAATAAATTAATAATTGAATATCACACTTAATCTGAGCAGTAATCAATAATGGATAGTCTGTCACTAGTACACTTCTTTATAATCAATGATGAGTGGGGATAGGATGGATAAGATAGCAACAATACTTTTATGGTTTCAAATAGATGCAATGTCGAATGAAAATGCAGTACAGAAAATAACTTGATAGGAATTCAGCAAAAGACAATGTAATCACTTTCTTGGACAATTCACCCCCCCCCTTTATGCAATGTAAGGAGATGAAGAGGAGAGCACACAGTTCTCAGAAATGCAATCAAATGTAATTCAGTTCACCCCAGCAAGCTTAGAGAAAACAGGTATGAGTTTGAAATACAGGCAAAAGTGCTTTGAGAGGTGGCAATGAAGTGAGGAATATGCTAAAAATGGTTTTAATTCCCTTTAGGAGGTTCAGGGTGAGTGATAGCTACTTTATATGAGTTCAGGATCACTTTAACAATGGTCTAGGAGTAACTAGCAAGTTAAACGAGTTTTTGGCAAAGTAAAGCAAGGAAGCTGCTGTTTTCACACGTGGCTGGATTTTTAACCAAATCGCGAATCACGGCAAAATTCGTGAATGAGTGAATCACGATTACGGCAAAAGTACAAGTCGGTTCTAGGTTTGTTGAAAAGCTAAGATTCTAAGCTTTCAGAGGAAAGTTAAACCAAGTTCGTAGCCCAAACGGTTCCAGAGATACGGACGATTAAATAAAGGTAGTTTTTCTGATTTTAAGTAAACTCAAAATGACAAGTGACAGCTATGCAGCTGCAGAATTGACAAGTGACAACTTCTAGGAGGCAGTTCTGGTTAGATTAAAATAGTTTGGATTAGATTATTTTAACTAAGAGATTGGTTCTGCACAGTTCTGCTAGGTACTCGCAATATATTTTTGAAATAGGCCTCGCCACGGATCTGGTCAGGTTTTGGA
Source organism: Ambystoma mexicanum (assembly GCF_040938575.1). Classification (NCBI taxonomy): domain Eukaryota; kingdom Metazoa; phylum Chordata; class Amphibia; order Caudata; family Ambystomatidae; genus Ambystoma; species Ambystoma mexicanum. The sequence goes on along the minus strand of NC_090935.1, from coordinate 104,186,057 downwards.
CTGGACTCCGGTTCTGGTCTCGGCACTTCACAGTGATCTGGGTCAGCTCTCTGGTTCTGTTAACAGCGGTCTGGGTCACTCTGGATCTCTGGCCTCTGGTTCTGGATACTGCTCTGCCTTCTCTGGGTACAGCACTTCTTCTGGATCTTTCTGCACAGCTTTCTCTGGACACAGCGCTGATCTGCACGGCTCCTGGATGCTGCTACCACTGTTAGGTTTGCTGGATGCTGAGGCCTGCTGAGAAGAGTTCTCAGTTTGTGGGTTTAGGCCCTTGCTTTGAGTTCTGAATCAAGTTCTTTGGAGTTTTAAAGTCTAAGTGTTGGATCTGGTATCTTCTGGATGTTGTGTGGTCCGGCAGAGCGCGTTGCAGCAACTGGATTTGAATGTCCTCTCTAGCTTCCAGTGGCTCTTTTTATGTCTTTTGAAAGTGGGTGTGTGTGCAGCATCACTAGCCAGCCCCTCTCTCAACTGCCCATTGGTCAAGCTTTCCGCACTGCTTTGATTGGGGGAAGGAAATGTGTGTCATGGTGATGCTGTTTTATGGTCTGCAGAAAGGATACTCCCCTGTCAAATTGCACACAAATCTATATTTGACCCAAATACATATTTGCACAGGTACACATTTGTTTAAAATTACATGCACCCATCACATATCACATGAGGTATACTCTGTTTAAACTCTGCTCTTCCTGGGGGCTTGCATTCAGAAATGGCAACATTTTGTGCTTTTTAGTGGGTTTTGCAACATCGGATTTTTCTCCAGATTTATACACATATACACCCCCCTCCCACACATATCTCAGTAACTTTCCAGGTCGCTAGCTTAAACACAGAGTATGTGGTGTCAATAAATAGCTGTGTTTTGCCCCAGAACATCACACAAATTCCCAACGCGTCTTAAAACGTGCACAGAAAAATCACAAGAATTATGGTATTATTTAAATAATTTTGACAAGTCCGCACTGTGAGTTATACATCTTTCTTAGAATCATATTCTGGCCAACAGGGGTGTGTCTTTTCAGGTCACATGGTGTAGAAACCAGTTTATCCAGTTTCTGCCAAGCTCAGAGACCCTGCCCCTCCCAGCTTCTGCCAAGAGGAAGCTATTTTACGGCCCCCCCAATAAACCATCTGCCTGAGTCAAGGAAGGGCTTTGTTCAAAAGGAAGCCATTTACGACCACCCCAATAAACCATCTGCCTGGGCCCTTTCTTTAGTTTCTTGCAATCCCCTGGTAATTCAATCAGAGAGTGTGTGACCTCCTTTTGGCAGGAGCAACAGAATGCAGCCAGGCCTGGGAATGCATTTGTTGGGCAAGCCCCCACTCCTGTCGGGGGTAGCTGTCTGGCAGAATTCCAATTTTTACATATGCAGCTAGAATGCTGATTCTAAGTTCAAAACTAAGACATTTTAACAGTTACAAACTATGTGACACTCAAAAGTAGGTCACTCAGTTAATTTAAACATTTCGCTTTTTGGTAGTTTTAAATCCAGTTTCAGTTAGGCTGCTGCAGACCTGCAGAGCTCAGCCAGTCTTGTTATGAACATAGTTTTGGGGCTCTTCAACTTCCCAGATTTTGTATGCACACATACTTCATTCTGCCAGATGTCTGCTGGTGTTCAGTGAGATTTTTGGATATGTTGCAATGTTTGAAATAGGCATTTAGAGCTGGCATTCAGGGAAACAAAAGGTGATTTTAAAGTGCGGTTTTTCCTTTGGCACACATTTCACTCATGGCACCCCGGCCCATCCTGCTCGCACTGGTGGGTGGCAAGTTAGGCAACCATTTTAGTGTGCACAAACTGCGTGGTTCTCCTGGATTTTGGCGCACATGTGGGCTTTTTGGCCATCTTGGATTTTCTAAGCCCACAGCACCAAATGTTGCAGCATGATAGCTCAAACGTGGGTCAGGACACCCAACAGTATCAAAGGGCCGAGAACCAGAGATATCCACAGGCCGGGCTTCTGAGAGACCTATATGGGTTTTCTCAGGAGTCACAGATTGCTTAGTTGAATCCGATTGGCTTAATGTTATATTTACGGTTGGGGATGCTACAATCGACTTGTTAAACAAGCGTGGTGACTGATATAAGATGTTGGATTCAGATTCGATTAAGGAAGAATACGCGATTTTTGATATATTACCAACAGACTGGTCCAAAATTATATTTGGGTTTTCAGCTAGGTCATTTCGACCATCAGTAGATATCTCAAGTATCACGCCCACATTATTCGCCAGCTCCACTTCAACATTCATTTGTTGTTTTCTATTCAATTCCAAAGGATTTTGATTGCCTAATGAAGCCAGCTGTGTACCAGCGCTCAGAATGTGGGTGTCAGTAATAGAACAATCCAGTGGTAGGTTTGCCCCCTCCCTTGAGGTAGAGTTGTCTTTTATTGGCAAAGCACTAACCATTTCATCAATTACAATTGTTTTAGGCATGTCAGACACACTGAATTGGGGTTGACAGAAGTCTCGTATGTCACCAGCACAAGCCTTTTTTTCAAGGGCCAAGATGGATTGCCCAGGTAATTTCCGCTTAAGAGCTCTAGCCAAATCCCTTTTCAAGGGGGTTGATTTTAGTACCAATGAGGCAGTAGTTATTTGGCGGGAATTAGGCATGCCTGATGTCAAGGGGTACAGTACGTGTTACACCCGCTACATAGTAAGCGAACACAATCGGAAGGACAAATAATAATAGTGATTCTCCTTCTGCTTAGTCTAAGGGCTTCACAAGACAATAGCAAATTTCTTACAGTTACCTTGAAATCACAAAGGCTGAGAGAGGTTAACTGTCTCTCCCAGCGGCAGTACTTGAATAACCAGAAACTAGCCACACCGTTCAGGCAGTACAACTGTAAACTACGAATACAGGTGTCACTGGTTGTTTCACAATGTTGGTTTTATCAACAATGCAGCAAATAAAGGGCTCTGAAGCCCCAAATTTTCTGTTGATATCAGATGTTCCGATGCTCAATAATCAATACTCTATTTAAACTGATCCTTTCTATATCGAGGGACGGTTTCTTCATTTAGCCGTGGCTCAAAGAGCTGAATTCTTCTTGAATTCACTCCGCAGTCACTGCAGGGTCCGGCCAAATAGCAATCGACTGATGTACACAGGATTACAGGTGATCGCAGTCTAGGAAGGCTCAAAACTTAATTAGTAGCGGATTCGTTTATCATGCGGCTCAAAGGGTTGTATTCACTCCGCAGTCACCGTACTCATGAATTGGCCACCAGAGTATTTTCGCTGCTACCGCTCAACAGCGGTGTAGTTCAAAGAAAAAAGAGGAGCTTCTGGGAGTGAGCTTGTTTTATCGGAGCATTCAGTTAAACAGCTCTTTCGGGATAGACTGTCACGACGATGTCTCTCATGGTTCTCATTGCTCTCGAAGGCTCAAAGGTGCCACGCCTGCAGTCACCTTCGAGACTAAGCCAGATTTTAGTGACAACCTGACTACCACGACTTATTTCTATGTTCCAGTAATTGTAGACTTGAAACACAAGGTTTCCGATTGGTAGTAGGGCGAAGAATAGCAGGGCGCTGCACAAGCGCTTTTGGAAACAAAGGCTGCAAGAACAACGTTTTATAGTCGGAAGGGAGACAGAGGAGTGCTAGCCCAAGCAATCCCGTATCACGGTAAAAGGAGTTACCTCACGGACTGCACAGACTGCTCTCCCAACTCTCCACAACTCCACTCCGCTCTGCGGTTCTGGGAGTCTTTGTAGTGTAGGCTCCTCCTCTTTTAGTCGCCACAGCAGAAAGACACAGTTCCCGGCACAGGCACAGACTGCTCTCCCAACTCTCCACAACTCATTCCCCTCCCCTGGGGATTCAGAATACCCTATCAGACTCCCTCAGCAGGGAATTGTGCTCTTGTGATGAGTGGGAGCTGCACAAGGATCATCTTCACCTTTTGTTCCAGACTTGGGGCACACCGGAGATCAACCTTTTTGCCACCTTCAACAGTCGGTGCAAGAGTTTCACCAGTCGCTTCCCACATAGGGAGAGCTTGGGGGACACCTTTGTATTTCCATGGGAGTGAAAGTTCCTGTATGCATTTCCTTCGATCCCGCTGGTGCCTCGAGTCATCCACACCTTGATATGATATGGCATTTATAACGCGCCTGTACACAAGTGTTTCTAGGTGCCACAAGACAAGGGAGGGAAGACATAGAGAGGACACGACAAATGATCCTACTAGGCCTTGTGTCGTCCATGCAAGTGCGACAATAGAAGTGCAAGGGGAAGGAGAGGGGGAAGTGCAAGGAGGCAGGGGTGATGTGGGGTTTACAGTTACAGCATCTTAATGTATGCGGTAGGCCAGGAGGCAGTGCAAAGGAAGAAGGGTCGTGGAAGAGCCTGGTAAAAAGTGAGACTCTGAGGGAACAAAGCAACCAGCCGGCGCAGCAGATAGGTCAGTTAGCAAGGGAGCAAGAGAGAGAAAGCAGAGGAGATAAGGAGCGTATTGGGCTGCTTCCGGAACTTCAGGTGGTCTGACTCAGGTCTGAAGGGGCAGGGAAGCCTTTCCAGATGGAGGCACCTGCAAAGGAGAGAGATCTGTCACCCACTCCCTACCTGGAGAAGTTTCAGACCCTCAGAGAGTTGGAGGTAGTTGAGCAAAGGGCTCTAGAAGGAAGGTATTTCGGAAGAGTGAGTTGTATGTATTGCTAGCCCCAGCCTCAGAAAGCCTTGTGGATGATTCAGAGGGTCTTGAACTTGATCCTTACAACCACCGGGAGCCAGTGGAGAGATTTCAGGGCTGGAGAGATATGCTCTCTGGGCTTGAGGCCAAGGACAAGCCTTGCAGTCCTGGTCTGGATAAGTTGCAGGGGGCGAAGAGTAGAGGTTGGCAGATTGAGAAAAAGGCTGTTGCAGTAGTCCAGCCTGGAGAGAACCAACGCTCTAGAGACAGTCAGCTTCTGTTGGAAAGTGAGAAAAGGTAGAATACTTACCTCTAACTCCGATTCTCCAGCATTGGTATCGTTCATAGATTCACATGCGACTCTACCACCTACCCCGCATGGCTTATCTGTTGGCTCTTATGCCACTTAGGTGCGCTTGCCAAATCTGAACATGTCTGACAGGTGTGGAACTAAGGGATATGTTCCTATTGGCTGTTGGCAGTATGACCCAAAATGACTGTACTAGATTGCAAAAGTGACTGAAAGTTTAAGTTTAAACTGCTCTGTTACTGAGGATTCCAAGCTTGACGACATGGAATATTTACAGTATGTTAATCTAGGAAAGATATCAATGCTGAAGAACCGGAGTTACAGGTAAGTAACTATTCCTTCTCCATGATCCAGGCAAACATTTAGAGTGGCATTAACACAGAAATGGCTACCCCCTCAGGAAGTTGGTGTCACTGCTGCACTTCTATGTCATTGACACCTAAAAGAAATAGAGTGGGCATGCTGCATGGCATGTCACAGTACAACTTTCCCAATGTGCTGGTAGAGATGCTTGATACAATACTCTGACTTGTCCTGCAGCACATCTAACTCCCTGGAAGTGGTCAATGCAAACAAGGACTGAGTGTACATCCTTGCAGACTTCCCTAATTCTCTAGCTGCATTGGATGGCACTTGTGGCATCAGTGCCGACACATTGATAATGTCAAATTGATGTGCTGTAATAAGTATTCTAACCAGCATACCCTAAATCAGGTATGTCTTATATTTAAAGTTTACAACTGCCACCAGGATAGTAACCCTCATAGTTATGTTGTTAGCGAACAGAGATGCATATCTTAAATGCAGCCCCTCCGTTGCAGATACTTATATGTCACTGCAGCTATCAAATGGGCACGTGCCACCATTGAACCTGCTTTATGCCACTGGCGATTAATCGCTGCAGATCCAGATACTGATCCAGCAGGGCACACGTATACACTATGCTTTTGAAATGAAGCATAGGAAAAGGGAGATCTGACTAGCAGATCTCCTTTTCTGAGCTGGAATTGCCCACATAAATGTATTAATTAATACAAATAAAAATGCCAGGGCTTCCACACCCTTGCCAGATGACAATTCCTCACAGGATACTACTAAAACAGACAATCAAATAGCTATGAGGAGTGTGACAAATCCCATGATGTCATCACTGCTTTCCGAAGGGGGAGTCCCTTCACATGAGGCCAGGGTTGTGAGGCAGCTACCCGATAGTCCCTCTGGGGGTGATACTCAGCGGGTGGATCTCATGGCAGCGGAGACCCCCTTTGGAACCAGTGGGGACCATAACCTGTCTTGGTGGGCAGACCACAACAGTATTTTGGCAGGGGAAGTCTTCTGGCCCTCTTGGCCTCAGACTCGAGTGGTCACGGATGTGACTTTGAAGGGTTGTGGCGCTCACTGCGAGGATTTGCATGTGAGCGTCCTCTGGTCAATGACGGAAGCCAGGTGGCACATCAACAGGCTTGAGTTGTTAGCTATCAGGCTTGCCCTGAAAGCATTTTCCCCGTCTCTGCAGGGTAAGCATGTCCTTGTTCTGACGGACAACACACTGGTGTGCACTCCCGCCCCCTCTGCATGGAGGTGATGATGCTTTAGTTCTGATTGTTCGAGAACAGGATCTTGGTCACAGAAGTTCATCTGGCGGGCACAGAGAACAACTTGGCGGATTCTCTGAGCAGGCAGAGCACTGTCTCACATGAGTGGAAAGTGTGCCAGGAATCTCTAGAGGAGGTCTTCGCTCTCTGGGGTACACCAGCAGTGGATCTGTTTGCAACGGAGACCAACAGGAAGTGCAAACAGTTCTGCTCGAGGGAATTCCCAGTTAACGGTGCACTGGGGATGCGTTTCTAGTGGTTTGGACCTTCCCTCTTATTTACGCGTTCCTTCCGATTCCCGTCATACCATGGGTTCTCCGGCGGTTGAAGAGGTTCCGAGCGACCAAAATCTTGATCACCCCGGACTGGGCAAAGAGAACAAGATACCCTTACCTCTTTGTTCTGTCCACCTCACCAGTTAGCTCAACGTCCGGATCTCCTAAACCAGTCGGAAGGTTGGATACTCCATTCGATGCCAGAATCCCTCAACCTACATGCGTGGCTCTTGAGAGGATGAGAAATGAAGACTATTTTGATGACTGGGACCTAGCTGAGGTAGTACTTGAAGTGTTGCTGACTACACACAGACCATCTACAATATCTTTGTACGCGTGCAGATGGAGAAATGGCGTGCTGCAGGGAGTGCGAGATTGACCCCATCTCTTGCCCCACCACTACAGTGATGGCGTTCCTTCAATCACTATCCTCTTCAGGCCTTCAGGTCACAACAGCCAAAGGATATTTGGTGGCCTTGTCTGTGTTCAAGAGATCGCCGGATCAAAGTTTGTTTTTTACGATCCTGGTAATGGCACAATTCCTGAAAGGTCTTGTAAATAACTTTCCGCCAACTCCCTTTGTTTTCCCAGATTGGGACCTCAATTTTGTTCTTACATTTCTGATGGCACTCCCTTTGAGCCTATGCACTCTTGTGCTTTACGGCTTCTCTCGTTGAAAACAGTCGTCTTGATGGCTATTAAATCCGCTAGGCGGGTGAGTAAATTACAGGCCTTATGCTGTAAGCGACCATTCCTGCGCTTTTTACGGGAGAAAGGTTCACTCAGGGTAAGGCCTGGCTTCCTCCCCAAGGTTGTCCCAGAATTTCACCTGTCACATTCCGTCGACCTTCTGGTCTTCTATCCTCCTCCTCACCCTTTTAAGCAGTAGGAACAGTTTCATCGTCTAGACCCTAAGAGGGGCATTGAGTTTCTATATCGCCAGGACAGCTGATTTCAGGAGAGCTTACCAGTTCTTCGTGGCTTTTTCCTTAGTCCGTACGGGCCTGTCCATAACCAAGCAGACTTTATCCTGTTGGACCATTACCGCATAAGGCAATACCCCCAGGGCCCCTAGTTACACAACCAAGGCCCCGGGGGCATTACCGTATGCAGTAATGGCCCACCGGCGAGGGGCTTATTGCCATTAGTACCCCGGCCCATTGTTTTTTTTTTTTTGCTGCGAGATGCATTGCATTTCGGAGCGAATAAATAAATAAAAACAAAAAAAAAGCCACGGACAGAAAAACGTAGTCTGTTTTCTGTTTCTGTGGTGGCTATAGCAAACAAAGAAAATGGCCGCCATGGAAGGGGAGAAGGGACTACATGTAGTCCCTTCTCCCCTTCCATTGCAGCCATTGACTCGCATGTAAAAAAAAGGTAAACCAAAAAATGGCCGTCGTGGAACAGGGAGAAGGGACTACGTGTAGTTCCTTCTCCCTTTCCATGGCGGCCTGAAGAAACACGGAAGAAAGGCAAGGACCGGCGTCAGGGATGCGGTGCGACGTGAGTGGGATTACCAGCAGGTAAGGCTCTGAAAAGGACTAATATGTAAGTGGATTTTTATTTTTTGTGCCGCGCTGGGTACTAATTTTCAATTGTTCCTCCTTTGGGGTTCTATAATTACTTTCTTTTTAAAGGGCTCATTAGCCCGGTTGTTCTCCCTGTTTTCTTATGCAGTGTGTGGTGCTCTGGAAAAAAGCGGAACTGAAGTTGGGGCTCAGTGACTGTGGTACTTATACGACGCCTGACGTAACGTTCGGAGCCGACAACCAGACGCCGAGCAAGACGGATGTATGGTCGACGACTGGGTCGGGGTCCAGTACGCCCCCTGTCGAAAATGTTCCGAAGCAGCACAGCTGGAGTGAATATCTATCAGACAATGACCTGAATATGGCTGTTCCATTTTCCAGTTGTTTTCCTCCAAGATTCGTAAAGATCGCCACAGGAGGTTAGTTGCATGTAGACATGCATGGTGCCGGATCCTCTGACTCGGCCTCTGTCCGAATTTATACTTCTGTAAGGTACAGCAGACCCCTTAAGCATACTTACTGCGGAGTGAATTGCGGAGCTAATTGCAGTCAGTGGCAGTCCCAGCTTTGACTCTGCTTTCAGTGGTGACTGTTGTTGGTAGACCCACAAGCAAGCTTCATATACTGCTTTTTCCTGCGGAGTGAATTGCAGAGCTAATTGTAGTCAGTGGCAGTCCGCGGTAGCCGGGGTTCCGGGTCGAGGCTCCACAATGGAGAAAGATCCCAGAGTCCTGAGAAGCGGCTGCCATTGAGTCGAGCGGCAGCGCAGGGTGAGAAAAGTAGAGCACGACTTCTGGTGTTCTATCTGCAGCTGCAAGCACCTCCCTGCCCAACAACACCGGTAAGAGTAACGGCGGAACAAGAGGTTTGAGAGAAGGGGGTGTGGAAGTGGTCAAATTAGACTTGTGCCCCCCCCTTGATGAACATGACTCACCCTCCCGTCTAGCAAGGATGTAGGCAGTAATCCAAATGACGCCTCCTAATGTAGCAGAGCCTCTAAATAATGAATATTCATATCAACCACACCAACTACATATTGGGCGGAGAGTGACTGGAGGTGAACCCCGGATGATCGCAGGCACCTTGACTGAAACCCTGGCGGAGAGAGTGAGTGAGGAGAGGGGGGGCCGAGACCACCGCAGCACTCTCTCTTCCGTGGGATCGCAGGAGAGACTCTCAGCAGGGAGCTGATGTCGATCTGGAGACTTTGTCAATGCCCTCCCTGCCCAGTTGACAGCATGGTGAAATACCCCCCTTCAGCGCGCCTCTCAGAAAACTGGTAGTGGACGTGGAGATCCACCAAGGGAGGGAGGTAGTTGAGCTTGCCGCCCAAACGGTGCAGAGCCATGGGTGGGGGGGGGCTCGCAGGAGAAGGAGGGAGACTCCGAAGCCCTGCGGGAAGTGATGCGCCCCCAGAACACAGACGAAAACAGAAAAGAGATAATCAACAGCAACGCAGACTCGAGTTTACCTACAGAGGTCAACAGCCCCAATATAATGCAGCAGGACACAACGTATGTCCCCATAGAAAAACTACAGAGTACTTGAAAAACTCCCAATGGAAAAAGATCCCAAAAAAACAAATAAAAAGAGAATTTCCCCAAATGCTTGCAATGTCTGGAATGTACAGCAAAGAAAGGGGAAGCAAACAATAAAACAGAATGCGGGATCAAAATCGAAACAGACTAAAACCCAGAAGACCAAATCTAAGTCCTTCACCATAGAACAGCAAAAATTACTATCAAGCTCGCTCAGACTCTTCTTCCAAAAAATAAATCAGACAGAGGAATCAGTGCCAGAAAATGAGAACAAACTTACTGATGCAGAATTAATTGCTGGAACTGAAACCCTCAATACAGCCTCACAACATTTGCCATCTAAAAATAGTGAAATCCATACAACACAAAAAAATTCCAGAAACCCCAGGAAAATGAAAAGTTGGCCCTGGACAAAGAGAAAGTGAGTACCCAAAATAGTGCAGACTCAGACCCCCGTTCACAGAGATGGCATTATGGGAAACAACAAGACTCCATCATAAATGAGGGGGGGGGGGCTCAAGAACGTGCAATAACAACTGATTGGGTAGATCCCCCCACCTACCCAAAAACAAAAGGATGGGGCACATGAGCAACGAGTGGGGGCCACTAAACAGCAGGAAGATATCAGAATTAGTAGAAATCACAAAGTGGGAGAGGTTTCTTTGACTGGTCCAACGTCAAAGAGAGGACCAAATGCATCCTTGAGGGAACCCTCTGGTAAAAAAGAGATTGAATGATGGATGGAAATTGGAGACTCACGGATTCCAGGGTCTTCCGAAAAATCTAAGAGGGATGAAAGAAAGAGGGAGAAGGAAAAGAAAATAATCAGGGAACACAGTCTGTTACTGGAGAGAACTCTCTCAACACCGATTGGGAGACGAATAAGTGAAATCTAATCTCAAGCTCAGAGAGAAACACCAGCAAAGAAGCTAGACTTAATGTCCATAATGTCTACTATAACAATCGCTTTGGCACCATTCTGCAAACTTTGAGACACTAAGTGATACACTGAAAGATCACACGTCCTTAACAGCAGCAATGCACACAAAATTAACCCTCTTAGAGGGTTATGTATTGGCAAATTCAAGTGACAAGCTCCAGACCCCGAAAATATTGAGGATGATGAACATGGTGTCCCAAACAGAGGATTTTTTAGGTCTGCCTAAAAACGGAAGTGTCTCATCAGTGTCAACTCAAACAGACATCCCCTCAAAGATAGATTCCCCTAAGAAGAATGATTTTGGAAATGGCATACAACTGAGGGGTGTAACAGCTCAACAGAAAATTGGAGCAAAAGAATCCCCTTAGGAGGATGATACCCTTAGGGGCCTCAAAACTATGCAGAAGTACAACGAACAGGGGTCGGGAGCAGTAGTGGTAAAGTCCAGAGGAAACGGCTCGATTGCCACCAACTTTACTCTAGACCAAAAAATTGTCGCCTTGTCACCTAATGATCACAAAGGAAAATCTAGAGAGGCCCGCAACATCGGCAAGTAACCGTTTTATGGCATTTTTTCACAAAAACTTGGTGGAAGTTTAAGGAAATTGCCGGGAAAGGTGGTGAACTTTGACTTAAGAAGTAAAGGTGGAAAAGCAGTAGAAAACTTGGAAATAAGGAGACAAAAGCTGTCCTACTTAAAGTAGCAGAGATTGAAAGGTGCGATTTAAAATACTACTCAAGCCACCGAACAAACGGAAAAGGAATACTCCATTGATTCCGATGAGGATGCAAGCACATTTGTGGATCTAATGGGTCTAAGTCAATACACAATTGAGGACTCAGACTCAGAGGTCCCTTCTCCAATTCAGTAGAAAAGGAAAGCAACCTCCCCACCGGAAAAAGGTTGAGGACGTGAACCGGAAAAAAAGATCACAAGACGCGACCAAAGGACTGCATGTTCACAGCAAAAGGATAAGTATAGATCAACATCTCCTATTAACACCACAAATAGGGAGTTGGGTGATCAAAGGGGGAAAATCAAAGATCGAGCTCAAAATCCTAAAGAAAACATTTGAGAGGAAAAAAGAAGAAGGGAAGAGAGAGAGCCGCAAAGATTTCCCTCAAGGACAAACTTGAACGAATAGAAGAAGTCATTAAGGGATTACTTGGATCACAGATGTAATGGCCTAAAAGAAAGAGAAAGGGTAGGAAAACATGAACACTATTTGAAAGAAAATGTCGCAAGTCACCAAAGAAAAGGGGACCCACCCCAATCAACCTATCAAGAAAAAGAGATTACAAGGGCAAAACGCAGGACACTCGATCATTCAAACTAATGAGGACAGTGAACAAAAGCATCAAACTGATTTTGAACCGACGTACAGTAATGAAATTGTGCGCCCAAATCCCTAATCTAAGCGATCTCCGCTCAGGTAATTTTACGATTGTGGAACCGATGCATGAAGGAAGGAAAGTCTGTTCGTACCTGCATATACTGTCAACAAGAACAAAAGAACTAATAGGTCATTCTAGTCAAAATTTGTCAAAATTAGGATTCGACTTAATAGACCTATCCCCAGTGACAGTGCAGGAAAAGGGTGCAGAAATCGGAGGCCAAAAGCAGACCGGGAAACCTTGCCGGCACCTTCCGACACCGGTACCAATAAAGCACAGTCCAAAAGTCCTAATAGTAGACTATGCTAGGGCGGCTAGCCCACTGGAATACGCAAAAAAAGAAAGAAATTACGTGAAGGAAATAGCGGAGAGATGCCAGATAAGAAGGGATTTCGAGAATGCAGAGCGGGCCAAATTATAGAAGACACGCAAACAGAGATGAAGAAGGTGAAAGTTCCAACACTGATCGAAACAGATACCCGAAAGGTCCTCATTCAAGTAGAACGACGGTCCAAGAAAGAGAAGATAAAGGAAGAACAAAGCCATCCATAATCAGCAACAGACGGGAACCGGTGACAAAAAATCGAACGACCGATACGAGAAATTGGACTTGGGTCTCTAAGGCCCATCAGAAGAAGCTCTCGACTTCGCCATTAAAACAGGAATTGGAAAGCCTCAACCAGAGTGATAAGTACAACAGGATCCACCCGCGGCGGAATGACCAAATGGTGATGGGCTCATGGAACACCCGAGGCTTTGGACATCTCACAGGGATCTCGGATGTGAATCTTGGAGACCATGACATCTTGTGTCTCCAAGAGACCTGGTTGAGGACTAAACCAAGTATGGACGGCTATGAAATTGCATTCTCTTCGGCCGTAAAAGGGCACAAAGGTAGACCTTCAGCGGGCCTATTGACAGCTATTCGATCTGAAAGTGGGCTATCCCTGAAATCGACACTAGTGTCAACATTTCTGACCCAAGCAGTCCTAATTCAATGGTTGAAATGGAACATAAAAGGGGAACAGGAAATACCTTCAACAATCTTACTTAATTAACAACTAATGGAACCCCGCAGTAACCAAGGATGACGCCTACATACAATCAATAGGAAACATCATGGAAGAAACAAATACAACTCAAAAAATTGATTACATCATCGTCACCAGTGATTTGAATACACTATGCAAAGATAAAGATCAGCAGATGAAAGCAAGGCTTAAAATAGTACCCCCATATAAAAGAGGAAAGAAATGGATACGACTAATGGAGGCGTACAATCTCCATAATCTCCATAGTATAAGACATCAACAGGGCCCTACAGTCCCGTTTTGTGAATGCAATGGTCGATGGATAATGATTGACCACATGTTCTTCTCAAGGGAACTGCTGCTACTCATTGACAAGTTTGAAGTCATAACACTAAATAGCGATCATAACTTGTTGCTAACGATGTGGAAATCCATCCAGAAACCCCAAGAAAAAATGACTTCAGACTTAGAATTACACAATGGGAATACTCGACTGCGTCTAAATGAAAAAGCTATTCAAAAGCTAACAGACAATTATCAGACCCAGTTGGAAAGGGGTGCAAATTTACAAACAATAGAGATGGACTATCAGCCTTTGCTAGAAGTTTTCAAACTAAACAAGAAAAAAGGAACGGAGATCCAAAAACCAAAAGCACACTAGTGGCAAAAACTCTAATATTGAGAAAGCTTAAGAGGCAAGCTAAAAAGGGAAGCAATCCAACGATCTTGGAGAAATTGAAGCAGGAAGTACGAAATTATAGAGCATGGGTACGAAATCATAGGTACATATTATATCAAAAGGACTCCGAAGGCATGCTCCGTGCACTGAGCGGGAAAAAATCCACAGATTGTTGGTCAATGATTCGAGTAACTAGAGGGGAATCCAGTGGGATGCTCCAAAACGGTGTGGGAGAAGTAAGGTGGCCAGCTCACTTTAAGGAACTGTACAAATCTGAAATCACCTGCGCTAATATCAATGCCAAAAAAGAAGGGAAATGGATGATCACATGTGCCATAGAGGAAATTGAAACAAAAGTTAAAAAATTGAACAACTCGCAGGGCGTGGGCCGGGATGGAATTATGAATCTCGAATTGAAGCGACATTCGGAATCTTGGGCACCCCTTATTAGTACCGTTTTTGAGGAAGCAATGAAGGCCACAGGCATTCCATCGTCATGGAGAAAGGTACACATTGTGCCAATTTTTAAAACAGGAGACAAAGCGGATCCATGCCAGTACCGACCTATTGCATTGCTTGATACGATAGGAAAAATCCTACAAAGATAAATGCAAAACTATTAGAAATGGACTGGATTGAGACAGGTGATTTAGCAGATCAGTGCAAACTGCTTGTAGATCTCCCACGGAACCCCAAAACATTAAATGAGGTGGTACCTTATTTAGACAAATGTCCCGATCAACAAACTCGGCAAGCCTTCTTTTAAGAGGGAAATCTGTGTCAAACAAATGCAGATTCTACTCTCCCCCCACCCAAGTGGAGACGAGAAGGCACTTATTACTTGAATGTTTGGGCTTGGAGAAGATAAGACACACCTGGCTAGGCCACTTCTTCAATGACCTCCACGTTTACAGCGAGGATGACTGGTGGGCACATCTATTGAGTGGGGAAAAGACATGTTGGGTGTTAGGGAGAATTCTCATTTATGGCTAATTTCCCTCACCTAGTGTGTCCCCCAGCAGCTTTGCTGGACTTCTGGAGTTTATTTCTTCCACTTGGTAAGAGTGTGAGCTTTTCCCCCACTCTTACCTATGTTTTGCCATGTGTATTTCTCTGTTTTTATGATTGTGGACTCTGAAGTACACCACTTCAGTAGCCCCCTTCTTTTTGTGTGTCACCCAGCACCTTCAGTGCCGTGGCGCAGGTTTTTTTTGGAGACTTCGCCCGACTCCATTTCTGAGGCTGACTACAGTCCCCCAGAAAAGGGTAAAGTTGTCATTAACTTTACCTAGTCAATCTACCACAGATCCAGTACACCCCATCTTCCATGGAGTACTGGAAAGGGTTAATTTGTATCCCTTTTTATCTGTACCTCCTAGAGCATTGTTTTGCTCTTTTAACATTTAGACTTGGCTGGTGGCAGTGGTATCTACCCTAACTTTTCTACTGCGATTATATTAGGTAAACGCGGTATTTTTCTTGGCTATTATATTAGCCTTGAACATAAACCAGCTTGACCAAATTGTCTTTCTTTTGGCCCCGGTTGGGTTTATTCGCCATTTCTTTTTGTTAAAGTCCTTCTTTTGTTTTACTTTGCGCGGCAAACTAGGTTTGCCTTCTTTGTTCACTGTCTTTTGGCGGGCTTCTGCTCAGAAGCCCTCCACCAGGCGCCTGGGTGTCTAAGTGGGCTGAATGTGAGGGAGGGGTGTAGTCACCCCCTGCACAGGGTATCCTAGGAAACCCAAGTCGCACTTTGCCATGATTGGCTGAGGTGGTTGTCCGGGTTGGACAACCCCCCTGCTGGGTGATTGACAGCCAGGCTGTGTGAATGGGGTTTTTGCGCATAAAAGGCAGGTCTCTTGGGCTAGAAGTCAGAGAGTCGTCACTGGAACCGAAGAGAAGCGGAGAGAACGACGGCTGCTGCAACTATCCCATCCCGGTGAAGCCCTGTTGCAGTCCTGAGCTATCTACCCTTCAACGACTAAGAGAAGATCCAGTCCGGATTCTTCTTCCCTTGAGCCTGGTGGGGATAACCAGCTCACCTTCCACAGCCAGAGGATCCTCTTCCTTGGTCAAAATCGCTTCACATGGCTGTAGTAGTTCGGATAGCCATTTGAAGAGCCTCTCCTGTTTTTAAGGAGCGCACCTTTTATTCGTTGTCGCTGCTGCCGGCTTCATCCCTGTGTGGTGCAGACCCCCTTCAGATGTCCTCCTTCACAACGAAGCTCCAGGAATCGTGGGTCTGCGGGAAACCAACAGGAACAACTGCGAGGGCACCAGCTGCACCATTGGAATAAGGTACTGTGTTCTGCTTGAGGAAACTGGGTGAACCCCTTTTCTTCATTTCCAAGGCTTGCCCTTGTCTTCCCTCCTTCTTATAACTTTTGCTTCCGAACCTTGTCAATCTCGAAGTACTCTTGGCTACGTTGAATTGGGAACTATCTGACTGTGTGATCTTCGGCAACAGGCCCCCAGTGTCACTTGACCATTTGACTTTTGAACTCTTGTCTCTGAGTGTTTCTCGATTCTGTCTGCCTAACCAAAATATTGCCTGTGGTTTTTTGCCTCCAACTCCTCTGGGTATCTCAGGTGCTAAGTGTGTTTTTGCCCCGGTAGCATTTCATATCACGGATGCGTGTTTATTTAGTAGACCGAACTGTCAAAAAGTGATCGCAATCGTATTCACGGTAACGTGCTTTGTTCATAACACCGGTTTATTCAAACACAGGGTACTTACCTTGAGACATACTGTACAAAGTGAATTGGTTAGTTGTATATTTGACGTGTGGTTTGTGTTTAAGTTTAATAGAAGTGTTGTGTTTATAACGAATGGTTTAAAAATAAATGTTCTTATATTTTTCTACCTGAAACCTTCAGTCAGTGTTTGCTTGAGTCACAGTAATTGTGGTCCCTTTGTGTAATCTCTGCTACTGCTCATATACTCTTGAGATAAGCCTGGATGCTCTGTCACTGCTACCACTCTGACATAGTAGTACAGGCTTGTACCAAAGGTAAAACCTGCATTGCCACCTGTGGTTTTAATTGTGTGTAGTGGTCCCTGAGGGCACTGCACAAAATTCTGCCTAACACTGGTGTACAGAGGTGAGGATTTGGAAGTAGAGTGATTACACTTAGAGTGCTGCTGTTGCTTGGGTTCAACTAACCACAAGGATAAAACCAATAATTCTATTTAACTAAGAAATAATGTCAAATATGGAAAGCTACACTGAAGGGAGTCTTTTACTCTATACTGCTGAGGTTCTGAGAACCATGTGTAGGGATAAGAATCTCTCTGGTAAAGGAAAGAAATCTGAACTAGTTGCAAAGTTAATGGGAAAAATTCTGGAGAGTGGGTCAGAAGGACCTACCACTCCAGCAAATGTGGATTTTGATGTTTCTGATTCTGAGAATGTTTCTTTAGAGGAAGTAGATGAGTCCTTGTTAGGAAACCCTTCAACTCCTTTGCCTGCTCAGAAAGCACAACCTCTGTCCACAGGGACCCCCACAGGTCCTACACTTACTCCTGAGTTTATTGCACTTGAAAAAATTAGACTTGAATTGGAAGTGAAACGTATTGATGCACAAACTGCCAGGAAACATCAAGAGTTAAGGCTCAGAGAAATGGAGCTGAACCATGAACTAGAAATGAAGAAACGGTCTCTAGAAAATGCTTCTCTCCCAGAGTCTTCTAGGTCTTCCAGCCCTAAGAGACCCCATATGCCAAAGGAAATGATTGGTATGTATGAGACTAAACCTGATGTGTTGGATTGGTTAGCAATGTTTGAGTACAGTCATGGAATTCAAGGTATCTCAGGGAATCAGTTGATTCCTTGGCTTTTCACTAGGCTCCCCCCTGTTGCAAGTGATGCTCTAATGGAATAGGGGGAGGTGGATAAACAGGATTATGAGTGTGTGAAACTAGCATTAATAGATAGATTTGGGAAGACCCCTTCCCAGTATCTTAAGAGGTTTAGAACCCTCAGAAAGCATGATGGTACCCCTTGGGCTACCTGGGTGTGTGAATGTTTGAAAAACTTAGATGGTTGGGTTAAGGGTTACAAAGTGAACATTTATGAAGGTTTGAGGAATCTTGTAATGTTGGAGTCTATTTTTGATGTCTGCTCTCCTGAGCTTAGACAGCACTTGGCTGATTCAAAGGAGATAGATCCCAAGAAACTAGCTAAGGCTGCTGACTTGTGGGTTGCCAACAGGGCTACTCACAAGGATTCTGGGGCTACTCAGAAGAAGGATGAGGGGAAGCAGCCAAAGAAAGACAACAAAGAGAATTCCAATAATTCCAATCCAAAAGAGGGCCCCAAACATAACCAGGGTAAGCCACAAGGTAAACCGAATCAGGCTAGTGTACGACCTGGTTCCACACCAAATGGAGGTCAGAGCAAACCCCCATTCCAGAGAGCATTTGGGAAATGCTTTGTTTGTGGGTTACCTGGCCATGTGAAAGGAGATCCCAAGTGTAAGGGTAAACCTTCAGGGATCAACACTGTCTCCTTATCCTTCTCCCAGGTGGATGAAGTACCTATGACCAGTGGAAACTTTCAGCTATTAGCTGATGAGCCCATGAGACTCTCAGCTAGTGTTTCTTTAGTGTCCTTGGGTCTTTGGGAACAACAGAACTTAGATGTCTATAATTCAATCCCAGATAATACTAAAGAGTATTACAAAGATAGTGTTCTTGTGAATGGTCAGGAGACCACTACCATCAGAGACACTGGAGCCAGCATAACTGTGGTTGATGAATGTTTTTTCAAAGTGGAGGATGTTGCTAAGGCGCCCAAACACTTAACCAAGTTAGCTGGAGGCCCTGTGCAAATGGTTCCCCAGTTACCAGCTCTCATCCAGTGTAATGACATGACTGTCAGGATACCTCTAAGTGTGCAAAATAACGTACCTGGGAGGGTCCTGCTGGGTAATGACCTTAAAACTCTTGGAGTTGTGTCTAGTACCCCCAGAACCCCCAGCAGAAGGAAGCAGGAGCTCAGAAGGCCTGCAAGGGAGAGAACCTTAAGAGGCTCTCCTGGGGACATGATAGAGGAAACTATCACCCCAAGTCCACAGGACTTACTTACTGCCATTGCAGGACAAGAAAAGACAAAGGGGAAACCTAAGTCTGCCAGCAAGAAACCAGCAAGCACTCCTGTGCCCAG
The DNA here is from genome assembly GCF_040938575.1 of Ambystoma mexicanum. Taxonomy (NCBI): domain Eukaryota; kingdom Metazoa; phylum Chordata; class Amphibia; order Caudata; family Ambystomatidae; genus Ambystoma; species Ambystoma mexicanum. The sequence continues at coordinate 104,166,950 of NC_090935.1, read as the reverse complement.
AAGGACATCTCCGAGACTGTCCAAAGTCACACCTATGACTCCCACACCAGCGGAGGCTGAGTGTGAGGTTCAACCCTGTATGGTCAAACTAGATACTGAGGAATCAGATCTAGAAGAGGATCTTACCTTGGTAGAGGATCTTGACCCTGTTGAACATTCTGAGCTACAGTCTTTAATGGCAGAAGGTGGACCCAACAGGGAAGATTTCAGTAAGGGACAAAGAGAGTGTCCTACCTTGGAAGGTCTTCGCCAACAGGCCACTTCTCAGCTCAATGGGACTGAGCCTGGGAAGTATAGGTTACACTGGGAGGATGGCCTCTTCTACAGTGAACCAACTGAGTCAACCTCTGGAGACTACAAAAGACTTGTAGTACCTCTAGAGAACCGACTCCAGTTTCTGCAGTTAGCCGTGAGGTACCTTTGGCTGGTCACTTAAGTTTTAAGAAGACCAAAGAAAGGCTATCTCTGCACTTCTACTGGCCTAAAATTGGTACAGAAGTAGACAAATTCTGCAGAAGCTGCCACACTTGCCAAACCTCTGGCAAGAGTGGGTCCAAGAATGTGGCACCCCTAGTGCCTCTCCTAGTGGTGGGAATTCCTTTTGAGAGGGTTGGGATTGACATTGTTGGTCCTCTTGACCCTCCCACATCTTCAGGCAACAGGTTCATCCTGGTTGTAGTGGACTATGCCACTAGATTTCCTGAAGCCATACCTATGAGGACTGTTACGGCTCCAGCTGGGGCTAAGGCCCTACTTCGTATTTTTACCAGAGTAGGTTTTCCTAAGGAGGTGATATCTGACAGGGGATCAAATTTTATGTCCCACTACATGCAAACCATGTGGAAAACCTGAGGAGTCACCTACAAGTTCTCAACTGCCTACCACCCTCAAACCAATGGGCTGGTAGAGAGGTTTAACAGAACTATGAAGAGCATGATAGGTGTTTTAGAAGAACCCCTTAGAAGAAAATGGGACCTTCTACTGCCATGCCTTCTCTTTGCATATAGGGAAGCCCCTCAGGAGGGAGTAGGATTCAGTCCCTTCGAACTTCTCTATGGCCATCCGGTCAGAGGTCCATTGGCCCTGATTAAGGAGGGCTTGGAGAGTGCTCCTTCCCCCAAGCCAGTCAGAGTGACTGACTATGTGATAGGTCTCCGGAGTAGAATGTCACACATGATGGCAGAGGCAAGTGATAACTTGAGGGCTGGTCAAGCTCTGGTCAAACATTGGCATGACCAGAAGGCTAACATGGTTGACCTTACTCAAGACCAGCTTGTTCTTGTTATGGTCCCAACAAGGGAGAGGGCCTTGCAGGATAAATGGATTAGGACCCTTCAAGGTTGTGGGTAAACTTGGAGAGGTGAACTCTCTGGTGGACTTAGGCAATCCAAAGGAGGCTCCCAGAGTCTTTCACGCCAACTGTTTAAAGGCTTATGTCTCTAGACCTGACATACAAGCTCTGCTTCTAGCTTCAGCTCAGGAGGAGGAGGAGAGTGAACCTCTGCCTTACCTCCTCAGAGGCTTACCTTTAGATGAGTAAGTAGAAGGAGTTAATCTCTCTTCCAGTCTCACATCTGACCAGCAGGATGAGTGCAAGTTATTGTTAAATCAGTTTGCCTCCCAGTTCTCACTTTCACCAGGCTTGACCCCTTGGGGCCAGCATGACATACACACTGGTGACTGTTTGCATGTCAAAGCAGGGGGTACAGAATGTCAGACAATATCAGATCCCACATAAGGAATGAGGTCAACAAGATGCTTGAACTCATGGTTATAGAGCACTGTACTTGCCCATGGCCTAGCCCAGTTGTGCTTGTACCAAAGCAGGATCCAAGGAGTTGAGATTCTGCGTGGAATATAGAGCTCTAAATGCAGTCACCACGATTGATGCCCATCCTTTGCCTGGGGCAGATGAGCTGGTGGACATACTTGGTGCAGCCAAGTACCTCAGCACATTTGACCTAACATCAGGCTATTGGCAAATAGCCCTGACAGACCATGCCAAGGAGAAAACTGCATTCTCCACCCCCGCTGGCCTCTACCAATTCAAGGTAATGCCTTTTGGATTAAAGAATGCACCTGCTACATTTCAGAGGATGGTCAATCAAGTTCTGAATGGGATGGAGGACTTCTGCATGGCATACTTGGATGACATTGCAGTGTTCAGCCCTACATGGAAAGAACATGTTGAACACCTAGGTTATGTATTGCAGGCTCTTGAACAGGCCCATCTGACAATGAAGGCAAGCAAATGTCAAATTGGTCAGAGTTCAGTGGTCTACCTTGGACATGAGGTAGGAGGAGGTGAAATAAGGACATTGCCTAGCAAAGTACAAGCTGTACAAAACTGGGCCACCCCTACTACTCAAACCCAAGTGAGAGCCTTCCTAGGTCTCACTGGGTATTATAGGAACTTCATAGAGAACTATGGGACCATAGCTTCTCCCTTGAATGTCATCTCCTCTCCCAAATTTCCTAAAAAGGTCAGGTGGAAGGAGCAGTGCAATCAAGCCTTTGAAGGTCTAAAGAAAGCCCTTTGTCAAGCTCCAGTCCTAAGAGCTCCTGACTACCACATTCCCTTCATTGTACAAACTGATGCTTCTAATGTAGGTATAGGTGCAGTCCTTAGTCAACTGGATGAGAAAGGTAGGGAGCACCCAATTTGTTTCATCAGCAGGAAGTTAAAGGATCCTGAAACAAGGTGGGCAACAATAGAAAGAGAATGCTTTGCTATTGTGTGGCCACTGTACAGGTTTAGACCATACTTGTATGGATCTACCTTCATCATTCAGACTGACCACCAACCCTTGAGATGGCTGATGCAAATGAAAGGGGAAAACGCAAAGTTACTCAGATGGTCAATCTGCCTGCAAGGATTTGATTTTTCCATTGAGCACGCACAGAGCAGGAGGTCACCACCAAAATGCTGATGGTCTCTCTAGGATATTTGTAACCGACTAGAGGTATGAGGTCCATCCAGGAGTGGATTAAATCCTCCTGTCCCTTAGTCTGGGGGGGGCGAGTGTTAGGGAGAATTCTCATTTATGGCTAATTTCCCTCACCTAGTGAGTCCCCCAGCAGCTTTGCTGGACTTCTGGAGTTTATTTTTTTCCACTTGGTAAGAGTGTGAGCTTTTCTCCCACTCTTACCTATGTTTTGCCATGTGTGTTTCTCTGTTTTTATGATTGTGGACTCTGAAGTACACCACTTCAGTAGCCCCCTTCTTTTTGTGTGTCACCCAGCACCTTCAGTGCCGTGGCACAGGGTTGTCTTTGAGACTTCCGCCGACTCCATTTCTGAGGCTGACTACAGTCCCCCAGAAAAGGGTAAAGTTGCCATTAACCTTACCTAGTCAATCTACCACAGATCCAGTACACCCCATCTTCCATGGAGTACTGGAAAGGGTTAATTCGTATCCCTTTTTATCTGTACCTCCTAGAGCATTGTTTTGCTCTTTTAAAATTTAGACTTGGCTGGTGGCAGTGGTATCTACGCTAAATTTTCTACCGCGATTATATTAGATAAACGTGGTATTGTTCTTGGCTATTATATTAGCTTCGAACATAAACCCGCTTTACTAAATCGTCTTTCTTTTGGCCCAGTTGGGTTTATTCGCCATTTCTTTTTGTTGAAGTCCTTCTTGTGTATTACTTTGCGTGGCAAACTAGGTTCGCCTTCTTTGTTTACTGTCTTTTGGCGGGCTTCTGCTCAGAAACCCTCCACCAGGCGCCTGGGTTTCTAGGTGGGCTGAATGTGAGGGAGGGGTGTAGTCACCCCCTGCACAGGGTATCCTAGGAAACCCAAGTCACACTTTGCCCTGATTGGCTGAGGTGGTTGTCCGGGCTGGACAACCCCCCTGCTGGGAGATTGACAGCCAGGCTGTGCCAATGGGGGTTTTGTGCATAAAAGGCAGGTCTCTTGGGCTAGAAGTCATAAAGTCGCCACTGGAAGTACAAGGAACCGAAGAGAAGCAGAGAGAACGACGGCTGCTGCAACTATCCCATCCCGGTGAAGCCCTGCTGCAGTCCTGAGCTATCTACCCTTCAACGACTAAGAGAAGATCCAGTCCGGAGTCTTCTTCCCTTGAGCCTGGTGGGGATAACCAGCTCACCTTCTACAGCCAGAGGATCCTCTTCCTTGGTCGAAATCGCTGCACACGGCTGTAGTGGTCCGGATAGCCATTTGAAGAGCCTCTCCTGTTTTTAAGGAGCGCAACTTTTATTCGTTGTCGCTGCAGCCGGCCTCGTCCCTGTGTGGTGCAGACCCCCTTCAGATGTCCTCCTTCACAACGAAGGTCCAGGAATCGTGGGTCTGCGGGAAACCAACAGCAACAACTGGCAGGGCACCAGCTGCACCATTGGAATAAGGTACTGTGTTCTGCTTGAGGAAACTGGGTGAACCCCTTTTCTTCATTTCCAAGGCTTGCCCTTGTCTTCCCTCCTTCTTATAACTTTTGCTTCCGAACCTTGACAATCTCGAAGTACTCTTGGCTACGTTGAATCATGAACTATCTGACTGTGTGATCTTCGGCAACAGGCCCCCAGTGTCACTTGACCCTGGCTCCGACCCTTTGACTTTTGATCTCTTGTCTCTGAGTGTTTCTCGATTCTGTCTGCCTAACCAAAATATTGCCTGTGGTTTGTTGCCTCCCACTCCCTCTGGGTATCTCAGGTGCTAAGTGTGTTTTTGCCCCAGTAGCATTTCATTTCACGGATACGTGTTTATTTAGTGATCGCAATCGTATTTGCAGTAACGTGTTTTGTTCATAACACCAGTTCATTCAAACACAGGGTACTTACCTTGAGACATACTGTACAAAGTGAATTGGTTAGTTGTAGTATATTTGACATGTGGTTTGTGTTTTTTAGTTTAATAGAAGTGTTGTGTTTATAACGAATGGTTTAAAAATAAATGTACTTATATTTTTCTACCTGAAACCTTGAGTCAGTGTTTGCTTGAGTCACAGGCCCTCATTACGACCCTGGCGGAAAGTGACTGACCGGACCGCCACAGCGTAAATAGCGTTTCCGCCATTGCACGAAGGAGCAAAGTGCGGCCCATTCCGACCCATCGGGCACGAGCACCACGCCATGGCGGAAGTGCAAAGTCCGCGATGGCGGAAATGACCCCAAAACGGCCCACACCGCCGCCGTACGGCGCCCTAGGTGCAATACCGCCACCCCTCTTAGCGGTCACCGCAGTGTGCGCCTACCGGAAAGTACGGTGACCGGAAATATACGGAAACGGAAGTCAAAACATGGCCCCGGAACGGGAAACATCCCGCCGTACACCTATAAAACCACTAAAACCACACAACCACTAAAATCACTACCCTGAAACACACCCCAACCCGTCATCCACCCTAGCGAAACCAAGAAAAATGGGAAAAGTAGCGAAGAAAGCGTGCGACCGCAAGCGGCAGGTCCACTTCTCCCGTGAGGAACTCACCGTGCTAACAGAGACCCTCCAGGAGAATGCTGCCGTCGTCTTCTCCACGCAAATGACCAGAACGGCACTTGCAAACAAGAAGGCCATATGGGCTCTGGTGGCACAGTGGGTAAGTGCGGTGGGGACCGCACCCCGCACCCCACAGCAATGCCGCAAACGATGGGACGACCTGCGGATACGCGTCCGCAGCATACTCTCTGCCAACCGCAACATTGCCACAGCCACCGGGGGAGGCCCTGAATCACCCATCAAGTTGACCCCCTGGGAAGAAATCTGTGCCTCCACCATCGGAATGGAGAGCATAGAGGGAGTCGGAGGGATGGAGAAAGGAGTGCAGACATCCGAAGATTCAGATAGGTGGGCCAAATAAAACAATGCCAAATCCACACAGTCCATCCATGTGAAGTACCATGCGTCCACATAGTGCAACAGAAACACATGTCCAGGAGAACGTCCACACACATCGGCCTGATAGCGCACGTTAAAACCCACAATAAATACATAAATAATTAAAAACCCCTAAAACACGCACTACACGTGCAGCAGGCACACCCTAACTGCAGGCTGCCAAACAACTGCACCCTCACTCCACACACAAATGAAAGCACCTCCAAGGCCCCGACCCAAATCACCCTCAGGTACCACTCCAATGCATGTGATACAATGCCATTCCAATTCCCACAGACCCATCAATAACCCTGCCCTCCTTTACTCCACCACAGGGTCCGATCCAAACGACGAGCTTCAGGACACCCCTACCAGCACACCTGCAAAGAGGGCCAAGACCAACGGCCAGAGACCCTCCACCTCAGCTGCACGCATCAAGACACGGCAGCAGCACAAATCAGGTGGCAGCACAGAGGAGGGAACATCAACAGGCACCCCAGCAGCCAGCATGCCCACAACACCACCACCACAGGTCCCCCCAATGGATGCCACAGAAGGCACTGCCTCTGGTGGCAGCAGCACCATAGGTGACACCCCATTGATGGCAGCATGCTCGGACACCGAAGACGGGGATGTCGAAGTCAGATCCATCCATGACCTGTCCCAATCCCCCTGTCTGTCCCATCCCGTACAACATGAGGATACCACGCAGGGGCACCCACAAGACGACGACTGGCCATCCCCCACAAGCCCTGTGGCAAGGCAACATGAGGACAACAGCCCCTCTGTGACACCCCCGCAAATGGCCATGGCCCAGCAGAGGCAACAGTCCCTCGACCAGTTAATCGTGCAACAGCAGCAAATGGCCACGCTCCTCAAGGACCATGCCGATGAATGTGGGGGCACTAAGGCAGACATAGAAACATCAACTGAGACACTTAGGGCAGAAATGGAGAGAGGTACAGAGACGCTAAGGGCACAAATGGAGAGTAGCACCGAGAGCCTGAGAGTCCAAATGGAGAGAAGCACCGAGAGCCTGAGGGGGGAACTGCATGCGACGTCCAAAGACGTATGTGCCGAACTTGCCGCAGTGCGCCGTGTGCTCACTGAGCTCTCGCAAACCCTTAGGGACATGCATGGACGTGAGCAGGCAGACACATCATCCGTTGCAAGTTCCGTCCAGGGCAGCCCCCAACGTAGATCTGGGAGGAACCTGCGCTCCACAGGCAGGGGTGCCCCTGATACCCGCAGAGGGGGCTTGCAATAGCGACTGCCCACTGACAATGAGCATCTTTGGACACTGGTGTTCGGGGGGGGAGGTAGGAGGGTGGAGGGGGTGTGTTGGGCTCACTTGGGTGGCGGGTCGATAGGGTGTTCAACATGATATCACATATGCCATAAACAGTGCACGATCAACCAATGAGATGTGTGGACATTGATCTTTGTGTACTAGGCCATCATAGGCGTACAGTCCATATTGTGCATGTTCCAGACACACACAGTGCCACGAGTCCCGTGTCCATGTATCAGCCACCAGGCGTGAGTGCTAGAAGCATGCATCAATGAGATGCTGACGAATGTAACGGGCCTCCGGTGCCTCGCAGACTCCATGAGGTGCTGCCACATCCCCACCCTCATTATGACCATCATCAGGTGCTTGCAGTTCTGCGTCAGGGGGCATGGGCACATTTCTACGTACGCACATGTTGTGGAGCATGACACATGCCATGACCATCTTTGCAACCTTCTCATGGCGGTACAGGAGTGCCCCGCCAGACCTGCTGAGGCAGCGGAAACGAGTCTTCAGTAGGCCGAATGCCTGTTCGATGACTACACGGGTACGTGAGTGGGCATGGTTGTAGTCCTCCTCATGCTGGTCCCGTGGGTTCCGGACTGGTGTGAGGAGCCATCTCTTCAGTGGATATCCAGCATCACCTGTATGTGGACGAGAAACGCATGATGTGGAATGCCATTGCTACGTACGCACACCCCCCCCCTTCCTGCCAGGTCATTGCCAAATCACATACCCCACATAATCATGCATGTAATGAGACTCACCGAGTAGCCAGGATCTGTTCCCTGCGTGTCGCTCCATGTAGCGTGGTATTGTAGAGTTCCTCAAGACCATAGAATCATGGGTTGATCCAGGGAATCGGGCACAACAATGTGTAATGATCCTGTTGGAGTCACACACCATTTGTACATTCAGGGAATGAAATTGTTTTCGGTTGCGGTACTGGGCCTCCATGGCATGTGGGACGACCAATTCAACATGGGTGCAGTCGATGGCACCAATGCAACCCGGTATGCCGGCAAGTGCATGGAATCCCACTTTTGTGTTGGTAATTTCCTGCTCCAAGCGTGGTAGAGAGATGTAGTCGTCTGCGTGCTGCAGGAGGGCATCGAGCACTTGCAATAGTGTCCGTGAGAACAGTGGCTGAGAAATGCCATGCAACTGTCCGACTGTGTGCTGGTAGGTGCCTGTGGCCAGGAAGTGGAGTACAGACACCACCTTCAGTAGGGGTGGGATGGCGGTTGGGCTATCTATCATGCTGACAAGGTCAGCCTGTGTCATGTCCACAATGGCGGCTATGGTGTCCCGGTCCAGACGGTAGAGGGTGTGGATCTGCTCATCAGTGAGGTTGAACGGATGTGCTCGGAGGCGTGGGATTGCGGGCTGCCTGCGTGGTGGTAGTGGCTGTGCTGGCGGCCCTTGCTGGCCCTGCCTTGGCCTCCTCCTCCTCCTGCGTCTCCTCCGTGCGGCCGGTTGTAGTTGGTGTTCGTCTTCTTCTTGGAGTTGGAGTACTTGCAGTGCTATCAGGTCCCCCAGGGCCAACATCGCGAGTCCTGCCGGTAGCATTTCGGTGTGGTTGTGGGAGGAGACTGGCTGTGCAATTTATGTGTTTTCAGGCTGTATGGCCTCCACCTGTGGTGATTAATTCCACCTGTGCAAACTGCTCTCCCCTTTGGCCGGGCACGTCCCGCGCACAACGCTGCAATTCGGGGAATGGCATCTTGCTATTGCAATCATGTATTTGTACCCGATGGCCGTGTAAGATTGGTTGATATGTTCATTCTGCTGTGGTCCCATTGTTTCCCATACTATCTGTGCAGTCGCGAACAGACTTGTGAAGGGTCAGTGGAACGTAGTACTCGAGTAACGGTGGGCCCTCATGCATCACTGTACCGAGTTGCAACGACGGGCGGGGCGTCCCATTTGTGGGTGAAGGCAGTTGCCATTTTCACACACAGCCGCACTCGATGGAATAATTAGTGATTTCAAACGGCCACAGATGCCTTTTCGACGTGATGTTGCAAATGAGGAATTCGAAGGGCGGCGCTTTCGGTTTCCAGCTAGCGGCGAGGAGATGCCCACAGGTCTGACTGCAAATATAACGTTCTATTGTTCAATGTCCTTGAGACAGGGGCCATGGCGAGGAAGCAATGATTGATATGAATAGTTTGGGATGCGCAATAGCTACGTGGGCGATGAGGCCGGCCGTTCCCAAATACATGTTACTTCACGACACTGGAATTACGGGCTGGGGCACTGTGGATTTTGCAGGCTGCATAACGCACAGACTCAATGGATGTTTCTAATGTTATGTGAGTAATTATTCAGGCGTTTTGATCCCGGGATGAGGGAATGATGAATGGATGCATGGGCAGGTGATTTGATACAGAGTTTGCCATGTACAGGGCTTCTTGGGATCTATCCGCCTCCCCTACGCTATGTGATGCAGGGCTGCCATAGTGGGACCATCGTCTATCTGGCCTTGTTGAGCCCTCCCTGTCTCGACGCGCCCTCAGACACTTGTGTCCATGCACGTTAACATTCCCATCTGATGGATTCTGTTTTGACAGACGCATGCACAGGTACACTCGTTTGTGATGGTGTTTGCACCTCGATATAGATGGTTATGAGTCGCAAGTGGTTTTGGGGTGGTGATGATCCTTTGGAGTGGGCTAGCATGCATATGGCTGTGGATTTAGTGTGATCATTGAAGTGAGTTGTTCGAATGTAGTTCTGATGGCCATTCTGTTCTTTTTCTTTTCTTTTGGTTGACAGGTATCTCCTCCCCTTTTGCCACTGCCATCTGTATGCCACTCCTGCAGATGGGTTTTACTCCCGACACCTGCTGCTTCGTGTTAATCAGTGGAGCAGCATTACGATCTTATGGGACGATCGCCAATGGCCCACATGCCCTTACGCAGTACTGGTGGCTCGGAGCAACATTTCGGCCTTTCAGCTGGACTAGTGCCTCCCCATTGGGACGGCCCTGCGGTTCTGTGCGCTTCCATGTTGCCTTTTCGTACGTGAATGTGGCTCTGTGTACCGAGGGAACAGGGCGTCACACAAGTAGTGGCTGGTCATTTCTTGCAGATGCAGCCCACAATGGTGAAAAGTGTTTTGGAGTTCATGGCCTGATGGCTGTATGGGCTTGGTGATTTTGATGTGCATTAAATTTCTATTCTGATTTGGCCCGTGTAGCGTTTTTCTTTGCAAGTGATGTGGCATATGCCTATTTGGGGGGCGATGTATTGTGAGGAGATCTGCATTGGGTTCCAGCTTCGGAGTTTAGTTGCGTGGTACTGTACTGGGCGCGTTTGCCTACGAAGCCCGTGAGGTCAGGGATGGGGGCTGCCAATATGACAGTTTGAATGTTGTCATGCTCAGGGGCGGGGGATTGGGTTTTGTGTGACGGATGCCGGTCAGCCAGGTGGACTGGTGGAATGATGTGATTCTCGGAATATTGCTGGTCACAGGTGCCTGTGTTTGCGTGCGTTTCTTGGTGGGGGACTGTGGTCATGTCCATTGGGATGGCTTCTGTATTCGTGCCATCTGTGCCCTGCAGCTCCCATTGGCCCCTGTTGTGTTTCTTTTGTTCGTTGGCATGCATGGGTGACTTGTACATTTCAATGGTTGCATTGTGACTTCATTGCACCTACGGGGAGTTGTACTTTGTGGGCAGGGAGCGGTGTACAGGCACTCAGTGGGGCCGTTTACGGTTGATTCGCGATGCCGTACTTCTCACCATGGCGGAATGGTACATTCCGCCATGCTTGATGGCGTTAGGTACATGTCCGCTAGGGTCGGAATTGGCGTACCCTTGCGCCATGGTGGTGTTTGCGGTTTGGCATGGCGCGCGCGCGCGTGCTTGGTGCAGTTAGCGTTGGCGTTCACTACGGTGTCGCTAATGGCTTCGTACTTTGCGGTGACGGGTCATAGTCGCACCGAGCGCTATTCGATGGCGGTATTGCATTTCCGCCATCGTTTTCCGAATTCCGCAAGGGTCGTAATGAGGGCCACAGTAATTGTGGTCCCTTTGTGTAATCTCTGCTACTGCTCATATACTCTTGAGATAAGCCTGGCTGCTCCGCCACTACTACCACTCTGACATAGTAGTACAGGCTTGTACCAAAGGTAAAACTTGTATTGCCACCTGTGGTCTTAATTGTGTGTAGTGGTCCCTAAGGGCACTGCACAGGATTCTGCCTAACATTGGGTGATAGCCATGGTGGGCTTCTTTGGCCAACTTGGTTTGGATCAGCAAACTAGGTGGGCCACAGAGAATTCACGAGAATCAACATGGACATTTCGGCTACCCAGAAACCGTGACCTCTCTCTGTTGGAGGATGGACTGTTAGATAATTTTTCTGGTTTTCCCCCTCCTTACTCTTCTTCTTCTTCTTCTTCTTCTTCTTGTTTCTTTTTCTCGTCACCTTTTTTCTGCACTTCATCTACTTTTGTAAAAATAGCTTGGTACAATTGAAACAAATAAAAAAATAAATAAGCATACTTCTGCATCGAAGAGGTCGATGTTCCATGATGATTCTTCCGGGGGAAAAGAGCCAAAGAGGGACATAGCTCACATGCTTGTGCTGCTTCATCGTCAAAGATTCCATTGACGTCCTCGTATGCGACTCATCGACTACAGCCACACCGGTGACGGGTACTACATCCAAGTCATCTTTGTCGACAACAGCTTTTTGTTTCAGAAAATCTGTGCTTGTCCACGACATTGAGGCCGTTCTCATCTACAACCTCGCCCATGGCCTAAGGGTGACCGAAGTCTGCATCTTTGAAAACCACCTCATCGTTGACAACCAAGGCCGACTTTTACTCAGCCGCTCTTCTCACCAACAACTGATGGAGCAATAACAAGTCAGGACACAGCTAAGAGGTAAACCAAGTTATTATTAGAGAAAGACAAACAGCAGAATACAGTAAAACCGAATGACAAGTGACAGGTGTCAGACGGAAAGCTCTCCCGGTGTCTCCCGGTGTTCGGTCAAAGCTCATTTTTATATAACATGACAAGTTTCCATGACGTTTGTAGACATTTGGTAATACTAGGAAGCAGACATTTGTGAAGAATCCTTGCAGTTACATGTACAGTACAGTGTGTAGCAAGATCAGTATGCAACTCTGGCGTAAACACGGAAATACGCCTTATAAGGTGGTATTCGTACATAGCTATGGAAAGGTACTGGGAGCCCTGTGCAGTCATTTGGTCGACAGACAATTGGTCGACAGACTAAAGGTCGAATTTTTTTTTATTTATTTTTATATATATTTTTCTGGTTTTCGTTTAGGCAAAAAAAGGGTTTTTAAGCAAAAAAAGACCCCCCCAAAAAAAAAAAAAATGTGAAAATACAAAAAAAAAAATAATTCGACCATTTGTCTTTCGACCAAATTGCGTCGACCATTTGTCCTGTCGACCTTTTTTTTTGACCAAATGTAACCACTGGGAGCTGGTGTCTCGTGGGTCCCAAAGGCAGCATTAGGTCGTGGCCTGCTGAGCCAATGTGGGGTATGGGCATGACAGGAGAGCCGGGTGTAGCAAGAGGCCACAAGCTAAGCCATGGTGAAGGATCTGGGGCCTGGCAGGGGAAGGTGATTGCTAGGAGGTATAGTATCAGGACAATCCTGCCACATCAACCCCCACATTTGGTCATCGCTGTGACAGGGTAAAGACCACGGGACACAGGTTGGCCTTTTGGGAGGAATGGTACTGGAGAAGGAGGTGAAGCAGTGTAAACTTGGCAGTGTATACTCTAATGGGGGGGACAACTAAGATCAGTTACATACAGGAAATAACAAGGGGTGAAAGCTTCTGCTAGCGTGTGTTAGGGTGTGTGCCCAGACATAACAATCTGAGGCATCTATTAGATCGGCATATGTCCTTGAGAAATTTGAGGAACGTATTGGTATCTGGGGACATGAATACTGAAGTACTGGGCAGTCATCCCAGAAAAAGAGTCAGCAGGGGTAACCTGTCTGATATGTGTTCGAGATACCAATGGCTGTGCTGATTGTATTTAGTGCAGGCACTCCCCAGGGTAGATGCTTGATCAGGCGTGGAGCAGAAAGGTAGACGGTTGGCGTGCTGAAAATGTTTGTGGGCTGGAAGCTCAGCAGGAGAATAGGCTGCCCAATAAATAAGGCAGATGATGCAAATCACATGGGTCAGGTATAGCTGGACATGATGCGGGAGAAGGAGCAAAGGCAATTGCTGAGGAGTTAGGCTCACTAAGCTGGCCCCCCATACCTCTTGTACTGGTGGGCCCTGGCGCTTATACTTCAGATGTGCAGCTTTATTATGTCTGCATGAAGAAGAAACACCTTTTGAGAGCTTTGGGCCACCCACAGAAGGCAGGTGTAGCAAGAAAACGTTTGCGAGCGTTGGGCCACCTGCAGAAGGCTTGTGTAGCAGGACGTCAGTGCGCATTACCTGCCGGTGGTGCTGGGGCTGGATTCTGTAAGTTATACCTCTAGATGGCGACATTCCGATACCAGTCCAGAAGTGCAGGATGGGGTGCTACACAAAGCCTGTCCTCTGTGGCACCGGGGGGCAGCTGGGCTTTGTCTGGGACCCCTGTAGGTGGCAGCTGGGCTGGTGTTTCTGGCGTCACTGGTGGCAAGGTGGTGTTGTCCGTGTCTTTTGGCTGAGGCTTTTCGTCAACCGGTGGCGCTTTCTTTATACAGTGGCAGGCGTGGATCCATGCGCCGAGTCCTCTGCAACGGCCTGTGGTGTGGGTTGTCAGCAGGACCTGGTAGGAATACTTTTGCAGATGAACCTTCAATCAGGACCACCCAGACTCCTGGCAGGAGGCTGTTGCACGATGCTTCAGGTGGACGAGGAAGTTCTTCTTGTATTTGCTGGAAGTGAGAACTGACAAAGAGCATTCATTTTTTGCAATATGACACAACAAGATCATCATTCAGTTGAAGATTACATAGTTCTGGAGCTAGTGGAGCAGTCACTGGAATCCTCATGGGTATGCCTATTAGAATCACACGTGTTGACAGGCCAGGTGTTCTGCTACCAGTATTTCTAATGTCCATCAAAACAAGAGGGATAGCATCTGGCCAACTTCGGCCTGTTACATGGCACACCTTGGCAAGGCAATTTTTCAGGTACCCATTTCGAGCAGTGGAACTTTTTGAAGAATACGTAGGGTCTTGCAAATGTTTTGGACTGTCTGTCCTGCAAATTGAATGCCCCTGGCAGAGTTTATGGATACTGGGAGGCCACAGAGTGGGATGAACTCCTTAAGTAGTCTCTAATTGATCTAATCAGCATATTTACAGAGGTAGGCCTCAGTCCATCTGGAGAATTTTTCTATGACACCCAGGACATATTCAAAGGAGGCACATTTTTCTTATTTGAGATCAATTCAATTTGCAAAATCACGAAGCATCTGTTGTGCGTCTCATGTGCCCGGGAAGTTGTTTTGATAGCCTTTCCTGGGTTGTATGTAAGACAAGTGGTGCAGTGGGTGCAGGACTTCTGTGAAACGGTTGGGAATTTGGGAGCGAACTAGTATCTTTTGGAACTTTGCAGTAGTTTTCCCCTTCGTGAATGCAACACAGAGTGAGCAACACTTGCCAAGTATGGCAGCAATGAACAGGGGGCCACTCATTGGCCCATGCTATCATGCCCTAGGCGATCAGAGCAACACACACACAACATCTAGTTTCCCAGCTCTGTTTCTTGTTCTGGGGGACCGCCTCTTGGAGGTCCGCCAGTCCGGAAAGGGATGCTAGGAGGTCCATTCTTCATGTATTGGAACAGAAAAGAATGCTGACACCAGATCAATGCACGTAAAGAAGGTGGCATTGGGAGGGAGGCATAGGATCTGGCACAACTGGATGAGAAGGACGACAGCCTTATTAAGAGCTCTTAAGTCATGTGTGAAACGGTACTTGTCTGTCCCTTCTTTGGCCAGAGGGCGTGGGCTTGTGGCATAGTATACAATACCTTGGTCAAGGCGTGATTGAATGACAGGCTTGCTACCTTCTTTTGCTTGGGGTGAGATTTTATACTGTGGCACTCATGGCAGAGGAACCTCATGATTAAGGTGACGTGTGAGACATGGAGTGAGTCAGTGAGTCAGTGAGTCAGTCTCTGCACTGACTCCAGGAAACCCAGCAAATGACAATGCGCATCAGGGCAATGCAAAGTATGATACTGATAGATGCAGCGAACGACATTTAGGCACATACTGAAACCACCAAAACCGACAATATTTCATAAACAGGCACATGCATTACAACACAAAACACATGGTGAGAGGGGTACCAAGACGTTCAAATGGACATGAACTAACAGACACAACATAACAGGCACCATCCTTCAATACAAAATATGTGTACCCATGGACAGCAGAATATTCAGACAGCCATGCACAGAGCTACCATGTCAAGCAAGTGTGCCGGGACAGCCGAACCAGCCCTTTAAGACGAGGTAGCAATACTTTGAGATAAATGGGGATGCATAAGTTACTCAAACATCAATAATCAAAACGACTCAGGAAGTTGGCAAAGTTGACTGTTTTAATATCAATTATCTAAAACAGGGAGTACAATGGACATCAACGGTTGTCTCATAGCATAGTCTCTCAATACATTTCATAAAAAACATGAGTTATATATTAAAAACTTGTCATGGATGACGTTAACCTACGTATTTGCTAACGTCATCCTACGTGGCAAATTACAAAAACCTAGTAGCAAATGTGATAGGCTTAGGCTGAACATCTAGGTATACGTTCTATACTAGTGTAAGAAAGTGATATGCTCCTTAACATCAGATGGGGTCAACTAAGCCCTCCTCTCAGGTCACTATGAACGTCACTAAATACACGACGTGCCATTGGTTATACAAACTATCGGCTCTTAATTACATGTCTCCTTACAATTGGTTGGCACTCTTACATCCGTCAGTACTTTTCCACCGACATTAGGCTGGACTTCCAGGAGCTGGTGGGCTGGACATAACCAAAGCTTCCCAGCAATTAGCATATCATCACCTAAGTAGTCTGCACGTCAAAATGTTCTTTGCTCTGGAGAATACAGGAGAGTAGAGGCACGCTCTGCATCTCTGCGTAGATGTGGTTCGTCATGTTTGTCCAGTTCCATCCATCTACGTGACTGAAGACCACAAATTTGGGCTCTGGTGCTTTTAAAATACTACTACTTAATGAAACTCTGACATCTTCCTTGTTTTCGTCCATGTCTTCTGAACAGGAGTTTTATTCTTTCACATGATTGTAACTAATGTCTGCTCATCCCAGTCCGTTAAGACCTTGGCTTCTTGGGGCTGAACCAGCCTCGCCTTTCTGAGATTCACTTCTGTAAATCAATGGTTTTTTCAACTGTGACACACTGGAAAAGGCCTTCCTTCTCTGGTCCAGCTCTGTTATAACATGTTGTGGAAACATCCATTCTTTACTTACTCCTATATATGTATACGTTGGTGCATGCCGGAACCTAGTCACTTCAAAGCTAGCCTCAAGAATACTTTGTCTACTTGTGTTTCTTTGCATCTGTACACATCTAAAATGACTTAATATATTCCTAATTTCTGTAGCATAAGTTTCTTCATCTCGAGCCTGAGATGTCACTTATCTTTGATACTGTCTTGATGCCTTATAGAATATCTTCCCTCTCTCGTCTCTGCATCTCTTCTACGCGCATCAGTCTGGCTTTGTGTGACACCACCGATCAGCTCTTTCATTCATTGGTCCTGCTTCTTCTGAGATTTCATTCAAATAGCCATCATACCGTCTTGTATGCAAGTATGGCTTTCTCAATGGGAATCTTCCCTCCTTGGTATCAGTATTTTCACTGGTACTGCACATATCTCACACTCTGGCTCTCAACATATAGGCAATATGGGCGAGATGTGTGAGGTGGGGGTACTTGGCTCCTTCTCTATACAGGTATTGCAAATGAAGATATACCCTGGCAGTGATAGAACATAACGTGCAATGAGCAAATAAATGCAACAAAAACACAAATATGAAATGTAGACAATGCAAAACTGTAAACACAATAACATGGAGATAACAAAGATAAGTAATCACAAAGAAAATTTTAAAGGAAAGCAGTTTACATCAGTTCGCAATCCATGATGCACTCAGCTTGCTGCAGACCACCAAGGAGCCCATCACAAGCAATATTTGGCAACTTTGATATAACAGGCATGCCCTGCTTGCTACAAGCAATTACCTTTCACGACCACTGTAGTGTATCTTGGCTTGGCAACCTCTCTGATGGTCTGCAGAAAGGAGGCAAACAGGAAAGGCGAGCCACTGCATCATCCGATGTAGCAATAAAGAGTCAGGACACAGCTGAGAGGTAAACCAAGTTATTAGTGATAGACAAATAGCAGAATACAGTAATACAGAATGACAAGTGACAGGTGTCAGACGGAGAGCTCTCCCGGTGTTCGGTCAGAGCTCATCTTATATAGCATGGCAAGTTTCCATGAGGTTTGTAGAGATTTGGTAATACTAGGTAGTAGACATTTGTGAAGAAACCTTGCAGTTACTTGCACAGTACAGTGTGTAGCAAGATCAGTACGCAACTCTGGCGTAAACACCGGAATACTCTTAATAAGGTATTACATGTACATAGCTATGGAAAGGTAGTGGGAGCTGGTGTCTCGTGGGTCCCGAGGGCAGCATTAGGTCTTGGCCTGCCGAGCCAAGGCGGGGTGTGGGCATGACAGGAGAGCCGGGTGCAGCAAGAGGCCACAGGCTAAGCCATGGTGAAGGATCTGGGGCCTAGCAGGGGAGGATGATTGCTAAGAGGTATAGTATCAGGACAATCCTGCCACATCACACCATATGTGCCACCTACTGTCATATGCCCAGCTATGCCCCTCCTCACCCTGGGGACCTTTTGCAGCATGGTTTGGACTGCTATTTGGAGATCCAGGAAGGAGGTTGCTTTGATGAAGATGACAATGGGGTGCTCCCGTCTACTGCCTTCCGTCCCCATGTGCTCCCTTAGCACCAATTGAGCGCATATCTAAACATGTTCCTAGTCATCCGGCACCATCTCCCAGTGTGAGTTGCGCACCTTTGCAACATATTCTTTTCAATCTGAGCCTCTTCCAATGCTGCAACAAGCCCAAACTCCTTCAGGGTCTTGGGATATCTCCATAGACATCTTGTCCACACTGCTGACTTTGGTATCTGAGCTGCAGCAATGACTTCCTACTTCGCCTTTGCCTCTCCCTCAAGATCCTCGTACCTTTCCTTTAGAATAAGGGCTGGTTCCACCACCACCATCCGGACACCCCTCATGTGTTCTGGTTCTTCCTCCACCAGCCAACCTCACAGATAGTGACACAGATGATGACCCCTCTCCTACTGTTGGCTCTCTGCACATCAATAGAGCTGATGAGTTTGATGATCTAGTCCCAGGGAATAGGGAGCCAGCTGATCTGCCTCCCAGGGATTCCCCACCTGATGAAATTGGCTCTTTTCAAGCCCTCATGTCTCGGACAGTGAAGTTATTTGATCTGCTTCATGAGGAACACAAAAGAAGGATTTCCTTTATCGACTGCAAGCTTCCACAAGAAAGGTTTATGGTAGCCATCCCAGTCCTGGAAGTCATTTGGGAGGATGTTTTGCTAGTGATGAAGAATCTTCCACTGCACCACCCAAAAAACACTGTTTGAGAGGAAGTATAAAGCACCTGAATCCACTCCAAAATGTCTCCATGCACAACCTAGCCATTCCAAAACAGGCCTGACCAGGCCCAGCTCTGGTACATCACTTCCACACCCCAGTTGAAGGGTGACTTTCCAAATTCGCCACACAGTGGAACTTCATCACCACAGACATCTACTGCTGCTTCTGCGCAAGTTCCAATCCCTCCTTGCCAAAGAAGCAATTGAGCGTGTTCCGAACCATCTGCAAGATACAGGGGTATGCTCCAGATACTTTCTAGTCAAATAAAAAGGTAGGTTGGAGGTCCATACTCGACCTACGCAGAATCAACAAGTTTCTCCAGTCCCAGACCTTTGGCATGGTAACGCTCCCACACGTCTTGAGCCAGCTACAAAAAGGAGACTTCCTCTCCTCACTGGACCTGCAGAACGTATACTTCCATATACCAATACATCAGAGACACATGCGTTTCCTTTGCTTCACAGTAGCTGAAAAGCACTTACCAGTTCAAAGCTTTGTCCTTCGGCCTAAAATCAGGGATTAATGTCTATCCTTAATGTCTATCCTTATCTAGACAACTGGTTGGTAAGGGCTGCATCTCTTCCACTGGCGATTCAAAATACAGAGGTGACGATCCTCTGATTGATGACACTAAGATTCTTGGTGAAAGTCTTGCTTGACCCCTTTCTTAATGTTGCATCTAAACACTCTTATCTTGTGTCGCCAAACCATCAGTGGACAGCGTGAAGTCCACTCTAGCGAAGGTCCTCCAATTGTCACGGCTGTCAGCTGCTTCAGTCCACACTCTCAAAACCCTACTGGGAATTATGTCTTCTTGCATTCTGTTGAATTCACATTGCAGACTCTGAATTTGACCCTGTTGGCAACAAATATCTTGATCCTAGGAAGACAAGATTAATCGGACACGTCTCCTTGTCAGTGCCCTCCGTTGTTGAAGCCTTCACCTCCATCTCACTCAAGGAGCACCCTTTTGCCTCCCAGACCATTAAATCACGGTCACAACAGACATTTCACTGGAGGGCTGGAGAGCTCACACTGGTCAGTTTCATGCCAGAGGCCTCTTGTCGCCCGACAAAAAGTAGCATCACATCATTTTCCTGGAGCTGTAAGCTGTGTTCTGGACCTTGAAGTCCTTCAGGCCTCAACTACAGGGCTGAATGTCACAGACAGCACAACCACCATATTATTATATTCACAAACAGGGTGGCACCCACTCACCTCTTCTGTCAACGGAGGCCCAGGCCAGGTGGTTGTGGGCTCTGACACACAAAATGTTCCTTATCTTCTTTCACCTACCATGGACCCACAATCTAGTGGCAGATTACCTCAGCAAAGACCTCCAATCGTGTCACGAGTGGGAACTTCTGCAAGACCAGGATTTCCACATCTTCTCCAGGTGGGGTTTCTAGACTACGATCTTTTTGCAACTACAGCAAACAAAATTGAAAAGGATTTGTGAGCAGATTTCATCAGACCGGGACTCTGGGAGAGGTGTTTTAATTTCCATTGGAGGGAATGTTCCTCTATGCCTTGTCTCCAAGCACGCTCGTTCCTCCAATGCTCAGTATGCTCAAACAGCATCAGTGCTGGATGATCCTACTAGCCACAGCAGTTGTGGAAAATCTGGTACTTGGATCTCCTACAACTCTTGTCGTCCCCTTCCATCAGATTTTCTCCGCTCTTCAACATTCTCTCCAGGGACAGCGTTTCCGCCCTGCACCATGACCCATCCTCCCTCAACCTCATGAACTGGCTCCTCCATCACTAGGTTTGGGAATGTACCTCTGCCTCCTGACAGCCGGACTATCCTAGCCATGGCCCTTGCTCTATTTAAACTTTCCTGTTAGAGCAAGTGGAAGAACTTCACCATCTGGTGTGCTGATCAAAATCTCACAACATTTTTAAAGTACAAGCCCCGGATGTCTTAGTGGTGTCTTTGTCCAAATCAAGTTTGGCGCATTCTTCCTTTAAGGGGCATCTGCCTGCCATTTCCCGTTATACACATTCACCAAGGAATCCTTCCCTGTGGTCTCAGAGACTGGTCAAAGAATTCCTCAAGGGACTGTTTTGCTCTTTTGCTCCTGTTCGAGCTCCTGGTCCAGCCTGGGGGTTGAACGTAGTCCTCACCAAACAAATGGGTCCTCCCTTTGAGCCTCTACACAAGGCTTCTCTGAGGTTTTTGTATTGGAAAACTGCCTTTATAGTTATCATATTTTCTTCCCGGTAGGTGGAAGTAATTCAGATTCTTTCCTGTAAGCCTCGGTATTTGACCAAGGAAGTTCTTCGCATGGACCATTCTTTTATGCCAATGATCCCATCTTCATTTAACTTTAATGCGCCTCTGATTTTACCTGTGTTCTTTGGGTCGCCTTCATCTTCTGCTGAGAGCTCCTTGCATTCTCTGGGTGTGGTCCAGGGCCTAAAGTTTTACATGGCTCGCACTCAAATCATTCCAATTGGTTTTGACTTTTAGTCCTTCGGGCAAGGACAAAGCCCTTTCAAAATATTCTATCGCAATGTGGTTGTCTGTGTGTTTTTCAGTGCAGGTTTAGGGCACGGTCAACAACAGCTTTTCCTGCTAATGCAGCTTTCCTATCTGGTGTTCCTGTGATGGATATTTCAAAGGCAGCCACTTGGAGGTCTGTCCATGCATGGACAAGTTTCGACTGCATCAATAGGGATTCCAGGGAGGAGTCCTGTGGTGGCATGGCAGTGCTAAGCAACCTGTTTGGGTAAGGTGATTCGTTTCTTGGGTGAGTTGTTTCCTTTTGTTGAGCTATACCTCCGCCCTTTGTAGATTTTTCCATGTGACTGCTTTATAATCTTTTTCAAATAGCATGTGAATCTATGAAAGATCCAATGCTGGAGAAGGAATATGTTAATTGCCTGTAACTCCTGTTCTCGAGCATTGGTATCATATGGCCTCCAGGGGAGGAGCTAAGGGAGGCCTATTTATTGACTGTCGGGCAATATAAACCAACATGACTGTAATAGAGCACTAAAGTGACAAGCAGTTTACAATTTAACAGTAAACTGCTTTTTATGTTAACAAGAATACCCAACCTGGGGACGCTGTTGCGCACACAGCTGAATGTAGCACAGTGTAAGAGCTCCGCAGGCAAGCCAATGACCAGGGCTAAAATCTTACAAATAAAATGCCTGGTTGTTGTCCAAAACGACTGAGGTGGTGTAGCAAGGTGATATCTACCCACACAAGAAAAATCATTTAAAAAGATGCAGCAGTTCCTGAGTTATACCGTTTGATTTACACATCCTCGGATAGTCCACTAGGATAGCCCGCTAGGAGAGCCCGACGCACCACGTGAGTCGCAACCACCGAGGCAGCAACGAGAAATGGCGTATTCTCTGAAACCGAAGCGGCCGCCCCACCATTACCCCGAGTTGGCAGGCAAGGCTCTGCGTTCGGGATCCGAGGGGGTCAGGAGTGAGTGGGGACCGGCAGCTCGCAACGCAGTGGGATGCATGTGGGTGCTCCGGTATGAGGAGCCGTAGAGCACCTGCACATGCTCTGGAATGCGGCTGATGTGCCTGAGAGCCCTAGATGGGATCCCCCAGGGGACAGCTCTGTGGAAGGTAAGGAGAGGCCGAACACTTCCCCAGCCTGGCAGGATGGAGTAGAGCTGATATAGTAGCCTGTTCATGAATCCAAGGTGCAAGGGCTGGCAGAGAGAGTGAACCCTGTCACCTAGGGCTACAGGTCACCTCCGCATAAGGCCCATGAACATGACTGAGGTCTGCCAGCCACCGGGTGGTGGGCGCAAGAGAAGCCAGATGAACATTTAAACCGCACCCCAGCGGAATCAGAAACAACCCACCCAGCGTGCCGGAGGTGCAAAGGGAAAGCACAAAGACCAACAAACAGCGTGGGGAACAGAACAGGACCGGCGTTTATAGCCTTGTGGCATAACTGAAGACCAGTGCTGGCCCCCCAGGATCCTCAGGCAGCTGAGTCACATCACCATGAGAACCCACCCTGTGTTGCGAAAGCAGAGAGCAAGGGGACATTTACCCACAATATCCCAGTTCCCTGCAAACCACGTACCAAAGCAACAGAAAGGCAGAGAAGCTGGGTAAGGCAAACAGCCAATGCATACAAAGGCTGGCAGCGGGATATAAATAACGTCCAGGCAGCATATTCCATGGAACAATCCTTGTATAAGACAACAAATTAGGTACATTTGTGGGACACATCACAGGCTCGCCAAAACCAGCGGAAAGAGCACTCTGATCCACCACATCAGGTGACAACGGAGAGAGGCAGGCAATGGGTTCTGAAATTCACGTGGGCAGAGCACCGGACATAACATGAAACAGTGAGCGTCCTCGCCCATATTAAGAGGAGGTCACACACCGGCAGAGGCAACAACCGGTCACTTCCACCACAGGGGGCGACATAAAAGACAAGGAACCAATAGCAGAGAAGAGTACAATCCCCAAGTGGGCTTCACTCATAATGAAAAAGGGTGCCATAGATAAATTCACATCGCCACCAACAAAATCGATCACTGTGACCGACCCCGTCCCCGGACAAACCATGTCCACTAGCCCAACAACCACGCCAGCCACCATGGACCCGCAGGAGGTCTTTGTAGCAATGCAACAAGGCTTTGCAGCACTGAATGAGAGACTAGACGGAATTAACACAAAGGTTACAACAATGAAGAATCAACTTGAGAAGGCCACAACCCATATCATTGAAGCCGAATCGAGGATTAGTGCGACAGAAGATACACTGGAATCCCCTCAGAACACTGTGACTAGCACGCACAGATCACTAGCACCCTGTCCCAAACCAGGTGCCTACCCTAGGCCGCTCATAGCCAGATTAATGAACTACAGAGACAGGGACCTGGTACTACCCGCTGCAAGGGATAAACAGGAATTAAAAATGGGTTCCAACGTTATCCGAGTGTTCCCAGACTATTCTTGCGGTGCAGCAAGAATGGAGCTCTTTCACAGATGTTAATAGGATGCTCTGGGAATGCACAATACCATATGCGATGTTGTACCTGGCAAGATTGCGCCTGCAGTACAATAGTTAAACCTACTTCTTCACCTTCCCAGAAGAAGCCACTGCCTTTGTGGAAACAAACATACCACTGCGAGATAAGCAGAAAACAGGCGTCATTGGGAAAAGCGCAAGCAGGTCACTGATGCAAGGACAAGATGGGTGAAAGTGATCGACCTGACACAGAACCTTAAAAATAATGGCCTAGAGGTAGCATGGGTGATCAATACAGCTTGCCTGCCTCCTGTAGAAGGAACTGTTATGTAGATAAACGCATCAGTTTATAATGTGTACTGGTAACGTAAACTAGATGGCTAACCCAGTTCAGTAATATTGTAGTACCCGCCCTCGGCTGCCACGGAATCAGCCCCCATATGCAAGTGCACGAGTTTGTTGGTTGGGAGGGGAAACAAGGACAAGAGTTGGGGGAACATGCATAGTTGAAGTTCGGGGAACTATGAGGGTGGTGGAGGGGAGAAGGAGGGAAGTTGGGATAGTTAAAATCAAAAATGCACAGATGTTTAGTTATTTAATGAAAATAAGAATTAAGAAATACTATAGCATAACACGTCTGAGAGGTAAGACACAATAGCATGGCTGACAATCACCTGGCAAAATTAAATTAATGAGCTGGAATATAAGAGGCCTTGGAATGCCTGTTAAAACAAGGAAAATAATGGCATATGTTAGGGAGAATTCTCTGTTTAGGCTGAATTTCCTAACCTAGTGAGTCCCCCAGCTGCTTTGCTGGATTTCGGGAGTTTGTTTTTTTCCATCCTGCCAAGAGTGAGACTCTTTTCCTCCCACTCTTGGACATGTATGTGTGTAATTCCTTTGAATGTCAATGTGCTCTATGGGCTATGGGGTCTTTTACTCCATAGGGTCTCATATGTTTTTCTATGTGTGTTACACCGCACCCTATGTGCCGTAGCACTGGGGCGTCCTAGCGGACCCCCACCATAGACTCCATACCCAGGGACTGACTACTGTCTCCCCGGGCATGTAAAGTCACCATTGGCTTTACTAGACCTAAATTTACTAACAGGACTAGTACAAACCATCTTATTGTGGACGTACTAGTAGGGGTAATTCGATTACTCCTGGATCTGTTACTCGAGGGGGCACTGTCCCGTCCCCCCTCGTCGAGTTTTGGCTGGTGGCAGTGGAAACTACTTGTTATGTTCGACCCCGAACCTAACCCTATGGGATTCGTCCCATTGTTGGAGATTGATACTTTTTCTCGTTAATCTCTAACGTACCACCGATCTACTTATCTTAAATAGGTTTATCGGATGGTATTTTCTGCCAGAACTCGGTTTGTAAAATGGCGTCTGTGTTCGTCTCTGTGACTCCTAAACCAAAGGTTGAGCCCTTTGTTCCACTTTTGGCGGGCGGTGTACAGAGACCCTCCAAAGTGGTGCCATTCTGTCTGGGTTACCACAGGGGTGTGGGAGGGGGTTTAGGCACCCTGGACCGAGTTTCCTTGCCAACTCCGGTCACACTCTGGAGTGATTGACCCAAGTGGTGAGCCTTCCCGCTCACCACTTAGCATGTGTTGATTGACAGCTAGGCTGAATGAATGGGGGTTTTCTGCATAAAAGCAGGGCTTTTGGGACTGGATCTTCAGAAGTCGCCACAGGACCTAAGAATCCGACGAGGGTAACGCTGAGCCGACCTGCACGACGACACCTCCGGTGGAGCCCTGCGGAACCAACTCACCACTTCCCGACGACAGAGGAGATCTCCCTGCCGGAGAGTCTCTTCCCCTGACTGGTGGGAACAACCAGTCCCCTTTGCTTTTTATTCGCCTCAGGACGCAGTGGTCGAATTGCCCGTGCAGCGCACCTCGGCAACCGGATAGCCACTACCCCTGTACCGCGACCAAAAGGTGGTGCCTTGTGACGGAGCACTCCGCGGCTGGTCTCTTCCCTGGTGGTGCACCGGACTTCACTTTTCTTCGACGACGAGAACCTCTCTACTCTTGGCAAAGACCCGACGTGCATCCAGCACCAGGAACAACTGCCCCCGCCGGAGCTGCCCTCCACAACAAGGTACCGTGTCCGCCTGGCTTCCCTTTCGATCGGTTCGAGTGAGGTGTCTTAATCCTCCCCTTTCCATTGGGTCGCCTCCAAGCTTTTCTCATTTAATGTTCTGAACTAGTTCAATCTGCCGATAACAATTTGCTACAAAGACTTGAATGCATCTCCATTAGAGACTTTTTCGGGACATAGCGCCTTGCCTCTCTCCGAGTGGGCCTGGCCTCTGAACTTTATGATCTATTGTGGTTCTTGCCTTCTTACCGTACATTTTTGCCCGTGAAGTATTGAACTGTGTTGATTTCGTAACCTGCCTATCTTTTTTCTCCCGTCCTAACTAATATTCGAGTGCCATCTAGGTTGAGGTATACACCTCTGTCTGTAAATAAGTGGTGCCGGTAGAACCTAGACTTGTCGAGATATTGTTAGGGGGATTGATTGTTTCTTCTTCGTAGAGTAATTGTGTTTGATTTGTTTGCTGTGAAAGTGCCATAGTGTTTTTCATAGATGTTTCGTTATAAATAAATACCTTAATATCTTTACACTAAGCCTCGTTGCGTGTTTGCTTGTCTTGCTGGGAAGAATTGCCCTATCTTGTATACTCCACATACTGCTCAACTCTTCTTGAGGGAAGTCTGACTGCTCAGCCACAGCTACCAAGTGAATCTGTGTGGTACAGACTGCTACCAAGTGGGTTCACCGCCAAACACCTGTAGTCCTAAATCTTTTGCAGTGGTCCCAGAGGGAACTGCACAGGTTTCCGCCTAACACTGGTGTACAG
The DNA here is from genome assembly GCF_040938575.1 of Ambystoma mexicanum. Taxonomy (NCBI): domain Eukaryota; kingdom Metazoa; phylum Chordata; class Amphibia; order Caudata; family Ambystomatidae; genus Ambystoma; species Ambystoma mexicanum. Next base: position 104,140,279 of record NC_090935.1, on the reverse strand, counting down.
CGGTGGGATTTGTATCGAGTATACAGTTTAGAGTGCTTTTCGACACTGTAGGATAACTAACCACAAAACTTTGCACAAAAAGCAACTTTCAAAAAACATGTCTACGATGGAAACTTACAGTCAAGAGTCCTTGTCAGGTGAAAATACTGAGAGTTTGCGAGCTCTCTGTAGGCAAGAGAATCTTTCTGTAAGAGGCAAGAAGTTAGAACTAATCGAGAGATTGCTGGCGAACCAAAGTCTGGGTACTGGTTCAGAGGAACCAAGCTCTCCAGCGAATGTAGATAACAGTAATGGTGTTGATCTAAATCATAATTCTGATGATAGCGATGAAGAGGCTGACGAGGACGGCGAGGCTAACGAAACTGCCTCCCCTGCTCCTCTACCCGCCTTACCAGCTGTGCCTACGGGGCCCATACCAGGTCCCACGAGTAACCCTGCTTATTTTGAACTTGAAAAAATGAAGCTCGAATTAGAATACAAACGGTTCTTGGCTCAATCTGAGTGAAACCAAGAGCTCGAGTTCAGACGGATGAATGCCCAGGCTGAGCAGAAGCAAGCTGAGTTAAGACTCAGGGAAATAGAACTTAATCACGAGTTAGAGATGAAAAAGTTGTCTATGGAAAATGCTTCTCTCTCCTCTGGTTCCTCTAGGAGCTCCAGTCCCAAAAGACCCTGGATGCCGAAGGAATTAGTGGGTATGTATGAACTGAGATTGGATGTGTTGGATTGGTTGAAACTGTTTGAATACAATCATGGGCTCCAGGACATCACCGGGAATGCTTTACTTCCCTGGTTGTTCTCTAGGCTCCCTCCTGTTGCGACTGATGTGGTAATGGAGTTGGGGGAGGCGGATAAGACGGATTACGAAAGTGTGAAACTAGCTTTAATAGCTAGATTCGGGAAGACCCCTTCCCAGTATCTTAAGAGGTTTAGAACCCTCAAAAAGCATGATGGTACCCCTTGGGCTACTTGGGTGAGTGAAGGGTTGAAGAACTTAGAGGGATGGATTAAGGGTTACAAAGTGAACACTTATGAGGTTATGAGGAATCTTTTTATGTTGGAGTCTATTTATGATGCCTGTTCTCCTGAGCTCAGACAGCACTTGGCTGATTCGAAGGAATTGGATTCCCGGGAGCTAGCTAAGGCTGCTGACTTATGGGTTGCCAACCGGGCTACTCATAAGGATTCTGGGGCAACTCAGAAAAAGGATGAGGGAAAACAGCCTAAAAAACACTCAAAAGAGAATTCTAATAACTCACATTCCAAAGAGGGCCCCAAACAAAACCAGAAGGGTAAGCCACAAGAAAAACCACCGCAGAATAGTGTTCCTTCTGGTGCCAAACCGGAAGGAGGTCAGAACAAGCCACCATTCCAGAAAGCATTCGGTAAATGCTTTGTTTGTGGCTCGACTGATCACGTGAAAGGAGATCCCAGATGTAAGGGTAAACCTTCAGGGGTCCAGCTTGTCTCCTTAGCCTTCGCTCCAGAGGAGGAAGTCCAAATGGCAAGTGGAAACTTTCTACTGCTAGCTGATGAACCCATTGGAGTCTCAGCCAGCGTTTCTTTAGTATCTCTGGGGTTGTGGGAACAACAGAATTTAGATGTCTATAATTCTATCCCCGATAATACTAAAGAGTATTATAAGGACAGTGTCCAGGTGAATGGTCAGGAGACTCCTGCCATTAGGGACACTGGGGCCAGCATAACTATGGTGGATACATCGTTTTTTCAGGCTGAGGATGTTGCTAAGGCACCCAAACGCCTCACCAAGTTAGCTGGAGGGCCTGTGCAGATGCTTCCCCAATTACCAGTTCTCATCCAGTGTAACGACATGACTGTGAAGATACCTGTCAGCATACAGAGTGAGGTACCAGGACGCGTACTGTTGGGTAACGATTTGAAAACTCTCGGAGTTGTATCGCATACTCCCAGACCTCCTAGTAAACGGTTACAGGAGCTAACCAGACCTGCAAGAGAGAGGACCATGCGCGGTACTCTCCAGGAGATGATGAAGAAAGAAATCACTCCTGCTCCACTGGAATTGTCGGCCGCTGTCTCCAAGAAATCAGAAGTGAAAGGGAAACCTAAGGCTTCTATCCCGAAACCAGCAGCCCGCATTCCAGTGCAGCCCACACGGACTTCCCCGCGGTTGTCCAAAGTTACACCCGTAACTCCACCTCCAGCCGAGGCGGAGAGGGAGGTACAACCCTGTGTGGTAGAATTAGACTCTGAGGAAGAGCTAATGGAGGGCCAGGAACTCATTGGAGATCTGGATCCTGTTGACCATCCTGAGCTGCAGTCTTTACTGGCAGAAGGTGGACCCAGCAGGGCAGACTTCAGTAAGGGACAGAGAGAATGTCCAACTCTGGAAGGTCTTCGCCACCGGGCAGAAGCTCAGGCTTAAGGGCAAGAGCCTGGGAAATACAGGTTGCACTGGGAAGATGGCCTCTTCTACAGTGAACCGACCGAGTCTGCACCTGGAGACTACAAACGACTTGTAGTACCCCAAGAGAACAGACCACAGTTCTTGCAGTTAGCCCACGAGATTCCTTTGGCTGGTCACTTGAGTTTCAAGAAGACTAAGGAAAGGCTCTCTCTCTACTTCTTTTGGCCGAAGATGGGGGCCGAAGTAGAAAAACACTGCAGGAGCTTCCACACCTGCCAGATCTCTGGTAAGGTTGGCACCAAGAATGTGGCACCTTTAGTGCCTCTCCCAGTTGTGGGAGTCCCATTTGAGAGAGTAGGGATTGACATTGCTGGTCCCCTTGATCCTCCAACCTCCTCAGGCAACAGGTTTATACTTGTTGTAGTAGACCATGCTACTAGGTATCCTGAGGCAATTCCTATGAGGACTGTTACAGCTCCGGCTGTGGCTAAGGCCCTCCTTGGTATTTTTACTAGGGTCGGGTTTCCTAAGGAAGTAATCTCTGACAGGGGGTCAAACGTTATGTCCAACTACATGAAAGCCATGTGGAAAACCTGTGGAGTTACTTACAAGTTCTCAACAGCTTACCACCCACAAACCAATGGGTTGGTAGAACGGTTCAACCGAACCATGAAGAGCATGATAGGTGCTTTAGAGGAACCCCTTAAGCGTAAGTGGGACCTTCTACTGCCATGCCTTCTCTTTGCTTATAGAGACGTCCCTCAGGAGGGCGTAGGTTACTCGCCCTTCAAACTACTCTATGGTCATCCCGTCAGAGGTCCATTGGCCCTGATTAAGGAGGGGTTGGAGAGTGCTCCTTCCCCCAACCAGTCAGAGTGACTGACTACGTGATAGGTCTCCGGAGGAGAATGTCACACATGATGACGGAAGCAAGCGATAACTTGAAAGCTGGACAAACATTGGTCAAGCACTGGCACGATCAAAAGGCTAACATGGTTGAGTTCGCTCAAGACCAGCTCGTTCTCGTTATGATCCCAACAAGGCAGAGGGCCTTGCAAGATAAGTGGATGGGACCCTTCCGAGTCGTGGGTAAACTCGGAGAGGTTAATTATCTGGTGGACTTGGTCAATCCCAAGGAGGCTCCGACAGTCTTTCACACCAACCGACTTAAAGCGTATGTCTCGCGACCTGATGTAGGAGCGTTGCTTCTAGCGTCATCCGAGGAAGAAGAAGAGAGTGAAGCTCTTCCGGATCTCCTCAGAGGCTTACCTTTAGATGGAAAAATTGAAGGAGTAAATCTCTCCTCCAATCAGACACCCGAGCAACAAGAAGAGTGCAAATCTATGTTGAATCAGTTTGCCTCTCTGTTCTCGCTTTCACCAGGCTTGACCCCTTGGGGCCAGCACGACATACTCACTGGTGACTGTCTGCCAGTCAAAAACAGAGGATACTGCATGTCAGAAAACGTACGAACCCACATCAAAGGTGAGGTCAGCAAGATGCTTGATCTCGGGGTAATAGAGCCCTCTACTAGTCCATGGTCTAGCCCAGTTGTGTTAGTACCAAAGGCCGGATCTAAAGAACTTAGATTCTGCGTGGATTATAGAGCCAAGACTGATGCCCACCCTTTGCCAAGAATAGATGAGTTGGTGGATAAACTTGGCGCCGCCAAGTTCCTCAGCACATTTGACTTGACATCAGGCTATTGGCAAATAGCCCTGACAGACCATGCCAAGGAGAAAACTGCATTTTCTACCCCCGTTGGCTTATACCAGTTTAAGGTAATGCCGTTCGGATTGAAGAATGCACCTGCTACGTTTCAACGGATGGTAAACCAGGTTCTGATTGGGATGGAGGACTTCTGCATGGCATACTTGGATGACATCGCAGTGTTCAGCAATTCCTGGGAAGAACATGTAACCCACCTGAGAGATGTTTTGCAGGCTCTTGGACAATCCAATCTGACCATAAAGGCGAGCAAATGCCAAATTGGACAGAGTAAGGTAGTCTATCTTGGGCATGAGGTAGGCGGTGGAGAAATAAGGCCTTTGCTCAGTAAAATTGAAGCTGTGCAAAATTGGACAACACCGATTACTCAAACCCAGGTGAGAGCCTTCCTAGGCCTCACTGGGTATTACAGGAATTTCATAGAGAACTATGGGATCATAGCTTCTCCACTGAATGTCATCTCCTCGCCCAAATTTCCTAAGAAGGTTAGATGGAACGAGGAATGCAATCAGGCTTTTGAAAACCTGAAAAAGGCTCTTTGCCAAGCCCCAGTACTCAGAGCTCCTGATTACCGCCAACACTTCATTGTGCAGACAGATGCTTCAAATGTAGGAATAGGTGCCGTACTCAGTCAACTGGATGGGAAAGGTAGGGAGCACCCCGTTTGCTTCATCAGCCGCAAGCTGAAGGATCCTGAAACAAGGTGGGCAACAATCGAAAGAGAGTGCTTTGCTATCGTGTGGGCTCTGAAGAAGTTTAGGCCGTATTTGTATGGTTCTACTTTTGTCATTCAGACTGACCACCAACCCTTGAGATGGTTAATGCAAATGAAAGGGGAAAACCCAAAACTATTGAGATGGTCGATCTGCCTGCAAGGGTTTGATTTCACCATTGAGCACAGGTCAGGATGTCACCACCAAAATGCTGATGGTCTCTCTAGGATGTATGTCATCGACTAGAGGTATGAGATTCATCCAGGAGTGGATTAAATCCTCCTGTCCCTTAGTCTGGGGGGGGCGAGTGTTAGGGAGAATTCTCTGTTTAGGCTGAATTTCCTAACCTAGTGAGTCCCCCAGCAGCTTTGCTGGATTTCAGGAGTTTGTTTTTTTCCATCCTGCCAAGAGTGAGACTCTTTTCCTCCCACTCTTGGACATGTGTGTAATTCCTTTGAATGTCAATATGTTCTATGGGCTATGGGGTCTTTTACTCCATAGGGTCTCATATGTTTTTCTATGTGTGTTACACCGCACCCTATGTGCCGTAGCACTGGGGCGTCCTAGCGGACCCCCACCATAGACTCCATACCCGGGGACTGACTACTGTCTCCCCGGGCATGTAAAGTCACCATTGGCTTTACTAGACCTAAATTTACTAACAGGACTAGTACAAACCATCTTATTGTGGACGTACTAGTAGGGGTAATTCGATTACTCCTGGATCTGTTACTCGAGGGGGCACTGTCCCGCCCCCCTCGTCGAGTTTTGGCTGGTGGCAGTGGAAACTACTTGTTATGTTCGACCCCGAACCTAACCCTATGGGATTCGTCCCATTGTTGGAGATTGATACTTTTTCTCGTTAATCTCTAACGTACCACCGATCTACTTATCTTAAATAGGTTTATCGGATGGTATTTTCTGCCAGAACTCGGTTTGTAAAATGGCGTCTGTGTTCGTCTCTGTGACTCCTAAACCAAAGTTTGAGCCCTTTGTTCCACATTTGGCGGGCTCTGTACAGAGACCCTCCAAAGTGGTGCCATTCTGTCTGGGTTACCACAGGGGTGTGGGAGGGGGTTTAGGCACCTTGGACCGAGTTGCCTTGCCAACTCCGGTCGCACTCTGGAGTGATTGGCCCAAGTGGTGAGCCTTCCCGCTCACCACTTAGCATGTGTTGATTGACAGCTAGGCTGAATGAATGGGGATTTTCTGCATAAAAGCAGGGCTTTTGGGACTGGATCTTCAGAAGTCGCCACAGGACCTAGGAATCCGACGAGGGTAACGCTGAGCCGACCTGCACGACGACACCTCCGGTGGAGCCCTGCGGAACCGACTCACCACTTCCCGACGACAGAGGAGATCTCCCTGCTGGAGAGTCTCTTCCCCTGACTGGTGGGAACAACCAGTCCCCTTTGCTTTTTATTCGCCTCAGGACGCAGTGGTCGAATTGCCCGTGCAGCGCACCTCGGCAACCGGATAGCCACTACCCCTGTACCGCGACCAAAAGGTGGTGCCTTGTGACGGAGCACTCCGCGGCTGGTCTCTTCCCTGGTGGTGCACCGGACTTCACTTTTCTTCGACGACGAGAACCTCTCTACTCTTGGCAAAGACCCGACGTGCATCCAGCACCAGGAACAACTGCCCCCGCCGGAGCTGCCCTCCACAACAAGGTACCGTGTCCGCCTGGCTTCCCTTTCGATCGGTTCGAGTGAGGTGTCTTAATCCTCCCCTTTCCATTGGGTCGCCTCCAAGCTTTTCTCATTTATTGTTCTGAACTGGTTCAATCTGCCGATAACAATTTGCTACAAAGACTTGAATGCATCTCCATTAGAGACTTTTTCGGGACATAGCGCCTTGCCTCTCTCCGAGTGGGCCTGGCCTCTGAACTTTATGATCTATTGTGGTTCTTGCCTTCTTACCGTACATTTTTGCCCGTGAAGTATTGAACTGTGTTGATTTCGTAACCTGCCTATCTTTTTTCTCCCGTCCTAACTAATATTCGAGTGCCATCTAGGTTGAGGTATACACCTCTGTCTGTAAATAAGTGGTGCTGGTAGAACCTAGACTTGTCGAGATATTGTTAGGGGGATTGATTGTTTCTTCTTCGTAGAGTAATTGTGTTTGATTTGTTTGCTGTGAAAGTGCCATAGTGTTTTTCATAGATGTTTCGTTATAAATAAATACCTTAATATCTTTACACTAAGCCTCGTTGCGTGTTTGCTTGTCTTGCTGGGAAGAATTGCACTATCTTGTATACTCCACATACTGCTCAACTCTTCTTGAGGGAAGTCTGACTGCTCAGCCACAGCTACCAAGTGAATCTGTGTGGTACAGACTGCTACCAAGTGGGTTCACCGCCAAACACCTGTAGTCCTAAATCTTTTGCAGTGGTCCCAGAGGGAACTGCACAGGTTTCCGCCTAACACTGGTGTACAGCGGTGGGATTTGTATCGAGTATACAGTTTAGAGTGCTTTTCGACACTGTAGGATAACTAACCACAAAACTTTGCACAAAAAGCAACTTTCAAAAAACATGTCTACGATGGAAACTTACAGTCAAGAGTCCTTGTCAGGTGAAAATACTGAGAGTTTGCGAGCTCTCTGTAGGCAAGAGAATCTTTCTGTAAGAGGCAAGAAGTTAGAACTAATCGAGAGATTGCTGGCGAACCAAAGTCTGGGTACTGGTTCAGAGGAACCAAGCTCTCCAGCGAATGTAGATAACAGTAATGGTGTTGATCTAAATCATAATTCTGATGATAGCGATGAAGAGGCTGACGAGGACGGCGAGGCTAACGAAACTGCCTCCCCTGCTCCTCTACCCGCCTTACCAGCTGTGCCTACGGGGCCCATACCAGGTCCCACGAGTAACCCTGCTTATTTTGAACTTGAAAAAATGAAGCTCGAATTAGAATACAAACGGTTCTTGGCTCAATCTGAGTGAAACCAAGAGCTCGAGTTCAGACGGATGAATGCCCAGGCTGAGCAGAAGCAAGCTGAGTTAAGACTCAGGGAAATAGAACTTAATCACGAGTTAGAGATGAAAAAGTTGTCTATGGAAAATGCTTCTCTCTCCTCTGGTTCCTCTAGGAGCTCCAGTCCCAAAAGACCCTGGATGCCGAAGGAATTAGTGGGTATGTATGAACTGAGATTGGATGTGTTGGATTGGTTGAAACTGTTTGAATACAATCATGGGCTCCAGGACATCACCGGGAATGCTTTACTTCCCTGGTTGTTCTCTAGGCTCCCTCCTGTTGCGACTGATGTGGTAATGGAGTTGGGGGAGGCGGATAAGACGGATTACGAAAGTGTGAAACTAGCTTTAATAGCTAGATTCGGGAAGACCCCTTCCCAGTATCTTAAGAGGTTTAGAACCCTCAAAAAGCATGATGGTACCCCTTGGGCTACTTGGGTGAGTGAAGGGTTGAAGAACTTAGAGGGATGGATTAAGGGTTACAAAGTGAACACTTATGAGGTTATGAGGAATCTTTTTATGTTGGAGTCTATTTATGATGCCTGTTCTCCTGAGCTCAGACAGCACTTGGCTGATTCGAAGGAATTGGATTCCCGGGAGCTAGCTAAGGCTGCTGACTTATGGGTTGCCAACCGGGCTACTCATAAGGATTCTGGGGCAACTCAGAAAAAGGATGAGGGAAAACAGCCTAAAAAAGACTCAAAAGAGAATTCTAATAACTCACATTCCAAAGAGGGCCCCAAACAAAACCAGAAGGGTAAGCCACAAGAAAAACCACCGCAGAATAGTGTTCCTTCTGGTGCCAAACCGGAAGGAGGTCAGAACAAGCCACCATTCCAGAAAGCATTCGGTAAATGCTTTGTTTGTGGCTCGACTGATCACGTGAAAGGAGATCCCAGATGTAAGGGTAAACCTTCAGGGGTCCAGCTTGTCTCCTTAGCCTTCGCTCCAGAGGAGGAAGTCCAAATGGCAAGTGGAAACTTTCTACTGCTAGCTGATGAACCCATTGGAGTCTCAGCCAGCGTTTCTTTAGTATCTCTGGGGTTGTGGGAACAACAGAATTTAGATGTCTATAATTCTATCCCCGATAATACTAAAGAGTATTATAAGGACAGTGTCCAGGTGAATGGTCAGGAGACTCCTGCCATTAGGGACACTGGGGCCAGCATAACTATGGTGGATACATCGTTTTTTCAGGCTGAGGATGTTGCTAAGGCACCCAAACGCCTCACCAAGTTAGCTGGAGGGCCTGTGCAGATGCTTCCCCAATTACCAGTTCTCATCCAGTGTAACGACATGACTGTGAAGATACCTGTCAGCATACAGAGTGAGGTACCAGGACGCGTACTGTTGGGTAACGATTTGAAAACTCTCGGAGTTGTATCGCATACTCCCAGACCTCCTAGTAAACGGTTACAGGAGCTAACCAGACCTGCAAGAGAGAGGACCATGCGCGGTACTCTCCAGGAGATGATGAAGAAAGAAATCACTCCTGCTCCACTGGAATTGTCGGCCGCTGTCTCCAAGAAATCAGAAGTGAAAGGGAAACCTAAGGCTTCTATCCCGAAACCAGCAGCCCGCATTCCAGTGCAGCCCACACGGACTTCCCCGCGGTTGTCCAAAGTTACACCCGTAACTCCACCTCCAGCCGAGGCGGAGAGGGAGGTACAACCCTGTGTGGTAGAATTAGACTCTGAGGAAGAGCTAATGGAGGGCCAGGAACTCATTGGAGATCTGGATCCTGTTGACCATCCTGAGCTGCAGTCTTTACTGGCAGAAGGTGGACCCAGCAGGGCAGACTTCAGTAAGGGACAGAGAGAATGTCCAACTCTGGAAGGTCTTCGCCACCAGGCAGAAGCTCAGGCTTAAGGGCAAGAGCCTGGGAAATACAGGTTGCACTGGGAAGATGGTCTCTTCTACAGTGAACCGACCGAGTCTGCACCTGGAGACTACAAACGACTTGTAGTACCCCAAGAGAACAGACCACAGTTCTTGCAGTTAGCCCACGAGATTCCTTTGGCTGGTCACTTGAGTTTCAAGAAGACTAAGGAAAGGCTCTCTCTCTACTTCTTTTGGCCGAAGATGGGGGCCGAAGTAGAAAAACACTGCAGGAGCTTCCACACCTGCCAGATCTCTGGTAAGGTTGGCACCAAGAATGTGGCACCTTTAGTGCCTCTCCCAGTTGTGGGAGTCCCATTTGAGAGAGTAGGGATTGACATTGCTGGTCCCCTTGATCCTCCAACCTCCTCAGGCAACAGGTTTATACTTGTTGTAGTAGACCATGCTACTAGGTATCCTGAGGCAATTCCTATGAGGACTGTTACAGCTCCGGCTGTGGCTAAGGCCCTCCTTGGTATTTTTACTAGGGTCGGGTTTCCTAAGGAAGTAATCTCTGACAGGGGGTCAAACGTTATGTCCAACTACATGAAAGCCATGTGGAAAACCTGTGGAGTTACTTACAAGTTCTCAACAGCTTACCACCCACAAACCAATGGGTTGGTAGAACGGTTCAACCGAACCATGAAGAGCATGATAGGTGCTTTAGAGGAACCCCTTAAGCGTAAGTGGGACCTTCTACTGCCATGCCTTCTCTTTGCTTATAGAGACGTCCCTCAGGAGGGCGTAGGTTACTCGCCCTTCAAACTACTCTATGGTCATCCCGTCAGAGGTCCATTGGCCCTGATTAAGGAGGGGTTGGAGAGTGCTCCTTCCCCCAACCAGTCAGAGTGACTGACTACGTGATAGGTCTCCGGAGGAGAATGTCACACATGATGACGGAAGCAAGCGATAACTTGAAAGCTGGACAAGCATTGGTCAAGCACTGGCACGATCAAAAGGCTAACATGGTTGAGTTCGCTCAAGACCAGCTCGTTCTCGTTATGATCCCAACAAGGCAGAGGGCCTTGCAAGATAAGTGGATGGGACCCTTCCGAGTCGTGGGTAAACTCGGAGAGGTTAACTATCTGGTGGACTTGGTCAATCCCAAGGAGGCTCCGACAGTCTTTCACACCAACTGACTTAAAGCGTATGTCTCGCGACCTGATGTAGGAGCGTTGCTTCTAGCGTCATCCGAGGAAGAAGAAGAGAGTGAAGCTCTTCCGGATCTCCTCAGAGGCTTACCTTTAGATGGAAAAATTGAAGGAGTAAATCTCTCCTCCAATCAGACACCCGAGCAACAAGAAGAGTGCAAATCTATGTTGAATCAGTTTGCCTCTCTGTTCTCGCTTTCACCAGGCTTGACCCCTTGGGGCCAGCACGACATACTCACTGGTGACTGTCTGCCAGTCAAAAGCAGAGGATACTGCATGTCAGAAAACGTACGAACCCACATCAAAGGTGAGGTCAGCAAGATGCTTGATCTCGGGGTAATAGAGCCCTCTACTAGTCCATGGTCTAGCCCAGTTGTGTTAGTACCAAAGGCCGGATCTAAAGAACTTAGATTCTGCGTGGATTATAGAGCCAAGACTGATGCCCACCCTTTGCCAAGAATAGATGAGTTGGTGGATAAACTTGGCGCCGCCAAGTTCCTCAGCACATTTGACTTGACATCAGGCTATTGGCAAATAGCCCTGACAGACCATGCCAAGGAGAAAACTGCATTTTCTACCCCCGTTGGCTTATACCAGTTTAAGGTAATGCCGTTCGGATTGAAGAATGCACCTGCTACGTTTCAACGGATGGTAAACCAGGTTCTGATTGGGATGGAGGACTTCTGCATGGCATACTTGGATGACATCGCAGTGTTCAGCAATTCCTGGGAAGAACATGTAACCCACCTGAGAGATGTTTTGCAGGCTCTTGGACAATCCAATCTGACCATAAAGGCGAGCAAATGCCAAATTGGACAGAGTAAGGTAGTCTATCTTGGGCATGAGGTAGGCGGTGGAGAAATAAGGCCTTTGCTCAGTAAAATTGAAGCTGTGCAAAATTGGACAACACCGATTACTCAAACCCAGGTGAGAGCCTTCCTAGGCCTCACTGGGTATTACAGGAATTTCATAGAGAACTATGGGATCATAGCTTCTCCACTGAATGTCATCTCCTCGCCCAAATTTCCTAAGAAGGTTAGATGGAACGAGGAATGCAATCAGGCTTTTGAAAACCTGAAAAAGGCTCTTTGCCAAGCCCCAGTACTCAGAGCTCCTGATTACCGCCAACACTTCATTGTGCAGACAGATGCTTCAAATGTAGGAATAGGTGCCGTACTCAGTCAACTGGATGGGAAAGGTAGGGAGCACCCCGTTTGCTTCATCAGCCGCAAGCTGAAGGATCCTGAAACAAGGTGGGCAACAATCGAAAGAGAGTGCTTTGCTATCGTGTGGGCTCTGAAGAAGTTTAGGCCGTATTTGTATGGTTCTACTTTTGTCATTCAGACTGACCACCAACCCTTGAGATGGTTAATGCAAATGAAAGGGGAAAACCCAAAACTATTGAGATGGTCGATCTGCCTGCAAGGGTTTGATTTCACCATTGAGCACAGGTCAGGATGTCACCACCAAAATGCTGATGGTCTCTCTAGGATGTATGTCATCGACTAGAGGTATGAGATTCATCCAGGAGTGGATTAAATCCTCCTGTCCCTTAGTCTGGGGGGGCGAGTGTTAGGGAGAATTCTCTGTTTAGGCTGAATTTCCTAACCTAGTGAGTCCCCCAGCAGCTTTGCTGGATTTCAGGAGTTTGTTTTTTTCCATCCTGCCAAGAGTGAGACTCTTTTTCTCCCACTCTTGGACATGTGTGTAATTCCTTTGAATGTCAATATGTTCTATGGGCTATGGGGTCTTTTACTCCATAGGGTCTCATATGTTTTTCTATGTGTGTTACACCGCACCCTATGTGCTGTAGCACTGGGGCGTCCTAGCGGACCCCCACCATAGACTCCATACCCGGGGACTGACTACTGTCTCCCCGGGCATGTAAAGTCACCATTGGCTTTACTAGACCTAAATTTACTAACAGGACTAGTACAAACCATCTTATTGTGGACGTACTAGTAGGGGTAATTCGATTACTCCTGGATCTGTTACTCGAGGGGGCACTGTCCCGCCCCCCTCGTCGAGTTTTGGCTGGTGGCAGTGGAAACTACTTGTTATGTTCGACCCCGAACCTAACCCTATGGGATTCGTCCCATTGTTGGAGATTGATACTTTTTCTCGTTAATCTCTAACGTACCACCGATCTACTTATCTTAAATAGGTTTATCGGATGGTATTTTCTGCCAGAACTCGGTTTGTAAAATGGCGTCTGTGTTCGTCTCTGTGACTCCTAAACCATAAACCAAAGTTTGAGCCCTTTGTTCCACATTTGGCGGGCTCTGTACAGAGACCCTCCAAAGTGGTGCCATTCTGTCTGGGTTACCACAGGGGTGTGGGAGGGGGTTTAGGCACCTTGGACCGAGTTGCCTTGCCAACTCCGGTCGCACTCTGGAGTGATTGGCCCAAGTGGTGAGCCTTCCCGCTCACCACTTAGCATGTGTTGATTGACAGCTAGGCTGAATGAATGGGGATTTTCTGCATAAAAGCAGGGCTTTTGGGACTGGATCTTCAGAAGTCGCCACAGGACCTAGGAATCCGACGAGGGTAACGCTGAGCCGACCTGCACGACTACACCTCCGGTGGAGCCCTGCGGAACCGACTCACCACTTCCCGACGACAGAGGAGATCTCCCTGCTGGAGAGTCTCTTCCCCTGACTGGTGGGAACAACCAGTCCCCTTTGCTTTTTATTCGCCTCAGGACACAGTGATCGAATTGCCCGTGCAGCGCACCTCGGCAACCGGATAGCCACTACCCCTGTACCGCGACCAAAAGGTGGTGCCTTGTGACGGAGCACTCCGCGGCTGGTCTCTCCCCTGGTGGTGCACCGGACTTCACTTTTCTTCGACGATGAGAACCTCTCTACTCTTGGCAAAGACCCGATGTGCTTCCACCACCAGGAACAACTGCCCCCGCTGGAGCTGCCCTCCACAACAAGGTACCGTGTCTGCCTGGCTTCCCTTTCGATCGGTTCGAGTGAGGTGTCTTAATCCTCCCCTTTCCGTTGGGTCGCCTCCAAGCTTTTCTCATTTATTGTTCTGAACTGGTTCAATCTGCCGATAACAATTTGCTACAAAGACTTGAATGCATCTCCACTAGAGACTTTTTCGGGACATAGCGCCTTGCCTCTCTCCGAGTGGGCCTGGCCTCTGAACTTTATGATCTATTGTGGTTCTTGCCTTCTTACCGTACATTTTTGCCTATGAAGTATTGAACTGTGTTGATTTCGTAACCTTTTTCTCTCCCGTCCTAACTAATATTCGAGTGCCATCTAGGTTGAGGTATACACCTCTGTCTGTAAATAAGTGGTGCCGGTAGAACCTAGACTTGTCGAGATATTGTTAGGGGGATTGATCGTTTCTTCTTCGTAGAGTAATTGTGTTTGATTTGTTTGCCGTGAAAGTGCCATAGTGTTTTTCATAGATGTTTCGTTATAAATAAATACCTTAATATCTTTACACTAAGCCTCGTTGCGTGTTTGCTTGTCTTGCTGGGAAGAATTGCCCCATCTTGTATACTCCACATACTGCTCAACTCTTCTTGAGGGAAGTCTGACTGCTCAGCCACAGCTACCAAGTGAATCTGTGTGGTACAGACTGCTACCAAGTGGGTTCACCGCCAAACACCTGTAGTCCTAAATCTTTTGCAGTGGTCCCAGAGGGAACTGCACATGTTTCCGCCTAACAGCATACATCAATAGGATAGGAGCACAAATTGCATAACTTCAAGAGACACACTTACAGGGACATCAGGCATAAAGACTGGCACTGGGATGGGGTAATCAACGCTATTACACAACATACTCAAGCGGAACCCGGGGGGTGATGATACTCATACATAAAACACTACTGTTTATTCACTACTCGACTGAGTGCGATCCTGTAGGGAGGTATGTGGTAGTCCATGGGAAATTAGGCGAAACCGAAGACCTAGTCACTAACATATATGGCCCAAATGTAGATGATCCTGACTACTTTACTGAGGTTTTCCGGAAATGTGCAAAATACCCCACTACCCACATAATTATTGGTGGAGATTTCAACATGATCCTCGACACGGATATAGATCAATCTTCCAGAACCCCCAGGGCAATTACCAATGCCGCCCGAACGATAAAGATGCACATAACTGACCTGGACCTTAGAGATGTATGGAGATCATTCCACAGCCTGAAACGATCATAAACATTCTGTTCATCCTTACATGACATGCACTCTAGGATAGACATGTGGCTGGTATCGCAGAGGGTTCTGGGCTCGGTAACAGAGGCTACAATACTACTTAGGACATTATCGGACCATTCTCCTGTAGTGGTAATGCTGTCCATCCCTAGATTCTCCCCGCAAAGGCCCCCATGGTGGTTTAAAGCAGCCACACTGACTGATCTAGTGTATAAAACCTGTATGATCCAACATATTACAGAATACTTTGAAATCAATGACGGCACGGTTGAGAGCCAAGCGGCTCTTTGGCAAGCATTTAAAGTCTATATCAGAGGCATTGCCATGTCGGCTGAGCTGGGAGTCCTAAAGGATATGAGCAGGGACCTGGGGAGATGAGAGGAAGTGATAGCCAAACCACAAGAACAATATATGACTACCCCCTCGGCGCAGACAAGGGCGGATATTAAAACGCAGCTGGAGGAATTTAGAGAAGCTGCAGAGCGTGAGGTACGGTACTTTGATAGGCCAGTGGCAGCGAAGCGATTGTAGAGCAAGAACACCCAGGGAAGCTCTTAGCGAAGATGGTGAGGGGGGGAAAGGGGAAGCACGAACATCCCATGCATTGCTCGAAGTGATGGAGCAGTGATTACTGATCAGAAGGGAATCAAGGAAGTATTCTTTGACTTCTACCTTGCCCTCTACTCCCCGCAAAGCACTGCCACAGAGGAAGAAATAGACAGGTACCTGGATAAAATACCCACCACACTATTATCTAATGTCACCAGGGACTGTTTAGAGACCCCACTGTCCATGGCAGAGATACCAGAGGCCATTAAAGCCCTACCAGTGGAAAGGTGCTGGAATCTGACAGGCTTGGGGCTGAATTTTACAAGGAGTTTGTTGAGATGTTGGTGCCCCGACTCCATGCAGTCTGGAACGAAGCCCTGTGCACGGGCAAACTCCCCGAAATGACACGAGAAGCAATAATAACACTACTGCTAAAACCAGGTAAGCTCATCGAGGAGTGCGGATCCAATAGGCCTCTCTCCCTAATAAACACAGATGCGAAAATATTCACAAAAATACTAGCCACAAACTTGAACCCTTTGATGCCGCACATGGTACATGAGGACCAGGCGGGGTTCGTGCTGGGTAGATCCACAGCATCCAAAATACGTCGCTGCTATCACCAGGGACATGCAAGGAGTAGCACTGGCACTTGACATGCAAAAAGCCTTCGATACAGTGTACTGGCCATTTCTATTCCAGGTTCTACACAACTGTGGGTTCGGCCCGAACTTCATAAACTGGATAGGCATAATATACAAGCAACCCAACGCTAGGGTCTGTGTCAACAGAGCACTCTGAGCGATCCTGGAGCTAGCTGGTGGCACTAGACAGAGCTGCCCATTGTCGCCTCTCTTGTTTGCACTGATCATAGAACCGCTGGCGGACATGTTGAGGGCCAGACACAGAATGGTGGGGATACCACTGGCGGGCAAGGTAGTGATAGTCCCTTTATATGCAAATGATAGAATTTTATATTTAAGGAACCCTGAGGTGAAACTGAAAGCAGTGCTGCACACGGTCAAAGAATTCGGGGAATACTTTGAAACTGAACACGTCCAAATCTGAGATGTTCTCACTCACAGATGTGACCCAAAAGCCTACAGAACTACTGGGACATGCATTGGCCCCCGACCAGGTGAAATACCTGGGCGTAGTAATAGCATGCAAAACACAACTCACCCGCATGCTAAATTACGGGGCAATGACTGAAGCGATCTGCGCCAGACTCGAACGATGGAGACACGATCTTGCTAATGGGCAGAATAGCGTTAATTAAAATGATTATACTACCCAAGTTGTTTTATCTATTCAACACAGTCCCGGTGTGGCCGGGCAGAGCTTTTTTCTCCAAAATCCAAATCCACACATCACACACAGCAATTGAAACACATACACTAGGACCAACAAAGCTATTACATAGCATATCAGAAGCGAAAATCATACACGATAACACCACTAACCCACCACTGGTGACATGTAACGCCTGAACCAGGTTAATAGCCTGCCCCGGACATGCAACATTATACTACCCGAATATGACACTATGCACCATATCCCTCCCATGCAAGATACAATGCTGGCCACACACTGGAAGAAAAGAGGGATAACTCGATTTGGGGAACTTCTTTCGAATGGAAACTTTGTCAGCTGGAAAGAGATTAAGGCAGCCATAGGGGACACCCCTGTGTAGAAACTGCAATATCTCTGCTTGCACATTGCCATGGCAAATACATGGGGAACATTCCCAATAGAACCGCAAGCACACCCAAGCCTGGGATATCTGTTCACTACAAGCATACCTAAGAAATCTACATCTACACTCTACAGAATTTGCACTGCTATCCAGTGAAATCCTCACCCCACATGCTAGGGGGAAATGGGAGGGCAACCTGGGGCACACCTTTTCCGACGCGCACTGGTCTGTTACGCTCAACTGGTTCCCACAGAGGCGTCGATCGGACACGGACAGCTGCGGTCTCCACCAACGTGATGCGTAGTGCCGAGATGACTGTCTGGACTGGCCCGCCTAATCTCGTCTGCTTGATCCGTAGAAGTATTCTCCTGCAAGTGGAGAAAGGGATTTAGCCACCCGTGGATATGAGTCATAGCTCCCTCCCACTGTTCTCATTCTCCCTTCTTGTCACCTCCGATATCCCCTTTTAGGAACCTCACCCTATGTAATTTAAATGATGAGTTCTCCATCCTGCTGGATTGCAGGGGCGTGTTGATGCCAGTTAATTCACTGGTTTGAAGGCGTGGGAGAGTTCCGGAGAGCATTGACTCTGAGGTTCCTGGCAAGGTTCTGTAAGAATCAAGTTCATAGAGTTCAATATGTCCGACGATTCACTCTTGTCCCCCCTTCCTTCCTTGTCTTGCAACTAAGATCGTGAGAAGATACCCCTCGTGGCAGTTGGTGGTGCTCAGGTAAGAGTCTGTATTGCCTGACGCCGTCCTGTAAATGTTGCTGGTGTTTAACGTGTTGTTTTCTCTCCCTTTGCAGGTGCGGCACATGAAGATGTGGAGAGTTATAGAATAATGCCTCCGGTGGTAATCAGGTAAATCTATGATGATAAGTGTTTTATTTGTTGGTTTTCTCGGCTCACCTTGTTGTTTTCTTTTGTCCCTCAGGTGCCGGAGTTCGGCAAAGAAATGATGGAGGCAGTGCCGAATCGAAAGATGCTGCGAGGACTGGTGAGTATGGCACGGCGCTGCAGCTGGAGATGCGACGCGTACAGAAATGATGTTCTTTCCAGGCCCGGAGGCGAGGTGGATGCGAAATCAGGTGAGGAATTCGAAATAGTTTGTTTTCTAATCTTGTCCTTTTCTTTCCTCTTGGTTTTAGGAGCTCCAGATTCGAGGCGGGCGTGGCAGAAGACTGGATGCAGACTGCAGGCACGGTGAGCGTTACGCTGCTGGATGCAGGATAACGCGAAGCGTGTGCTGTTGTTTGGGCGTGGTTTAAATAGCCTCCAAAGTAGTTCTAGGTAAGAAGATCCCTAGAACCACGCCCGAATAAAAAATAGTCCCTGTAGAAAAATAGTCCCATCCAGGCCTCACGTTGGCTTGGACTCACTAGCAGCATGGTCTGCATCAGGTAAGTAAAGTCTATGAGCCTGGCGCCTATGACTGTCAGGACTGATTTCCATGATGAGCCTGGCGCCTAAGGCGACAGGACTGAACCCAAACAGCCCCCAGCCGGGGCTATTGGGGTTTTGATAAGTATCTGGATGCCTGCTCCCGGAGCTGATGAGCTTGGTCCTGATGCCCGGGGGTAGGCGTCATGACAGCACTCCCCCCAAGGCCCCTCCTAAAGTTGTTCTTCCCCTTGGCCCTGGTTTGTCTGGGAAGTCTTGATGGAATTTCTTCACTAACTGAGGTGCATGAACATGGTCACTAGGCTCCCATGACCTTTCTTGTGGTCCATAGTCCTTCCAATTGATTAAATAAAAAAGTTGTGATTTAACCATCTTGGAGTCCAGGATATTTTTTACCTCGAATTCAGGTTCTCCATCTATCAAGATGGGGTCGGGTGGTTTGGTTAATCTTGTTCCTGGTTGAACTGGTTTCAAAAGTGAAACATGAAAGACAGGATGAATTCGCATATGAGAGGGTAATTCCAATTTGACGGCCACCGGGTTGATAATGGCCTTGTGTATGATCCCAAATATCTAGGGTTAAAAGTCTGCGTTCCCTTCAGAGGTATGTGTTTTGTAGCCAGCCAAACCTGATCCCCAGTCTGGTATTGTGGAGTTTCACTTCTATGTTGATCAGCATTTTTCTTATATTTCTCTTTTGCTTGTTTCAAATGTTCTGTTGCCTCTTTACAGGCTTGTGTAATAGTAGAGTGCAAATGACTAACTGCAGGCCTTTCTAAATGCTGAGGCTAATCTAGTTCTGAGGTTCTAGGGTGATGTCCATATATGGTATAAAAGGGGCTTTGTCCGGTTCCTGAATGTACAGAGTTATTGTATGCATACTCGGAATATCCCCTCCGAGTAAAAAATAGTCCCTGTAGAAAAATAGTCCCATCCAGGCCTCACGTTGGCTTGGACTCACTAGCTGCATGGTCTGCATCAGGTAAGTAAAGTCTATGAGCCTGGCGCCTATGGTGCCAGGAATGATTTCCATGATGAGCCTGGCGCCTAAGGCACCTCCGATATCCCCTTTTAGGAACCTCACCTTATGCATTTGATCCCTATGGGGGCTCAAATGGGAATGGGGAATGGTTTTCTGAATGGGTATTTACCAGGTCCTCCAAGGTTGGAATGACCCAGTAAGTCCCCATTCAGAGACACCGGACCCGGACCCGGGTTTGGAGGCAGCCGTGGTGCTAATAGCTTGGAATGACCCCCTATATCTTACAACTCATGGTATCGATAAATACACTATAAGATACTACACAGGACCCATTCCACCCCAGCTAGACTTAAAAGGATGCATCCTGAAACAGAGGGGAAGTGCCCTAGATGTGGTAACGAGGGAGCGGATATACTACACATGCTATGGTCATGTACACGAATGATTGAATACTGGAAAAACGTCTGCAACGCACTAGATGAAATGCCAGACCAGCCTATAGAATGGGATCCGGTTGTCTGTATATTGGGAACAATGCGCAAAATGAACCCAGTTTGTCGCAAGCTCCTCAATCTCAGCTTGTTATTGGCGAAAAGGGCAATACTAATGCAATGGAAATATACAGAACCGCTCACAGTATGTGACTGGGAAAAAGATATGACATGGGCAAATGACTGTGAAGAAGTGTATGCCACCTTGCTACCCGCAGTAACCCTCCCCAAAGACATATGGGGCAGATTCAGGCAATACCTTGCAGATAAAAGTAGCAGAGAAGAAGACTCAGAAGAACTGTGAAATGTACCATTTACGGTTGTATGTTGAATTACTGTAACAATAAAAAATGCAAAATAGATGATGTGATGAAAATGTGCAAGTTTAAATAAAGGTTAAAAAAAAACAAGGATACCCAACCTGTCGAAGGGAGGAATATTCAAACATGCATGTGGATCTATAAGATTCCAATAATGGAGAAGCATGAGTTACAGGAAAGTAACGCATTCCTTACTGCAGTATTCATTGTGCAGGCCTTGATTGTAGCTTGTATTGTTTTCATTTTATTTGTGATAGCCTCAACTGCTCATGAGTTAACTCCTTAGGAGTCATGCTGCTGATGAAAGGGACTAGAGAGAGCAGCGAAGAACCAAACCTATTTATAGAGACCACATATCCCTCCTCGTGGGTGGGGATATTGTGACAGGCAGCTCATGTTGACTAGATTGGAGAACGAGAATATAGCTGGCTAGAGAGGCATTACACAGATTTTATTTTATTTATTTATTGGACATTTATAAGTGCCACAAGGCACAAGGGAAGGGAACAAGGGAGAAAAATATAGAGTGGACATAACAATGAATAAATAGAAAGCAACAATGGTCCTACTATGACTGCCTTGTGATATTTGGAGCATGAAAGTGCAGTGAACAGACAACAGGAAAAAAGAAGGGGAGTGGGGAGGAGGGCAAGTGCTGTTAGGGTTCCCCAGGGGAGGAAATGCCAGAGGTGCCCCGTTGGGGAAGCAACAGGTAAGTGAATAGGCAGAGACAACCTAGGGGAAGAGGGAAGTCTACCACCCCATGGTAAAGTGTGGGGCAGAGGCGAAAACACCCGACAGGCGGATGTGTGCCTAGTGTGCAAAGCCGGGGATACTGGGGGCGAACGGGCAGAGGCCAGGACTCAATTGCACTCTTAAGGGACCAGGCAGCCAATCTCAGTGACGTAAGGGATGGGTAGCACAGGAGGGGGAGAGGGAAGGGTGAGAAGCGAAAGGTCTTGAGTTGTTTGCATAACTTGAGGTGGTAATGTTCAAGATGGAGAGAGAGAGGGAGACTGTTCCATAGGAGGGAGCCAGCTGAGGAGAGAGATCTCCCCCGCTCTCTTCTCGGAGAAGCGTTTGATCAGTAGAGAGTTGTAGCCAGCAGATTGGAGGGATCTGGAAGGAGAGTATTTAGTAAGGTAGCCTGGACGCAGGCCCCAGACAGCCTTGTGGATGATGCTGAGGGTCTTGAATTTGATCCTTGCAACAACCGGGCGCCAGTGGAGAGATTTTAGGGCTGGAGAGATATGGTCTGAGGGCTTGAGGCCAAAGATAAGTCTTGCAGCCCTATTTATCCATATTCTGGATTAGTTGAAGAGGACAGAGTGAAGAAAGGGGCAAGCTGTTATAGTAATTAGGCCTGGAGAGGACCAAAGCTCTAGAGACATTGAGCTTCTGTGGGAAGGTGAGGAAAGGGAGAATGCCTCTAAGGAGGTGAAGTTGAAATTGAAAGAGAGTTGAAAGAGAGAGGAGTCAAAGATGACCCTGAGATTTCTGGCCTCAGTTGAAGAAGAGGGAGGTGAGCCCATTGAGGGCACCCAGAGTGCATGATGGAAGTAGGGAGCAGGTGCTCCTGATAGGCAGGACCTCAGTCTTACTGGCATTAAGACAGAGATCATTGGATGTGCAACAAGACTGAATAGCAGACAGGTAGTCAGGTATGAAAGAGGAGCAAGAGGAGGAGGAAGAGTGGAGCTAGGGGAAGAGTTATGTGCCATCAGCGTAACACTGGAAATGAGGAGAGAAGGCAGAGATAAGGTGAGCATGATGGTGAGAATCAGGTAGATGTTGAAAAGCCAAGGCGAGAGGATAGAGCACTTGGGAACACCACAAGTAGAGAGAGTGGTGGAGGAGGAGAAGGGACCCAGGAGCACCTGGAAGGGGTGGTGTGTAAGGATGGAGAGATAGAGTCATGATTTGTTAGCAGTTCTTCACAGGTTTTCAGGAGAGCAGTTTCCATGCTTCTGAATGCTCAGAAACCAGATTAATGGTCATGTAAACAACCAGCAAGCTCAGTGAGTTGGGTCAGTTGGGGGATGACCAACTTCTCCAGGGTTTTCCCAAGGAGGGGTTTAGTAGAGATAGGGCGGTAGTTGGCTGGGCACAAGGTATCAACAGAATGCTTTTCTAGGAGAGGGTACAAAAGGGAGTGCTTGAGATAAGATGCGAAAGAGCCAGATGCTAAGGAGTGGTAACAGAAGTCAGCAAGAGCCGGATCGAGGGAGGAGATGTTGTCCTTAATAGTTCTGGAAGAACAAGGGGACACCTGTTTGGATGAGACCTTCCTAGAGCAGACTATTCTAGAGATCTCATCCGTTATGATAGGTGAGAAGGAGGAGAGGGTAGGTATGGGTGGAAAAATGGTAAGGGACGCAGGAGAGCATGGGGAAGGGAGGAAGATAGAGAGATCAAAATGTCCTACGTTTTAGAGGAGAAATGGGTGGCCAGTGCAGTACAGAGGGCCTAAGAAGGAAGATTGAAGGAGGAAACTGCAGATGGATTGGCTAGTTCCTTGCAGATTTTTAAGGGTTCAGCCCTGTTGTTAGAGGGCCTGGATGAGAGCCCTCTTCACGGGGCGGATAGAGAGACGGCATTGTCTTTGGACTCTACTACAGGCCAGTTTGTCAGGAAATGAATCTGAGGTATGCCACTTCCGTTCAGTGACTCTGCACTTGCGTTTCAGAGCGGCTAGATCAGAGTCGTACCAGTTATTAGACTTGGAGGCAGGTTTCAGGCGGATCCTCATAACAGGGGCAAGAATGTTGAGAGTGTTTGTGATAGCAAGATGGAGATTGGCAAGAACAGAATCAGTGGGAGAGTCAGGACGAGGGGAAGGGGTGGGATGAAAGGGGAGGCAAACGCAGTAGCTGACATCCGTTTCATCAGACAGATGTCCGTGAAGGAGGCTTGCAGTGCTGGTGGAGGCTTGGTCAGGGATCCGAGATGTCACATATGAGAAGAGAGGAGAGAGTGGTCTGACCAGGAGAGAGGGGTAGTGAGAGGGTTGGAGAGTAGGTGATCAGCGGGGATGCGTGCATCAAGAGTGTACCCGGAAGAGTGGGCAGCACCAGAGGGGAGAATAGAGAGGAAAATAGAGGTACAGAGATCACAGAAGAGTGAAGAGGCAGGAACAGTGGAGTCAAGGTGGATATTGAAATCTCCAAGGAGGAGTAGATTAGAGGTAAGAAGAGGAGAAGAGGTGAAGTTAGCCCAGTCTGAGAGGAAGACAGACAGAGGGACAGGTGTTTGTATATAGTGGCACGGGTGAGAGAGTCGGAAAGATGCAAAGCTTGCAGACAATACTTTTATAGGAGGAGTAGGGCTGGGTGGTTATGAGGGAGAGAGATCCTGGTGCCGTCAGGGAGTAGGAGTCAAAATCAGAGTCTGAGCTGGCATTGAACCACATCTCGGTGAGAGCAAGGAAGTTGAGACCAAACTCTTCCAGGAGGAGGCAGATGGAATGTTTGACAGCAGATCAAGCATTCAGATTGGCTAAGTGTATCCGGTCACCACCTTTGAAGGTTTTCAGAGGAGAGGTAAAGGGGGGTGGTACACTGTTCGGAAGTGGTGAAGGAGGTGAAGAGTGAGGACAGGGGAGTAGCAGGGGAAGGTAGGAAGTTGATGAGGGCCGGCAGGCACTGGTCAAAGAGAAAAAGAATGGCATGACAGTGCCATTATGATAGACGTTATTGATGCACCTAGAGGATGAGAAGTGCGTCAAGAGTAATTCCCATCTAGTGCCACCATTAATGGGTGCAGAGGAAAAAGGGGAGAGGATAGTGATCAGATACGGGGTCCATAGGTCTGGGAAGGGATAGATAAAATGTTATTGGTGATAGTCTGTCTGGAAGTAGCACTAATGTAGGTATCAGCAATAGATATGCTAGGGTTGGAGGCCAGGAGATCTTTTTTTAACTTTTTTCTTCCATACTTCGAGAGAGAGGAGGGATAGTTAATAGAATAGCAATTAGAATAGATGGGGGAGATTAAAAGTGCCATCGAGGTGGAGGAGGGGTGGGGTGACA
The DNA here is from genome assembly GCF_040938575.1 of Ambystoma mexicanum. Lineage (NCBI taxonomy): Eukaryota > Metazoa > Chordata > Amphibia > Caudata > Ambystomatidae > Ambystoma > Ambystoma mexicanum. The sequence continues at coordinate 104,115,802 of NC_090935.1, read as the reverse complement.
GACTGAGAGTCTGCACAATGCATGAGTAACTCACCAGGTGGTTTAGCAGCCAAAGACAGGCAGGAGGATGTGCTGATGTAAAACACACCTAGATTCGAATGTTTCCAAAAGCACAATGCAGTACAAAATAGGCGGATGAACAGCTGTAAAACACACCTAAAATCGATTTACAAGCAGGCTCTGACATGAGGCAGAAATCAAACGAGGTGTGGAAGAAAGCGATGCAAGAAAATATGCCAAATCACGTGATGTAGGATTACAGTAGAAAGGCTTAATTAGGCAAGAGCCAGAGAAGAGAAAACTACTAGAAAGGAGCTGCAGCTTTCCGTTAGCTTCACCATATGTTAGGGCAGAAATGGAGGCAGAGGAGCTACAGAAGTCTGATTTTTGTTTCACGGATGGGTCATGGCATCGCATGGGTTGAAGCAGATTTATTGGGTAAGTATACAGTAAGTAGTCGTTGGGCCTAAAACTGGCACTTTGCCAATTGTTTACAGCATAGAAAAACTCCTGGGCATGTGCAGTAGGCGTGCAATCCCACCAGAGTAGAGAAAAGGACAGGCAAGTGCTCCTGTACTATTGTTGCATATGCACAGGGGCCCGGATGGGGAGCAAAGAGACATAGGAATTTTGCTGGGCAAAAAAGGCTCTCATCGCATACCCATCCTATTGACAGACATCACCAGATTATGGATGAAAGGGGACTGGACATTGGAGTACAATAGCACGCTTTCGGTGATGTTCATGATTATAAAGCAACATGTAGCTGAAGTGCACTTACACTCAATCTCTGTACATTAAAATAATGCCTAACACCAGGTTTTTTTATTGAGCTTTATGCCAGACTTCTCTTGCCTCTAGGTGCTGTAAAAATAGCTACTTTCATTAACCTAAATAAAAGTACACCATTTATTATCTTTAGAAAAATGAAGGAGTCCTTAGGGCCTTCTGGCACTCGAACTTGCCCAGTGCTACTTTGAGGCAAGAACATGACACAAGATATCCACCTAGAGATGTGTTTTCATTATGTTTATCATGCACCGGATTCATTATCATTCCTGTTTTTCTTTTCTCTCCTCACAGAGCCAGTATGCATTCTGCTACCAGCTGGCTCTCAGCTACTTGGACTCGTTTGAAACGTATGGCAACTTCAAGTAAAGGTTGGATAAAGTCCAAGCCTCTTGGGAGATTTTACGCTGTATGATGTGGTCACTCTTGGAAGGGCTGTTTCAAAGTCCCTATTCTTTCCGAAGGGACTTGCATAGAACTTTCACGTTGCAGGCCTTGAAACCCCTGGCAGGCATGGTTACCGTTTACCATCGAGAAGGAATTCAGAGGTTGAACATTGGTTTCGAAGAACCTTGCAGTGCGTCTGTCAAGAGGTTGTATTAGAATGAGGAATGCAGAAAGCTACCTGAAGCATTGCCCATACCAAAACCAGATGAAGAATTTCTTGTAGCTGTGGTATTATGTGCGAGGCCTGGAATATGTTCTTTGTTTGCACAAAAGATGATTTTATAGCCACTTTTCACGATACGTCGGTACAAATAACCGATGTTTGCCTATGACATTCCTCAGAGAAGAAAGAGCAACTAGCTTGCTAAAGAATGACACCTATATCAACGTAAGACTATAGCGACACATGCTACATCACTGAGGCACAATAATGTTTAATTAAGCAAGTTGGACACTTCATCCTAGACTGTGAACAGTGATGATTAGAAGCTGACATGGACTGGTCAAAGCAAATCACAGGAGCTGCTAGAGGACAACTCATCATTACCTGCAGTCATTTACAGCCAAGCATAGGTTTTCAGAACAATCCTGGTTGTGGGGTCCAGAATCCATTTTGGTTGGCAGCGGTTACCTTGCAGTTCTTACAACACTCTCCAAAATGTAACACAGTCGTGCATTATCCCAAAGGATCTTCATGACCAATGTGGCACATCAAAAAAAGAACGGAATGTAGAGGAAATAAACAGCCACACATTCTTGCATTAGGGGACAAAGCATAGTAGGTGTTTCTTAGCCTAGACAGCACTCCTCCCATACATTTCCCACCTTCCATTCGCCATGGCAGTTTTCTTGTCGTATTTTCATAGGTGCAAGATGATTGGTATGTCTTGAATTGGTGTAAAGGTAACGTTTTTAAAGTATTGTTTTTTTTTACCAAAAGATCAAATATTTTGGAAAAAAGGGGAATCAGAGAATAGAAAAATAAGCAAGCTTTTGCGAGGCCAATGGGTCTGGCTTTGTAATGTAGATGGTAAGATTGTTTTTTTTTCTAAATCCCGTAATAGCGCAAATAGCATCTTACCCTCCACGTTTATGTAGCCAGGCTCATTGGCTTTGCCAATGCTTGTTTTTTTTTACCGTTTTGTTTAGAAATGCCAGCAGTTGCACGAGTCAACCAAAAAACTGCCAACAGCTAGCAAGAGTGTAATGACAGTGACATTTAAGGAGAGATGACCGATAAATTAGAGTGGCAGATTAACAGAAAAGACAAGGAATGAGCGATAGTTTCTTAGGCAACATATTTAATATTTTTTTTTTTTTGGTAGTGCTAAACATTCTCTGTACTCTGAAACTATTGCAATGGAGCACAAATAGGAGGGAGATGGAGTGAGAAGGAGATACACAGCTCATGGGTGTTGTTTGGCTAATTTCTCACCCATGGACTGCCCATGGCCATGCTAATCCATATCCCACACATTCTATATACCTCTCCCTGCCTAAAACATGACAACCTGCGATCTCTTAGAGTTATCTCCATCAAGTGTTAATGTCAAACTGTGTTTTGTGCATGGCCTGCCCGTGTTTTTTTCATACCAGTTTTCTGAGGGTTAATGGTATAATTGCTGCTGTAACTGCTACTGGTGTGAAGAAATGTCATGACAAAGTATGCCTTCAGCCAGTAGATTCATTAGCAGTATATGTCTACATCTGAAGGTCCCCTTAAAAACAAGCATTGGCTAATCCAACAGTTTGTGTCTGTGTATAGGTTTTAGATAGACATTACCAGAGACTGCCAGGATATGTCATGGCACGCATACCATCGTCCAGCTGCTACCGTCTTATGGCCAGGTGGTACTATTATGGCAGTAACTGACTATTGCCTTTCCCATGCATACACAAAAGCCAAAATTGTTGGCTTTGCAAATGCTTGTTTACTTTATGCAGTTTGCATACCAATAAGGAAGTGGCATATACAATCTAAGGCACTATGGATTAAGGGAACAAAACACTAGACAATACAATAACAGAGCTAGGCTTCATGAATCGTATCACCTGCCCAATGCACAACAAAGGTAGAGCCCTCGATTGGATTGGTGATCTTAATTGCAACACTAGGATTCTCACTAATACTCCCTGCGCATGGTCTGACCACCACGTGATCACCTTCACCATCCAGGACCAACCCACATCATACCCCGGCCACTGTACAATGGCCCCCCTAGCCCTCACTAGAAATAAACACAATATCATAGCAGAAAATATACTTCCTCTACTTCACCCTATTACCAGCCCACCTAACTTTGAACGTTCTAAACCATGCAGAGATGGTAGATTTGTGCAACCAAACTCTCTCTCAGGCCATAGACAAAGTGGCCCCACAAAAAATGCACAAAGCCAAACAATTGTCACATCTACACACATGGGGCCTCATTACACGGAAGGCGGTAATCCAGGGTGCTATTAGCACCCTGGACCATGCCGGTAAATTACCGGCACCGCCTTGGCGGAAAGGGGATTTACCGCCCCATTCCAAGGTTGGAGGGGCGGTAAATCCCCTTTCCGCCATTGCCCTTCCCCATTCCCATTTCTGCCCCATAGGGCTCTATGGGAATGGGGAAGGCGCTAATTACGGCACCGCAATTTTGCGGTGCCGTAATTAGCTCCGAGGTCCCTTAGCGGGTTGGTCTTTAACGCCTGCAAGAAGCAGGCGTTAATTCCTCCAACACGCAAAGGGACCTCGTAGTACGGCGGTAAGGGTTAACGGTCACCGTTGCCATTAACGGTGACCGTTAACCCTTACCGCCGTCCGTGTAATGAGGCCCATGGTATACCAATAGCCTAAGAAATCTACGCAACACCAAGAGAGCAGCTGAAGGGATATGGAAAAAAAAACATCTTCCACCAACAAAGAGAAATTCATCACAGCTTCCAATAACTACAAAAAAAACATCCACCAAATGAAAAGTGACACCTAGAAAGGGGAGATCACACCATTCATCAGCACCCTAATAAATACTTCCTTTGAAACTAGCACATTCCCCACCAATCTTAAGGACGCTCGGGTCCTCCCCCTCCTAGAGAAACCCACACTAGACCCAAATATACCTACCAACTATCGACCTATAACAACGGTACCCAACTTCTTAAGGACAGGGCTGCATACCTTCAAATTCAAACCCATCTTGATCAAATAATCTCCTAGGCCTTCGCCAGTCAGGCTTTAGACCAGGTCACGGCACAGAATCAGCCCTCATTGACCTTAAAATACAAATGGAGGAGTTAATGGACAAAGGCAACATAGCTTTCCTTCTACTGTTGGACCTTTCGACGGCCTTTGACCTGGTCAACCACAATGTCCTATGTAAACACCTGACATCAGCTGCACACTTCTCCGACAAAGCCACATCCTGGTTAAAATCTTTCCTTGCCAATAGGACAATGCAAGTATTCGCCCCAACAGCAACGCTGACCCGGCGCCAGTTCTGTGTCGAGTTCCCCTAAGTTTGTGCGTCTCGCCTACCTTGTACATTTTTACAAAGCCTCTGTTTGACCACCTTGACAGTTTGCGTGTCACCTGCACTAACTATGAAGATGAGAACCAAATACTCATACCTCTCTCAAGCTCCTATGTTACCGATTCTAAACTCTTGAACAAAATATACCTAGTTATTCAGGCATGGATGGCCATACATGGCCTCAGTCTGAATGACGACAAAACAGAGATACTATTGATTGGCTCCCAAAACCATGTACACAAACTACCAGAACAATTCAAATCCTTTGTCATTGATAACAATATCATTAAAGTAGTGCAAGAAGTCAAAACTCTAGGGATTTACCTTGACTTGTCACTCTCTCTTACTAAACAAAGTGGCGCATACAGCGAAACTCATTATTGCTTGCAACCCTTTGCTCTCTCCTGACAGCTGCATTACCCTGGCTAGAGTCCTCATATTATCGAAACTGGATTAATGCAATGCCTTATACATCAGCACTAGCTGCCGCAATCTAAACAAACTACAAGTACTACAGAACAACGCCTTAAGAGCGTTACTTAACATTTCCAAAGCCAATCACATCACCTCCACCAAACAAAAGGTCCATTGGATTTCAGTGAAGAGCAGAATCACTTACAAAATGTTATCACTAACACACAAGTGCCTAGTGAACAAAGCCCCCAAATACCTAAACTGTAAGTTCACCAAAAACCAATCCATCAGGTCTACCAGAGTTTCCTAGGCCAACCAAATTATGCTACATAGATAAAAACCTGAAAAAACAGGAGGCAAGAGCTTTCCTGTCCAAGCCGCCAAACTTTGGAATGCTCTGCCCTCAGACCTCGGAGTCAGCTTACTGGGCTATCTGAAAAAATCTAAAAACCTGACTAGTCTCACAAGAATAATGACGAGACATGTACCATATTATCATATTTTTGACCTATGCAGGGAACTTAATGTACCCCTGCACTGCAACTGCTTGATGTTTTGTACTATAATGTTATCACCCTCAATGTAATTATACTATTGTATTGTATTATAACCTGCTTGCCTATCATTAACAACAATAATAATTCTTTAATGTGATACAGGGTGAAAATGAATTGAAACTTTACACATATTAGAAATGTGCACATATAAAATCAAATCATGAAATCATGAAATTAACAATAAAACAATAAACCATCAGCCTATATAAAAATAGTAATAACAACGAATTAAACATTTCCCTTTGGGATTTATGTGAAATATTTATTTTCTCATGATACTAAACAATTAGCAGCACAAATAATACATCATCATCTTAACCCGAAACCACTTAAGTCTTAAACAAAAAAGAAATAAGAGGAATGAGTGATGCAAGGCCTCTTCCTTAACCAAATGATCTAATCTTTTCTTTCGTTCCCCTGTACTGAGAGAATTCAAATCAAAGTGACAGGATTGATTCAATTTGCTGCCAGACGTTAAACAAAGCAATGAGTAAGTGCATGTTGCGGGTGTTGGTACAATACAGCCAAAAGGCGGTTTCACAAATGCTAAGAGGATCATGCATAAATTCACCCAGATAGTGCAAGATTATCTCCTTAAGAGTCTGGCATTGCGTTAGAAGGTGTCTGGCTGTCTCTAGACATTCTGGGGATTTACATAAACAGCATACACGTTCTTTAATTGGGATATTCTCCCTGGGACCCACATTAAACATGGTTGGCAATTGTTCCAATCTGAACAGAATAATAAAACGCCTAAGCCTTCTAGTGGGACAGAGATGGAAATAGGGTTGAGGTTTCATGAAATCATACAATCTGTATTTCACAAAATGGTAGCTCTTAAGGCTGCTCAAATGAGAAAAGTTTTCCAACCAATCCTCTTTTTTTCCGAGTGCATTTAGTATTTCCTTGGTAACAATTCCGCCACTGTGAGTCCAGCCAATATCTATAAATAATTTTGTCTTGGCTTTCTGTAAAGGTGAGGTGGTGTGTTTTTTTTAATCACCTCCTGGTGGATCACAGTCAATAGGGGATTAGCAAAGCCGCCAATCATCTTAAGATATAACTGCTTGATGTTTTGTACTATAATGTTATCACCCTCAATGTAATTATACTATTGTATTGTATTATAACCTGCTTGCCTATCATTGTATGTACCTTGTTAACTGTAAAGGAAACTGCCTGCACTTAATTGTAACCTGCAAATTTGCGCCCACATACCCCCAGGTTATGAGCGCCATATAAACAAAACAAAACAAACAGTCAAGGTGCAACTTCAGGTGATAGATGTTTGTACTAAATTGTCTGAGCCATCACGTATTTCACTCCAGATCTATTTGTTAAATTATTTGCATGGCCTGTTTTATATAGTGCCAGGTGGTGCTGGAAAGCAACTTTTAGTTGAAGAAGTGGCTCTCCTGGATTTCAGAATTAGATATTCAGATATAGGTGTAGGATTTCCTCCAAAATCTTTAGGTAATTAGGATCCTTGTCCATGGCTTCTGAAGAGCAAGAGAGGGAGACAGAGTGCACGTGACACCTCCACGTGACTGTATGAGGGAATGGGAAGAAATACATAGAAAGTTAGTTAGACTTAGGGTAGGAAATAGACAGGCTACATGTTTCCTGCTCCAGCATGTAATCTACTACTTCTACAAGTTGTACCACAAAGAACTGCCTCAGTTTCAGGCCGGCGGGGGCCTTTGCATCATGGCCACCCTGCGTGCAAGCCGAAACAGGTGACATGGGCATTCCATACTCCGGATGAGGCTTGCCTGATTGGCTGGCCTGTTTATTTCCATCAAGCATAATCCAAAGCCAGCAGGTGACCCCCGGGTCCCTCAAGGGCCGCCACTACAAAGGTGCATGCTTTCCCCTTTTGAACCCTTTTTGTTTTCTGCTCTGGGCTGTCATTTACTACTTCTACAAGTTGCACCACGCAGCGCTGCCTCCGTTTTGGGCCGGCTGGGCCTTTGCATCATGGCCATCCCGCATAGAAGCCGAAACAGGTGACTTGGTGCATTCAATACTCTGGATGAGGCTTGCCTGATTGGCTGGCCCATTTATTTCTATCAAGCAGACACCGGAGCCAGCAAGTGACCCCCGGGACTCTCAAGGGCCACCACTACAAAGGTGTGTGCTTTCCCCTTTTGAGCCCTTTTTGTTTCCTGCTCTGGGCTGTCATTCACTACTTCTAAAAGTTGCACCACGCGGTGCTGCCTCCATTTTGGGCCAGCTGGGCCTTTGCATCATGGCGGCGCCTGCCACGCGCAGCCGAAACATGTGACTTGGGCATTCCATACCTCGGCTGAGATTCGCCTGATTGGCTGGTCAGTGCATTTCCATCAAGCAGACCCTGAGCTGGCAGGCGACTACCGGCCCCTTCAAGGGCCGCCACTACAAAGGTATGTGCTTTCCCCTTGTGATCCCTTTTTGTTTCCTGCTCTGGGCTGTGATCTAATACTTCTACAAGTCGCACCACGCAGTGCTGCCTCAGTTTCTGGCCAGCACGGGCATTTGCATCATTGCCGGCCTGTACGGAAGCTGAAACAACTGACTTGGACATTCCATACCCCGGATGAGGCTCACCTGATTGGATTTCCCAGGTATTAATATCAAGCAGACCCTGGAGCCGATAGACGACCACTGGCCCCCTCAAAGGGCCACCTGAAAGGGTCTTGCCCTCCCCTGTTTGGTCCTGTCCGGGCCTGGGCAGGCTGCGACGGCCACTTCTAATCTCAAATACAGATTTACACATGTATCCACTGCTGTGATGTAACACAGACAACCACGTTCTGGTAAGTAGCCACTTCCCTCCACCATAATGCCTCTACAGCCTTTCTTAGCTCTTTCCCTTGGATTCACTTGCTCGCTCGCCCGACCCTGCCTGATCTGCTCCTGGCCATGACCTGATCCTATGCTGCACTTTGCCTCTCCCACCTCCCCACCGTAATTCCAAACAGTTGCCTTCCTACTAACTGACTACAATTGGTTTCTCTCTCCAGCATAGCGTTCCTACGACACCCCTTTCATCACAACCTCTGGTGTACTTCTGACTGTCGGCTAGCACCAGACTGCTTTTTTTTTCTTTCCTTTTTATTCCTCCACTACCTACATTGTTTTCCTGCTGTGCGCTTACCTTACAATCAATTACCTTTCTCTCTGCATTTAAGCACTTTGTGTCAAAGCCAAACTTAGGTGCGCTCTGCATCTGTGCATCCATTATTGTAATGAATGTAGTTGCATTTTATGCTATCTTGATGCTCTTTGGCAAAGTCAAATCCAGGTGTGCTTTTTAAATTCCACCCAATCTCTGCCTCTTTGACCTGCGCCTGTGGCCTCTCATCAACTTCCTTCCCACTACTGTTTCCCCTACCTCCTCTATCTCTGCACCTCCTTCTCCACCTTTGACTGGTTTACCACCGCCCTGTACCCCTCCCCGGAAAAACCTTCAAAGTTGATGACCGGCTCCACTTAGCCACGCTAAATGCTTGCTCTGCTATCAAACATTCTTCTAACAACTGCCGGCTCCTTGAAGACTTTGATGTCGACGAACCACAGAGACGTGGTTCAATGTCAGCTCAGTCACTGCTTTTGACTCCCTTCTTCCTGATGGCTAGAAAATCATCTGTTTTTGTTTTTTTTTTAAAACATTTTATTGGCATTTGTAAAAGTGCGAAACAAACAACAAACAGTGACTTAACAACCAACTGAAAACAAATTAACTAATTAACTACTTAACTTCCACAGCCTTCATAGAGCAATGTATCGTCCGTGGTGGGGGGCGAAGGGGGGGGGTTCGGTGTGCAGCAAGTCCGTGGTCGTGGGGGGCTGGGTATGGTGTTGGCCATTCTTAGAAACCAGTCACAGGCGGTATTCTGTTAGGAGCGAAAATTCAGGGGGGTTTGTGGTCGGAGGCGAATTGAATGTCACGCACCAGGGCCTTCCATGAGTCCAGAGCTTCATTGGAGTCGTCATCGTTCGAGCGGATGCCATCCTGCCAGGCCCTAGTCTCCGCCTCCGTCCACTTTTCCAGGTCTTTGAGCCAACGTCCGTGTCTAGGGCCCCTTGGGGATTTCCATGCCATCGCTACGGACCTCTTCGCAAGGATGCAAGCAAGGTCCATTAGTTTGACCTGATGCTTGTGTTTGCTGGGTCTGGGATGGGCTCCCAGCAAGCATTCCTTTGGGTTCCACTCGTATCTTGTGAGCCCCGCCTCAGTGCATGTACGTTCCACCATGGACCAGAAGTGCGCAGTCTTGGTGCAGGTCCAAAACATATGGATCAAGTCCGCCTTGTCGTTACCGCACCAGGGGCAGTGCGGAAGTGCACGATTGTTGAAGGTGGCAACTCTTAGCGGAGTCATGTATGTCCGGTATAGGACATTTAACTGGACTTGTTTAAATCTGGTATTCCTGGACACCTCTTTGGGGTATAGAAGTATTCGCTCCCATTCGCCGTCGGTGAGCGGGACCCCCAGGTCGGATTCCCATTTTTGTCTCAGGGGCGTGCTTTTTGGGTTGGGTCTGTCGTTCAGCTTGGCATATAAGCGGGAGACCGGTCTCCAGCCATCTGCTAGGTCGTACATCTCCTGAAGAAGGGGGTCCGGTGGGGGTTCCTCCGGCCAAACGGGCCATTGTGCCTTTGCCGTTCGCTTGAGGCGATGGTACCACAAGAACTGGGCGTTTGAAATGCCTTCATTGGCTTGTAGGGATTCGAGTTCTCTGAACATGCCGTCTTCGAACAGATCCCCCCATGTGTAGATTCCAGCTCTCTCCCATTGTCTCGCTGTCGCTAAGTCTGCGTGGGTCTTGCACACGTCAGCCAGGATGGGGGCACTGGGATTGTAGGGGTGCTCCAGGTGTCGGAGAAAGCCGGTTCTGGCCCACACCTGCCGGCCCAAGGTGACAATCATGGGGACTCCTGAAGCTTGTTTCAACGGGTTCCAAAGCATCTCCCTGGGGAACAGCTTGGAAGTCGGGTTACGGAGGAGCTTCGTTTCCGACGAAAGTTCATCAGAAAGCCATTTCGTTGTGTGACTGAGCTGTGCGGCCAGATAGTACCTTTGTAGATCCGGTAGTTGTATCCCACCTTCTTTGTGCGGGAGCGTGAGTGTGGGGAGGGAGATCTTGTGTCTGGAGGACCCCCATATGAAGTCCTTGATGAGAGAGTCCAATTTTTTGAAGAAAGGCGGCCTGATGTAAAAGCATACGTTCGTGAAGTGGTACAAGAGGCGGGGGAGAATTATCATTTTGACTATTGCGGCTCTGCCCATTACCGCCAGTGGTAGCTTCGACCAAAAGTTCATGGATTTGCGAAGGGTCCTAACAGCTTTTTCCGTGTTATGGTCATGTGTGAGAGCTGGGGTATGGCACACGTCAATTCCCAGGTATTTAAAGTGCTCTAGTTGCCATCGTATCCCGACGTCTGGGAGGTCTGACTCAGCCAGGCCCCTAAGTCTCGCCAGCGGAAACGCACAAGACTTCAATTTGCTGAATGTTATTCCGGAGTATCGGGAGTAGTTGTCGAGGATATCGAGCGCGACGTGTGCGTTGAGCCGGGGGTTATTCAAGTACAGGAGGACATCATCCGCATACATGGATATTATGGCATAGTCCCTGCCCAGCCCGATGCCCGCGTCAAAATGTTGTGCCCTGAAGTATGCAGCCACTGGCTCCAGGCCCAGTATATATAACATTGGGGATAGTGGGCATCCTTGTCGGGTGCCGCGCTGTATCGGCCAGGCCTGAGACATCGTCGTTCCAGTCTTCACCCTCGCTGTCGGGGTGTTGTACAGTACCTCGATCCACCTCACGAAGCTCGCTCCAAAGCCGAATTCCTTTAGTACTTCAATTAACCACTCCCAAAAGATGGAATCAAAAGCTTTTATGGCGTCCAGAGAGAGTATAGCGAGGTCTTCATCTCGGTCGTGGGTCTCCGCCATGATATGTTGGAGCCTCCTCAGGTTCGCAGTGGTGTTGCGACCTGGCACAAAGCCATTCTGGTCTTCATGGATCAAGGTTCCAATCACCCTTGCCAGCCTCTTAGCTAAAATTATGGTCAGAATTTTGCAGTCGTAGTTCAGCATGGCAATCGGGCGATATGACTCGCAGTTGTTGGCGGGTTTGTTAGGTTTAAGTATAGGGATAATAATTGTCTCTTTCATGGAGTCAGGTAAGGTCCCAGTTTCAAATGCCTCCATATAGACCCTGTGGAGTGTCGGGGCAAGGGTCGCAGCGTAGGCCTTGTACAATTCGGGCGGGAGTCCATCGCTCCCGGGGGTTTTACAAGTGGTCAGCGACTGAATCGCATATGTCACGTCCTCAGCGGTGATCTCTGCATCCAATGACTCTCTCTGGGCCTCCGTCAGACTTGGGAGCTCAATCTCGGCCAGTGTGGTCCTGATGTCGTCCACTGGTATTTTGGCGTCATGGGCGTACAACCTGGAGTAGAAGGCCGCAAAAGCTTGGTTGATATCTCGTTGCGTCCGATGAGTCGTCCCCCTTTCATCCGTTATTTCGGTTGGGAGGTGTCTTGGAAACTCGCGCCGACACAGCCAGGCAAGCATTCTACCAGGCTTATCCGCTTCTTTGTGAGTTCTGGCTATGTAGGTCGCGTAGTCGAATTTGGACAGTCTGTTCCATGCCAATAGGCACTCCTCCCGGATGTCCTTCAGCTCTGTTTCGGCGTCGGGTGCATTGTTGAGTTCGGATTCAAGGTGGGTGATCCTGTCTTCCAGTTTCTCCAGTTTCAGTTTCAGTAGCTTGCGAATACCTCCGGCACCTGATATAACTTCGCCTCTTGTGACAACCTTCATGGCCTCCCAGAGTGTGCTCCAGCGCGACACTGAACCTGTATTAATGTCGAGATAATCTTCGAGTTTGGTACCCAGTTCTTCCCTGAATGCGTGGTCCGTGAGTGCTGCGGGTGGCATTCTCCATAGCGGGATTGGTGGCCTGGGTCCTCTAGGGATCCATTGCATGGTCAGTGGCGAGTGATCCGATATGGTTCTACCTAGGTAAAGTGTGTCGTCCACCTGCTGAGCCAGCGCACGATCGATGAACAGATAGTCTATTCTCGTGTGGACCTTGTGGGGGGCCGAGTAATAGGAGTAGCTCCTCTCGATGCGGTGTTGTTCCCTCCAAATATCCACCAGATCAAGCTGTTCTATTGCCGTGTTCAGCGCGTTAGACGCGAGGTTGTTCGGGGAACGGGGGGGGTCCGACCTGTCCAGAGCGCCGTTCCTGACCGAATTGAAGTCGCCACCCCATATGAAAGCGCTCTCTCTCCTGGGAATGATTTTGGCAGTGAGCATTGCGAGGTGTGAGGGTATTCCTTGTTGCGGGAAATATGAGTTCACCAGGCACACCGGTATGGAATCGATGGTGCCCCATATTATTAGATATCTGCCCTCCTTATCGGCTTCGTGGCCCAACAGGTGGAAGGGAACAGTTGGGCTCACCCACGTGAACACTCCTCTGGCGAATTTGGAATAAGGCGCCCCTTTCCCAGTACCTCCCCACTTATCGGAGAGTTTGGCCGTTGCTTCGTCCGTGAGGTGGGTTTCTTGGAGCATTGCTATTGATATCTTTTTCCTACGCAGATAGGAGTGGATCCGATTCCTCCTCATGTACGTGCCCATGCCCCTCACATTCCACGTCATCACCTTGATTTGGGACGCCATAGAGTTATTGTTTCAGCCTCGTCTTCCACGCCTCCCCCGCCTCCGGGCGGTACATTGTCCCCCTCAGGGTCTGGCGACGTCCCATCCGCCGCCCCCAAGAGCCTCCGGTCCCATTTTTCTGCTTCATTAGTAGTCTGAGGGCTGTGGTATGAACAAAAACAAATAACAAAACTAAAACTGGTGCGCCCAGCAACGACAAAGTCTTGCGGGTGCTCAGGCGCTCTCGTACCGTCTGGACCCATCCGGGTATCGGGCACGAGGGAGGTCGGGCAGGCAACTGGCCTGACCTGTTCTGTTCGTGGGGGGTGGGGCCCTGTGCCTGGCGGGGGCCGAGCGAGGGCCGTTTCATCTTTGCAAACTGTTGAGTGATGTTACCTTCTTCTTAGGTCGAGTGCCCAACGTCCTAGTTGAGTATATGACATCCTCGCATCGGGCGAGGGGGTTCATCAATTCGCGGAAAGTTGAGAGTCATTGTCCGCTGCCAGATTGTTGTCCTCTAGCCACATGGTCGCCGCTGCCGGGGATTCCAAGAAGATCGCCCTGCCCTTGTGGATCACTTTTAGTCTGGAGGGGTAGAGCAACATATATTTTAGGTCTAGTTGTCTGAGCCGAGCCTTGATCGGCACGAATGAATTCCTCTCCCGTTGAACTTTCGGGGTGTAATCAGGGTAGATCGTGATCTTAGAGTCGTTGCGTTCGATAGGGCCCTCCTCTCTGGAGTGTCGGAGGATAATCTCCCTATCTCGGAAGTTCAGAACTTTAGCAATTATAGGGCGAGGGCGCGAGCCCGGCGGGGGTTTCTTCTGCAGCGATCTGTGCGCCCTTTCGATCGAGAATCCCTGCGTCAGCTTTCCTGCGCCCACCTCCTGTTGTATCAGGGATTCCACATAGGCCGTCGGATCCGGGCCCTCGCTTCCCTCCGGTACCCCCAGTATTCGGATGTTAGCGCGTCTGGCTCGGCCCTCGGCCTCTTCGGCCCTGGCTTCAAGTGTGAGTACCTTCCGTTCTAGGTCCGTCACCTTGGCCTTCAGCTCCTTTGTGTCTCCCGACGTCTCTTTAATGGTGGATTCGGCGGAGGTCACCCTTTCCGTCAAGTTGTGGGCGTCCTGGCGCACAAGCTGCAGCTCAGATTTGAACTCCCCAATTCTCATGTCTATGAACGCACGCAATGACTCAATCGCCTCCAGTACTTGTGCTTGGTTTTCTGGGGAACCAGTTGGTTGCGCTCGGGGGGATTCAGGAGTGGAAGCACTTGGCTGCAGGGGAGTCTTCGCTTTAGCGGACACGTAGGAGTCCATGGTGCTTGCCTTTGTCTTGTTCCTGGACGCCATTTTGGCGTCACTCGATCGTGTGGAGACAGGCGCCGGGGTTATTTGTCGGAAGCAGGGTGGTCGAGGCTCAAGTTTTCAAGAGGGTGTACAGTGGGGTATTTATCAGGTCGTTCGCGCTCATGCCCGGCGCTCTCTCCACCGCCACCGTCGTCTGTTGTCGATGGCCGGGGCCGTGCTCGGTGGTGTGGGTCTGAGCCCCGGTTTGGTTTCCCCGGCCAGGGGGTCTGGTTAGTTCAGCTCGGCAGGGCCGGATAGAGGTAGAGGCTCCTCACCCCCGATGCAGTCGCAGCAGAGGTTAATAGGTCGGTTTGGCTGCAAGTTCTCCTGCAACATTAGTTTCGTAAGATGGCCGCCATCTTGGGTCCCGCCAAGGGGGGGGGACCGTTATCGGGCCGAATCCTTGGGCTTGGGGGCCCGGATCCAGGGGAAGACCCCTGCAGCGTGTCCGGGCTCGGTTCCCCTCTCCTCGGAACCGATTCTTTCTATCCCAGGTGCGATTTTAAGTAGGCAAAAGGATCTGGAAACGGCGCCTCGGCCGGAGCACGGCGACTCAGCTTCCACTCGCCATGAGCTCCAGGCCACGCCCCCATGGCTAGAAAATCATCTGTAAGCCTCACCCTAACCATCCCTCATTCCCACCCAGCCCTACTGCTTCTTCAAAAGCCTGGTCTGCAAGCTTAGCATCTCTCCTACTTCCTCTCTAACCAGTGCCACTTTCTACAGGCCACCTGGCCCTATCTCCCCATTCCTCTCTGAATGGGCCAATTTCTCTTCCTCTCTCCAGACATCTACCTCTAAACTCTGCTTCCTGGGTGACTTCAACATCCACCTTGACTCCTCGATCATGGCTTCTAATCTCTTCCGTGACCTCTGCACCTCTTTCTCCCTCTCTATTCTCCCCTCTGGTCCTACCCACTCGGCTTGACACACTGTCGATGCCTTCATCCATAGCAATCATTTGCTCTCTGCTCTACTCTCCACCCCTCTATCCTGGTTAGACCACTCCCTCCTCTCCTCCCACCTCGGCCCTCTGGGGCATCTGACCGCACCTCCCCCAGCTCTGCCAGCCTTGCTCACAGACATCTGTCAGATGAAACGATTATCACTTGCTGCCTTCGCCTCCACCTTCACCCCACCCCTACCTCCCACTGCTGACTCTACCTCTGACAAGGCTCTCAACAACCTCCATCTTGCCATCACTAACACTCTCGACATTCTTACCTCTATTATGAGGATCCGCATGAACACTGACACCAAGCGTAACACTTGGTACAACTCTGATCTAGAAGTGCAGAGCTGCTGTACTAAGGTAGCAGACCTCAAGTTCATCCTCTGACAAACTGGCCTGCCGCCTTCTCGAAAGGCAATATTGTCTCTCAATTCGTTCCAAAAAGAGGGCTCACATTCAAGCTCAAATCTCTGGAGCATCCAACAACACGGCTGAATTCTTTCAAAATCTGCAAGGAGCTAGCCAATCCTTCTGCAGTCTGCACCTCGCCTCTTCCCTCCCTGGCCCTATGCACTGCACTGGCCGACCATTTCACTGCAAAAAACCCAGGACATCATGCATACTCTTTCTTCATCCCTTTCTCCCTCCCCTCCTCTCCTCTCATCTCCCGGCCACACTTGGCCTATCATGCTCCCTCATCCTCTCTCTCCTCCTTTTCTCCTATCACATCGTAAGTGGTCACTAGAGTTGTCCGCTCTATGAAGGTCTCCTCCGAACAGGTCTCCCCCTGTTCTTCTAGAACTATTAAGGACAACATCAGCTCCCTTTGCCCCTGCACTTGCAGATTTCTGTAATCATTCTCATGCTACCAGTTCTTTCCCCTCTTCCCTCAAGCACTCCCTTGTGCACCCCTCGTGTCTGGCTAACTACCACCCCATCTCTATCACTCCCTTCCTTGGAAAACGTCTGGAGAAGTTGGTCTTCCACCAACTAACCCAGCATACTGAGCTTGTTGGTTGCCTACACGACTATCAATCTGGATTCTGAGCATCCAGAGGCACGGAAACTGCTCTCCTGAACACCCATGAAAAACTGCTCACATTTCTTGACTCTGACCCACCCGCTGTTCTCATCCTACTTCCTCTGCTTTCGAAACTGTCAACCATTCTATCCTCATAAAGCGGCTCTATGATACCCTGGGTATCTGGGAGCGGGAACTGGACTGGTTGACCTCATTCCTCACTGACAGTCCCTCCTAAGTTATCCTGAGTTCTTTCTCCTCCCCCACCTCTATCTCCACTTATGGTGTTCCCCAAGGCTCTATCCTCTCTCCCTGGTTCTTCAACATCTATCTCGCCCTGCTTGCTCACCTTATCTCCACTTTCTCTTCGGCACTTCGGCAGATGACACCCAACTCTTTTTCAAACTTCCCTCTGAACCTCTTCCCACTTCCTCTGCCATTCCTGACTGCCTGTCTGCTGTCCAGTCTTGGCTGCACCTCTACTGATCTCTGTCTCAATGCCAGCAAGAATGAGATCCTTCCTATTGGAACTCCTGTTCCCTCTTTCCTCCCTTCACTCTGGCCACCCTCTAAGGGCTCTTCCCCTCTAAAGCCAGAAACCTTGGAATCATCTATGACTCCTCTCTCTCCTTCCTTCCTCACATCCTGGACCATGCCAAAAAGGTCCATTTCCAACTCCACCTCCTCAGAGGTACTCTCGCTTTCCTCACTTTTCACCAGAAACCCAATGTCTCTAGAGCTCTGATACTTTCTAGGCTGGGCTATTGCAACAGCCCTTAATCTACCCTCTTTCTCTCTCTCTCCCCTGCAGCTAATCCAGAATAGGGCTGCATGACTTATCATTAGCCTCAAGCCCAGGGACCGCATCTCTCCAGCCCTAAAATATCTCCATTGGCTCCCAGTTGCTGCAAGGATCAAATTCAAATCCCTCTGCATCAACAATAAGGCTGTCTGAGGCCTGGGACCACACTATCTACAACTTACTCTCACCAAATACCCTGCCTCCAGATCTCTACGTTCTTCCGGCTCCAACTATCTGCTTTTCAAGCGCTTCTCTAAGCAGCGAGCGTGTGGGCGATCTCTTTCCTCCACTGTCTCCCTCCTCTGGAACAGCCTTCCCGTTCCTCTCTGTCTTGAGACGGATCACCTCAAATTCTGCTAGCTCCTCAAGACTTTCCTCTTCTCCTCCTCCTTTGGCCTTTCCCTCCTATGCTAACCCCCAGTCGCTGAGATTCACGTCCTGGGCCTTTATGTGTCCTCCTGGGCCTTGGCCTTCTTGACCATTTGCATGCAGCCTCCTCCCTCCCCTTGCACTTGCCTTTGGGCACCCGCTGGCCTGTGTTGTCTCACAGGCCCACACTTATTGCACTTGCAGCAGGTGACTACTCCCACCAAGTGGTCACTGCCTGGCACTTAACAGTTGCCCTGCAACTGGCTCTCTGGCACTCTCCCCCCCCCGTGGAACCCATAACACTAACCCACCTCCGCTGTCCCTTCTCTCTCTCTCTGCACGTGCACGTTCAGAATGTTCACAAGGCCTAGTAGGACCGCCTCTGCCTTTTGCTCATCACTGTTGTTTTATTCCATTGTCTTCTTTGTTCCCACCCCTTTTCCCCTGTGGGCGCTTTGAAACACAATTTCTTGATGCATGAGCACCTTACAATTGCACAATAAATAAATAAATAAATAAACGTATACGAGGGAAAGAAAGATGGGTTGAGATAAGGATGCTTGGAAATGTTTAGGAAGATGGATAATTAAATGGTAATAAATACAAGTAAGACGGAAACAAGTTGATTGTGGCTAACAAAGTGGGAGCAATAGAGGAAAGAGACAGGCAGCGATAGGAGAGGGAGCATCCCACATATTACTTAGTTAGAAATTCAAGGACAATTAACAGGCTATGAGCAAGGGAAGCTTTCAGGTTTCACTGGTCTCCATAAGAGAGCAAAGGATTTTTAGAATGTAAAAGAGAGAGACAGGCTGCTTGTGACTATGAGTTCTCGAGGGACCTGGACAGAAGGAGAAATCAAAGGAAAGCGTGACAGTCAAGAAGGGAGACATGCTGCATGTAACAATACGAGAGGCTTGAGGAAGAGACTAAAGGCCAAGAGAAAGTCTTGCTCCATATGGCTTTAAGAGGAAGTAAAAGTAAGCATACCGTGTGTGGACAGATTCATGAAAATGCAAGAGGGAGGGAGCTGAAGGAAGAGGAAAGAGGAATGGGCAGGCTGGAAGCAATCATGGAAGAGTGCAAATAAACGGACAAGCGAGTCCAGGACAGAACACAGATCCGCTAACTGATATTTGAAAGTGAGGCAGTATGTATGTACAGGTGTATGAGAGACACACTGGTAGAGTTACAAAAAGAGGCAGAAACAGAGAGCGAGACAGATAAGAGGAACAAAGAGCAAGACCGAGTGGAGGGATACAAACTAAGTGTGTCTGTGAAAGAGAGGCGTGAGGAAATCAGCCCTGATTGCACATGTTTCTAAGGGAGACAGGTCAACGCTAGTGAGTTGACGGCAGATAGCATGTGTTCCATTTGAGATACAAATAGAGGCAACTAGGCCTAGAGTATATAGCAGGAGTGGCCTGGTGATGAACATAGGCTGTATGACTGCTAGACGAAAGGAAAAGGGTTGGGGAGATAACCGAGAGTCCGAGGCAGAATACAGAGACCGACTGGTGTCCTGAATTAGAAAACGGAAGACTGTCTGGATGTTGCTGTGTGAGAAAGGAAGGAGAGACAGACTGTAGACAAGAACCATGCGATTTTCAGTCTGGGGGCAGGAGGTTCTAAGGCAACAGACTGACAAAAGCGAGAATGACATGCTCAAAGTGCTTGTGAACGTGGTGACTAGACTGAATGAGGTAGGAGACAAACAGGGCTAGGCCTGTGTTAGCAGGAAGGAGATCAGGCGAGGCTTGGGTAGGCAGTATATAACTATACGAGAAGGTCACCAGAGAGGAATTGGGTGGCAGAGACTGACCTTACATCAACTGATCGCAAGTAAATGCTGAGAGTTCAGGACAGAACACAGAGACGTACAGAATTAAAAGAGGGCAACAGACTGAGTGTGCCTGTGAGAGATGATGGCTTAAATGATGCCATACTGACAGTAGAATAAAGTGGTCTACCTAGTGGATATATTGAATACAGTAAGGTATTGTAAAGAATCAGGCAGCCAATGTTAGGAGAAAGTGGTGTAAGAGAAGAGTCCAAGGTAGAACAAGGGTCGATATGGGATGTATCGAAGGCATACATGCCAACATTTTGGATCGCCTGAGGGGATATTTTGTCACAGAATGAGGGAGAATTTTATTTTCCCAATAAATTGCATTGAGGTTTGGGATATTGTAGGAGGGATAAGGTAAAAAAAATAGCAACATTTTTCATAGACAAAAAGTCTGTCACTCGCCCAAATTGGGAGGGTTGGCATGTATGTGAATGGAGGTGATAATAGTAAGGGACAAACTGCAAACCGGGAGAACAAAGTGAGACAGACAAGGAGGGCTAGGCCATGTCACAGAAGGAGAAAGACTGGCAGAAGGAAGTGATACAGAGGATAGAGAGACCAAACAAGGAAAAAAGAAGACTGGCCCAGGGAATATAATCATTCAGCTGAAAGGAAGCAGGGCGAGACAGCCCTTCTGCCCAAAACCATATAGTAACGCCACCCGCAGGCTTCCCGGTTACACTCACCATCATGCATTGCTGTTCCCTAGCACTTACGTGGTAAGCATGTCGCTACCAGCACACACCCTCTTCTGCAGACCCTGTGTGGGAGAGGCAGTACACCACTGAAGGCAGTCTGTGTTCTACTCTTATGATGGTTGCCATGATGGATTGGGAGCCTTGAAGATGTTTATAGTAAAAGGGGCCAAATCCATCATTGGCATAGTCATATAACTATAGAACATGCTTTAATCTCACGAACAGTATCAACCATTCACAATAATCTCAAGGAAAATAATAACACAGCTTAGTTCAGTACAAAAGTGAAAATCACATGAATGTACCAGGCGGCAGTTTCTCCCAAACTGGGTGTTAGTGTTAGCAGTGCACAGTGGTGCGCGCAGTTATGGTTGCTTAGCCTTCCATAACTGGCGAATTTCAGGGGTTTTTCGGTTTTACTTCAAACCATAATGTCACATTTATAACGTTTTTTTAGTGAACAAAAACGAAGGGGCTACACATGTGATGTCAGTAAAAAAAAAAACTTTGCTAAAGGGACATTATGGTTAAGTTGCCCTAATAAAAACCCGTACAATTCACTAAAAAAAACGTTAAGGGGACGTTATTGTTAAGTTGCGCTACTAAAAACCTGTGAAATTCACAAAATTTGTCCGGGATGTCTGTAAATGAGCAAAATGGGAGTGTCCTAAGGACACTATACCTGTCCGTATCGTCCGCAGCCAAGATGGAACCGTCCGTAGAACAGGCACGGTGGCCGGCATGTTCGTAGTCAAACAAAATGCAGGTGTCCTAAGGACACTGGACCTGTCAGTACAGTCATCAGATCATGTACGCACATGCGCAGTACACCCATAAGTACTGTGAACATTGCGCCTGTTCCTAACTGTCCGTCTCACTTGTGTCGCACTTTTAATTAGTTTCAGGACCCGAACACTGTCTGTAGAACACTTGCGCGCATGCGCACGTTTGTTAGTCTGCATTTGCTGTCCAGCGGGCACGCATTTCCCTCGCGGATGTGTTCAGGACGTCATCATGTGACCGCATCCACGCTGAGCGTGTGGACTAATTTGCGCAGTTTGTCTGCCTCCGCAACATTGCAAAAGAACTTATACATACATGGGAAATTATTTTACAGTATAAAATCACCATTTCACATGTCCCATACAATAGCTCTACCTGTGAACCTGGCGTTTAGAATTTATACAGCGCTTTTGAGTGATCAATATGGTCACACCACCACCCCCAAGCTCATCTTCATTGTGCTTCTGGCTATAGCAGAATGAGTTGTGCTGCCTTTACTGCTGTAGCGACCATTAGGCAACTAATCCTTATGGCACCCATGGCTACTGTTGCTTCATTAGCCTCAGCACCACCCCCAAACCCTCCACCGCCACCACCTCCCAATGGCCTGCAGAGGGATATACGGGTGAGGATGTAGAGATCGAGGAAGAAGAGGTAGAAGAGAATGAGGTGGAGGAACTCCGCACTACAAACACTTGGCAGGAGTCGTAGGTGTGGCAGTTGTTTTCCGTTTTTGGGAACGTACCGAAAGCACGTGCGAACCTGGTCAGGTGTAACCAGTGCCAGTTGGTGCTGACTCGCGGGAGACCTGGTGCGTACAACTTTAGTACCACAACCATGAAGCGACACCTAACTTTGTTTGACAGTGTGGACATTCGCAAGGTGTTGCCATGTGAAGAACATAGTAGATTGAGTTCCTCCACAGCATCCTCTGTGTCCGATCCTCTCACCACAAGAGACACTCCTGTGGGGGAGTGCATCCCTCCAGCTGCCTCACAAGCCATTTGTGATGCTGTTAACCCTTACCTTTCGAGGGTCACAATATTGTGTGTGTACTGTGACGCAGCACTCTGCAGGGGGGAGAGTCTTCGAAGTGCTTTTGAGGCTACGGTTACGGAGCACCAGAAGAACTGCTCCCTACCTAAGTAAAGCCCACCCTATATCTTTCTCTCTCCACCTGCCCCTTCTTATCCCTGTGGTTGGTGTCCCTTCCTTACCCTCCTTTGCCCTCCTCTCCTAGCGTGTCGTGTCCTCAAAAGCAGTGAACTGGAAAATAACAAAAATTACAAAGAAGGCTCTTTTCAGAGCCGCCTTTCTCAGTTTAACAATAGAACTATCAAGTGACCATTGTAGGCCCCCGCACATTTTTGGAAATGTCAGCGTACAGTCGTAGGACACACAAAAATGGAGGGTGCAAGCGTAGCAAAACCAATGGACTTTTTGCTGAGAGTAAGTGGTGGCTCTGAAAAGAGCCTTTCGGTGGTGTTGTGTGTGCTCCAAAAACTGTAGGTTGGAAAAAATGGATTGCCAAATACGTGACTATGATTAAAAAAAAGTCCCAATGCATTTTGTACATTGCGAAGAAAAATCTGATTGCCAGCATATGTGAGATGGACTCCATCTCCGCAAAAAATGAAAGAGCTACGAAGCAAAATGTTTTCATTGTGGAATGAGGACATGCCAACCTCTCTTAGAAAGGCACAAACAGCCTTATTCACATTGCACCTCGTTTTCTCCATTTGTGGACAAAATGCAGAAGAACGCAGCCATATTTGTCTTTGTGCAATATGGGAAAAAACTATTTGGCAATTTGGAAACATGTCCATGACCTTCACAAAACCTTCCTTCATTGCAAATTGCTAGGAAATTCCAGAGACATGGCCTAAACTGTTTCCTCCGCAATGAATGACAAGTATATCAGGATGACGCTCTGTCTGTAAAGTTGCACAGAGAGGTACCAAGTCCAGCCACCTCATTTCACGCACGCTATGCCAGTGCACTTCCACATGAGGAAATCCAAGATCAGCACATAGACCGCAACTTTCTGCATGCACCTTCAACCAATGTATCCATGAGTCTCCCAAAATCCAGATAATCTGTTTTCGAGCACACAGAGCCATGGCTGTCTGGTCTCTTGTCAGGGAAAAGATGTTCTCACTGAATTTCTCCATACAGAACACACCCACTGAACTTTACTGAGCAATCCGTACCTTCGCACATTCTCATTTGCATGCGTCTCCACCCCAGAATCCCTGTTGGTAATACACACCACCTGTAAACTACTGCGTGGACACGTGGACTGCGTGGACACGTACAGGATCAGAGCGTGAAGACTGTACATTTAAATATATTCCCCTTTTCCCCTTTAAGGTGGGCTCTGAAAAGAGCCCTTTTTTTGGGGGGGGGTGGGCAGATGCCTTATAGACACCTTTTATTTTGTTTTTTTTTAAATATTTTTTGTTCTTACTTTACTCCTACAACCATTACAGAACCTTCTCCAAAGCAAGCCTTACATTCCAAAAGAACATGGCATTTCCCATAGAAGATAATGCAACACCATCTGCTTCAAAATTAGCCGTATTACTGGGAACAATGTTCTCGTGGCTGCAGAAAAACATACCCGCTCGTAACATAAAAGCATGCATGCCACGATTGACGTTACACCTCCCAATACTTTGATCAGGACAGAAAACAGAACTGTTGTCCCATTTTCCTCTAGGGAGTAACCCAGAAAAAAATAATTTTGCAGTTGGAAAGATGTTCATGACTGCTTGAACCAACTGTTTTAAATCTTCCAACAAAGTATGTGAACACACATAGCCCAAATGGCAAGCACCGTAGTGCAAAAGTACCACATGTGGAGTGGTCATCGTACGCATCTCGGTGCAAACTTGGAGAATTGCTGCAACATTGCGATCAGTCTCAGTGCTCCGCACCACCTCCATTCCTCTCACAACAAAATGTTGTGCCACATGCCTACTTTTGGCATAGTGCTGTAAACCATGGACACAAATATCTCCAAGGATCAAAACCCTGACCCTCTGCACCTCTGCCATCTTCAGTATACGCACCGTCTTTCGACACAAAAGAGCAATGTGAACATCTGTTTGGCTGATGCCTACAGTCCTCTTTCCATGCTGGATTTGCTGTAGAAACCCGTATGTGACACGCCCTACCCACGGACAAGCGTTGACTACGTGTGGTACGTAACTCCTATCCAGTCCTACCCTTTCCACATCACTCGCAAATCCATTCCCTCATTGGACACAGCTAAGCAATCACACAACCATCCACCAATCACATTCAACATCCCTACATCTAACTCCATCATCAAAATTTTGCACTTCAAATGTACTATTGATCACTCTGAATGCAAGTCACATATCATTGCAAAGCACCTACTTCAAAAACTACTCTGCAAGTGTCGCAGATTTCTATGTACAGCTCCATGCATGCGCACATGCATGCGTATAAAGTACAGGTATGCATATTTTAATCAGAGAACATGTGCAACCCTTATGATTTCATTTAACCAAATTAATGCCACTAAATATGCATAGCCAATACATACCAACGCTCCCCCTTTAAGTGCAAGATGTCGTTTTTTCCATTGAAAAACGGCACTACTTCTTACTGTCTCCCGCCTAACCTATACATACGTTACAAACCTCCCTATTTTAGCATGAAAACTCGATTTTCCATTAGAAAATGGCACAATTTTTTACTGTGTACCGCCTACATAACTTCTACTTCCAATGCGATCGTATGAGAAAAATAAACGCTCCCGATTGCTGTGGTGACATCTCCCTCTGAGGGTCTCCCGATTTTTCGAAATCGTACTTATATGAAAGTACCGAAATATTTCCCATCTACTATAATGACCTATCGCTTACAAACCTCTCTGCTATAGATAACACAGCTTAAAAGAAACAATCGCAGTGAAGTCTACTCTCCTGAAAATCAACAGCATCTACACTGCAAACGACATATACGAAGAAACCTGGTCATTCTGCAAAAAAAGTAAGTACAGTACTACCTTTATATTCTAACTATTCCTCAAACACCGAAGCAAACAGTGATTTCTGAACCATTCTACCCACAAATCCCTATTTATTAAACAA
The DNA here is from genome assembly GCF_040938575.1 of Ambystoma mexicanum. Lineage (NCBI taxonomy): Eukaryota > Metazoa > Chordata > Amphibia > Caudata > Ambystomatidae > Ambystoma > Ambystoma mexicanum. The sequence goes on along the minus strand of NC_090935.1, from coordinate 104,090,476 downwards.
AGAATAACAGGTAGAATGGTTCACAAATCACTGTGTGTTTGGAACTCAAATAACATACAGAAGCCTTAGAATGTTAGTACTACAAAACAAATAGCTGTTTCAATTGTATGCCATGCCGTTTACTAACACTGCTTCTCCTCACCAGTAGCCCACTCTGTACTCTCATCAGAAGCACATTGTAGTAGTATACAAACAAATTGCCTTCCCAAAACATTGTAAGAGGCCAATGCACATTCATACAGCACCACAAAGAGCTTCCCCATCAAACTCATGCACGCGTGCACGCAGCACTCATACATTGTACAGCAGACCAAACCATGCCTTCTTTTTTTCAACAGGCCCCAAAGAATGCCTACCAAAAAGCAAGTCCGTAGAAAGGAACACAGAAGTGGAGCAAATAAAAATAAAAGTGTCCAACCTAAGCATCCATCTGTATCAGAGTTTGTAGAGAAAGTTGGAACAAAACAGCTAATACAGTCGTTTAGCTAAACAAAGGAAGCTTCAATGACCGAAACTTTACCTCCTCCCACAAAATGTGGCACGAAACACAAAACTCTTCACAAAAAATCAGCTACCAGTACTGCTAACAATGCTCCTATTAATCCTGATATAGTAACAAGAACCTATAGTAAAAAAAGTATTTTAGCAAAAATGTTTCACCACATAGTCCTTCAGAAGCTAATAAGAAGAGGACTAAAATCACCCTCAACCCTTAAAACCTACCGTAGAATATTAATCCTTCAATCTCTCGTGGACAGTGAAATCCTTCTCAAAAGGAAGTTGTTTATGTTAGTGTTAAATAGGATGAAACCACTAACAAAACTAACTACCAAACTACAAAAGAAACTTATCATGGACGGAATGTGAACAAAAATAACTTCTTACATATTTGTGGAGGTGAATGGAGTCACACAACAATAGCATTATGGAACAAGAAAAACTGCTTAGAAAAGTATCCCCTGAAAACTCAGAATTACCTCTCGATTCGACTGAACCAGACCGTCCAGTATACAAATGGCCGTGCACGTCAATGTGTGCCATTCCTAACAAATCTTTCAAATCTTTACGTTAGTTCCTCAATCAGTATGTGAAAGGTAAAGACAAAATTAAAATGAAAGTGCTGCAAAATTTGGATATCTGTCCAGTGCGCAAATACACAGGACTACAAGGACATCCATTAGCCTGCATTTCTGGACTTATTTGCAAAAGCACCTTCCATGATATCAAAAGGATATCAATACATCATTCAAATGTAAGAAATCTAGTGTATAAAATATACTATGCTAAAAGTACAGCTTCAGAATTAGCCAATTTAAATAACACTCTTCTGCATGGTACACCCAAATACCTACAAGAAGAAATTGACCATATCCAGAGAAAATATGTTGGAAGTGAAAGCCACTTAATGCAATAGTTTTAGAACAGACTAGCAACAATTCTGCACATAGCAATCTTCTATTACACACATACAAAAAAGAAATACTAAAATTTAAAAGTGCATAGGCTGAAATACCAAACCATGTGTGTGTGTGTGTTGGCGCAGAACGTTTTACAAAGGAACACAAAAGATATAGACATAGCATACAAAATAGAAGACAATTAAGATTCCAGATGGTTTGAATTAGCTCTCTTCCTTTTAGCTGAAAACAGATATCAAATAAGTGAAGCCCTAATATGTTGCAGTTACTGCACTACAAAACTTGACAACAACCAAACTCCTTCACGTGCTATCACAAATAATTTGGAATTGTTCCCACTACCAAAAACCCTGCACAACTCAATTTGTATGAGAGCATAATAATTCAAACAGTTCACCCATTTCAAGCAATTATACGCCTTCACCCAAAAACAGCAAAATTACCTCCCTCTGAATTGGTGAAAGGCATTCGTGGCAAAGTAGTTTATTTGCCATTAGATCTAACAGAAAATGTACACACTCTAGGAGTGCAATGTTAAATAGAGCATTCGTTAATTGTCTTGGTAAATGGTGTACCAACAAAAGACAAAAAAATTTGGCAACAACTGGTGGACTTACATAAAGTTAGACAAGCCTTGCAATATCTAAAAGACAATAACAAATACTACAAGGAAATAACTATTGAAGAAAGCTTAAGGGAAACAACTGAAATAATTGAAGAGTCATCAGAAACTGGACAATTCGAACTTCTGGATCCTGCTGCAGTATCCACCCTTTTGGACCAGTACACAATTCATCCATTTCATTCCAATGAAAGCATAGATGATGCACTAGAAACTTACCAAATGCGACAAACCAAAGGGTCACCAATGAGCATATTGGAAAAAATTATAGAAGCACATGCTTTTCCACTGCTATTTCCTACTGGTAAAGGTGGAAGATATGATGATAGACCCACTGAGATTGGGGCATCAGAATACCGCTCATTACGAATGTATTCGCAAGATCCCAGATTTAGACAAAATGTTGAATACATATTCCACCTACTCTATGAAAGTGAATTAGCAACACTATGTTATGGAGTTGCACACATTCTTAAATCTGGAACGCACTTTCAAAATATGTCAGCTACGCAGTTAATACAAAAAGTACAAGAAAAAGATGAGGTGTTACAATCAAGTAAAACAAATGTGTTTGCAAACGTGTGGTACAAAGGAATACTGGTTCAGACGGCACGGAGATGTGCATTGCATGATCACAAACCCTGGACCACCAACTTGGTTTGTTACGCTAAGTAGTGCAGAATATGCATGGGAAGATTTACATCAGTTCCTACGCATAGCAAACAGCAACAAAAACAACATAGATATATTAACACCTGGAGAACTTTGCTCTCTAGATCTAGTTAATGCCTCAAGATATTTCCATCATCTTTTCATTGCAATGCTACACTTTATTTGCAATAAAACTGTTCCTCCCCTTGGAGAAGTGCAACACTTCTTTTGGAGAAAAGAATATCAAGCGAGAGGAGCACCACATATTCACATGCTGTTATGAATCAAAGGTGCACCGAAACTTGGGCACGATAGTGATAGCACTGTTTTGCAGTTTATCCAAAAATATGTCACATGTGAAATCCCTTCACAACAGACACATAGTGAGCTGCATGGGTAGATTTTACAATTTCAAAGACACAAATGTGGCAAATATTGTCGTCGCAAATACAAAATCAGAGGGAAATACTACACCAAATGCCGGTTTGTTTTCCCTAGACCAGTTACAGAAACAGGTGAAGTGAACAACGGCATGTCTTCAGTTCGACATAGTGTTAAAGGTAAACATACATAAAAGAACAGAAGAATCAACATATATCAATGATTACAGTGCAATCATTGCCCTCTTATGGAATGCAAACATAGATGTGCAGTACATTGCAGACAATTCCACTGCTGCTACACGATATGTTACAGCCTACTTAGCAAAAGCAGAAAAAACAGAGTTTCAAGAACTCTGGGATAACCTATCATCAGACAAAACACTATCTCAGAAATTGTACAGCCTAGGCATAAAAATGCTCTCTCATAGAGAATGTGGTGCCTATGAAGCGGCAGATCATTTAACCGGTACTGCTTTGTACGGAAAATCAGACAACATAGTATGGCTAAGCCTTGGTCCTGCTAAATCTAGAACAAGAGTTCTGAAATCATATAAGGACATAGAAACAATTGCCAGAAATGTTCCCAACAGCCAAGACATTTTAAAAAACAATTTACTAGACACATACTATCCAGACAGGAGTAGCACTTGCAAAGCATGTGTCTATACCACATAGCTCAAAGCTTTGCATACAAAAATAATATAAAACCCGATGAAAGCAAAGGCAGATATACAGTCCCAGATTGTGAAGGCCACTTAGTGAAACTTACGAAACGAAGCTTAATTAATCATGTTCAATTGTCATTAAAAACTCCTCAACAGAAAGAACTATATTACATGTCTCTGCTACAACTTTTTAACCATGGAGAAAAGAGGAAGAGATACTAGATAACTATGACTGCTATGAAGATGCTTTCAAAGCTAATGAAAGCGATATCACCGATGTGAACTTTACGCAGTACAAAACAATGTTGCACAATGAACAGCAACACGAAGAAGAACTTCAGGCCCAACTAGATAAGGACTTTCCGACAGTAGTCAACCTTCTGTAACAGGAAGCCAAGAACCACTAGGACAGCCACTAATAGCAAATGAGTCAGAATTACCTATGACAGAAGTGGAAAACACCATGTGTCACTATCAAGAAAATATAGGAGACTTAACTGTACAACAAGCAAAACTTGTAACGCTCACCTGACTCCCACGGAGGCGCTGGTCTGGTCTGGGTTGCTGTGGCCTCTTCGAGCGTGATGCGCAGAACTCGGAACACCGACTGAACAGGACCCTCAAATCTTGCTTGTCTGGCCCGTAGGAATATCCTTCTGCAGATGAGAAAGGGGATTAACAGTCTGCAGAATAGTGTGCTTGGTCCCCCCTTTCCCCCTTCATTCTTCTCTAACTTCCTCCGAAATCCCCGGTTGAAGTTCACCTTATGGTTTGAAAGGATGAACTCTCCATCCTGCTTCTGGTGCAGGGGCGCGTGTTTGTCCAGTTACTTCACTGGTTTTCAGAATGGCGCTGGCAAAATCCACTTGACTTTTCCGAGCGGAACGCCGTAAGTATGAAGATTACAAAAGTTCAAGTGTTGAGCCTCCTTTTCTGTTGCCTTCCTAACCTGTGATCTGTCCTTTATTTCAGGTGCAGAATGAAGGCGATGCGTTGAGGGATTGACTTGCCAATGGTAAACTCAGGTGAGTTAGCGATGGGGGCGATCCCTCTTAATGTCTTTATATTCCTCCAGTAATGTCTTTTGTTCTTTCCCCACAGGGGCCGGGGTGCGATACCTGCCAACGAAGCGGCGCCGACCCGAAATGAGGAATGATCCACCAACAGAAGACCGGTAAGTGTTATGGCGGAAAATTAGGCTTTCCTCATATGTTCCTTCTGCTCACCTTTTGTCTCTTCTTCTCTCCCCTAGGCGCAGAGATGTGGCAACCGGTGCAGACAGTCGCGGTGGAGCCAGAAGAACTCCCGAGGACAGGTGAGTGAAGCGCGGCGCTCCAGCGAGCAACGCAGTGCTTTTAAATGAAAGTCTTTTCTCAGGAACGCTGGCGTGAAGGTTCTGGATGCAGGTAAGAAGTTTGATAAAATTCTTGGTTTTCACCTTTCTCTTCTCTTCTTTCCTTCCAAGTTTTCCAGGATCGAGGCGGGCGTGGCTGGAGACCAGATGCAGGAGCAGACACGGTAAGCGTTCAGCTGCTTGGATGCAGAACAACGCGAAGCGTGAGCTACTGCAATTTGGCAAAATAGTCCCAATGAAAACATAGTCCCTTTCAGGTCTCAGGGCGGCCTGAATCTTGCAGCATGGTCTGCATCAGGTAAGTGCACAAAACACCTTCCTTTATGAGCCTGATTACTGATGTCCAACATGAGCCTGGAACCAAAGGCGCCAGGACAGAGTCCAAAGAGCCCCTATAAGGGGCCGCTGGGCTTTTACCCGGGGCATGATGCCTGCTCCCGGGGGTGCTGGGCCTGGCCTGGTGCTCCGGGGGTAGGCATCATGACAAAACTTAACAAAGATCAGCGCACCATTTTTGAAGACTTAACAAAACAAATTGCACATGGTGTACAACACGAAAATAAAGAATGTACCTGCTAGAAATACGAACCAATACTGCTGTACATCAGTGGTGAAACTGGGTCAGGAAAAACATTCTTAATCAAAATCATCAGTAAGTTCCTTCAGCAATTGACAACAAGCTGCCCCCACAGGTTTAGATGCCTACAGCATAGGCGGTGTCACTTTACACCGATTACTACTTCTTCCAGTAGAACACCAAAACAAATTAGACTATTACAAACTTTCTGCAGAAGCTGCAATGAAACTACGCAGAGTATTAAAGCAAATGAAAATGCTACTAATGATGAAGTGAGCATGGTCTCCAACCTAATGTTGGCTTTGATTCACCTCAGAAGAAGTACTTAAAACAAACTACAAAGAACTCTTTGCAGGGAAACACATTATCGTTTTCAGAGATCTTCTACAATTGACACCAGTGAAAGGTGAACCCATTTTAAAAACCTTAGGACACAAACTCTGCCGTAAAACTGTTGGCAGCATAGGAAATGTCAACCTTTGGCAACATTTCCAATACAGAGAATTAACAGAAAACATGCAGCAATCTGCAGATCTCACTTATGCCAACATCCTAAAAAGTATTAGAGTTGGTGTACTATCTCAAGAAGCACAAGCAATGTTGAAAAACTGGCACATTCATGCATCTTTATGGCGATAAAGCGTGTGCTGCTGATTTTATGGAACATTTGCGCACAAAAATGTCAATTGTATGGCCTTAATGCCAACTCTTGCAAGCCGTTTCAAATTCAATGAAAAATGTTAAATAAAGAAAGGCAACCAATAATGGAAATCTGCACCACAGATAAACTGGACGTATATGGTATGACACTACCCATGTGTGAGCAAGCCACAATAAGACTAAATAGCTTAGAAAATTCAATCACCAACACAGCTGGGTTGGAAACAATATTAAAATTATTCTTAAATTTTAGAGTAATGCTTAAACGTAACATTGACGTGGAGCTAGGGCTAGTTAATGGGGCACTGGGTTGTAAGTGACTTCAATCCAGAAATCCAACTAAGTCAATGCCTAGTCTGGGATGCCCAATGGAAGCCCTTATTTATATATTTTTAGGTCAAGTTCTTAAATCTGGATGATGAACCCTTATATAACGTCCCTCTCTTTGAATCCCCCTGACCTCACTAAGCTAAGAAGTAGGTTTGTTTTGCAAATTAAAAGGTTTATTGGACAAATTATACAATATATGTATATAGCACACTGTTATGACTAAATTAATATTTGATAACACACTTATGAATATAATAGTGATTAACAATGGGTAATATTACAAGAGCACACTCTCTTTAATCAATGAGGAGTTGGTATAGAAAGGATAAGGTAGCAGAGAATACTTTTATGGTTCAAGTAAATGCAATAGTGGTAAAGAATGCAACACAGAAATAAACTAGATATGAATTCAATCATAAGATGATATAATCACTTTTTCCCCTGTGACTACTCACTCCCCCCCTATGCAATATGGAGAGATGGAAAGGAGGGCACACAGGTTTTCAGGAATACAATCAAAAGCAGTACAGTTCCAGTTCCCCTCAGCAAGCTTAGAGAAACAGGGATGATTTTAAAACACAGGCAAAATACTTTTAAATGTGACTGCAATGAAGTGAAAAATATGCTAAAATGATTTTCATTCTCTGTAGGAGATTCAGGGTAGGTGACAGCTACTTTTGAATTAGTTCAGGTCAACACTAGCAATGATTCATGAATGATTATCAGAGTGAAAATGAATTTCAGTAGTGGAAAGCAAGAAGCAGCTATTTTTACAAGTGGTGAAATTGAACCAAATTTCAATTCGCAGCAATTGTTCCTAGTGCGTTAAACGTGATACGGAAACACTATAAGGATCTTAGCTTTAAAATGACAATTAAATCTTGCTTCTAGGACATACGGTTCAAAGGATACGGACGTTTTTGTGGAGGTAGATTTTCAGAAATGAAATCAAGATTTCAGAATGACAGATGACACTTTTACAGCTTTGAAATCACATGATGGACACACAATTCTAAATGCAGCTCTAAATAGGTTGAAATGGATGGGATAGGACACTTTAGACTAAGAGATTGGTTCTGTACAGTTCTTAGACTGGATACTCACTCCTAGTTTTGGAAGGGAATGGACCTCGTTGCAGATCTGGTCAGGTTTGGGCTGCGGTTTTCTCGCCACTGGACGGTCCCTGGCACTGGTTCTGCTCACAGCGTGGCCTCTGGTCTGCTATCGGCACTGCACATCGGTCTGGTCTGGGTCTGACGGGTTCTGGATACAGCTCTGCTTTCTGGGTCTGGATAGGGTTCTGGCACAGGGTTCTAGCCAGAATCAAACAGCTCGCCCGGCTGTTGAATAGTTTAGTTAGGTTGCTGGATTCTGAGGCCTGCTGAGAAGAGTTCAGCTTTTGGGTTAGGCCCCTGCTTAAGGTTCTAGAGCTGGGTTCTAGAGTCTGGTCTCTGGATCTATCTGGAATCTGGAGTCTAAGTTCTGGAGCCTGTGGTCCTTCTGGATATTGTCTGGTCCGGCAAAGTGCTGCGCAAGAAATCGATTGAAGAGTGGAAAATGAAGTCCCCATCTGGGTCTCAGCAGTCTCCTTTTATGTCTTTTGAAAGTGGGTGGGAAGGCTGACTTTCTATGCCCAACCCTCTGAGGATTTAAAGGATTTACGGTCCTCTGACTGGAGAACGGAGTAGTGACTCACAATGAGTCATCAGGTATCATCTTTATGGCAGACGGAAAGAACACTCCCCTTGCATTTACTTAGAAAACAATTTTTCATAACCAGACATGCTTCCCAGATACACAGGTTGTTGGGATTATATGTACACATCACAGATTAATTAAGACAGGTCTCTGTTCAACCCTGATCTTTCTAAGAGCTTGGGTTCAGAAATGACAACTTATTCGTGATTTTCGTGCGTTCCGCAATATTGGGTTCACACCAAACCTTACACAGAGGTACACACCCTCTCTGCGCATATTACAATAAGTTTTCATTTTTCAGCATAAACACAGCAGTGACAATATTAATCATCACGGGGCTTGGCCTCAGAACATCCCACAGCGTCCAGCTTAGTCTCAAATTGTGGGTGCATTTTTCATATTAAGAATCCCCAAATTGTATATTTTTGTCAGCTTGATACAATATTTTATAAACAATTTAATAAAAACATACATTTGCCTCCACTTCAGTACACCCATTTGTTTGTCCTCGCCCCCAGAAGTTTGGCTCTGACTCAGAGATCACATGTCTTGCTTCTCCCAGAGCAGTGTTGACAGTTCACAGCCAAATCAGCATATCCTATTCAGCTGAAAGTATCCATTGTTCCTTTCTCCAGGCTGCAGGGAAAATATCCCCCCTCTTAATCAACAGGACCATGTAATTTCCTGTGCTGTTGCTGAGAAGACTAGGTGTGAAGGCGTCCCGGGGACAGCCAGCCTTTGAAGTCTCAGCTAACTCAGGTTACTGTTTAGCTCCTGAAATACAGGTCTCCTGTCAGAATTTAGATCGCTAGCACCGGTCAGTGTCAAGCACCGGTATTGCGCCTATTTTTGACAGCTGCCTTACCAGTAAGCAATCCTCAAAATATACTTTGTTCAAATATAGATGCACTTCTGTGGACATCGGATTCATGTAGATTCTTGCGGAAGAATGATGTTGACCCCCCAACAAGGAGGTGGGATCTTTTTAGTGGTTTTGGTGAGCCCTGATTTTAGAAATTTTTGACATCAAATAAAACGGATTTTGAACAGCTCTATATTCCTGTGCACTGATTTTGCTCTGTGTGCAGCCGAAGGATGGCGTCTGGCAATGGTCTCCTGTATTAACACTGACAGAGGCAAAAGTGGATGGTGGCCTATCTGTCAGGATTTCACTGTGCACTTTATGGTGAGCAGCATGCTTTCCAGTGGCCCTTCTGCTGTTTCTGCTACCAGTAATGCACAATGATGTTGCAGGGTTTAGATGCGTGGGTTGAAACATCCCACAAGCCCCCCTCTTGCGATGGTGTTGATTTTCCATCAATGGAACTCGCAAGACTGGGATGTTCGCCTCATCTTCTTCCGATTCCGCAGATGGCAAAGTTCAGGATCTTTTCCTCCCTCAGGGGTGGATCGATCGGTTCTCCTCGCCAGTCCTAATGGGAGTATTGAGCGATACCCTGGGCCTCTCGGATCTTTGCTCCCGGTCCCCGGGTCGTCTTCCTTGGTCAGTCTCTATGGTTTCATCTCTCCTAGGATGACAAAGCAAAAGCGGCAGAAACATATTCGTAGACATTTCCCCACTACTATTAATGTAGTGGGGTGAACATATACATTTTTTTTATCAGGAGACATTTTGTATTTCATACACTATATGTGGAATATTTTAGGGTTGGAAATGTATTAATCTGGAGCGGCCCCCTCTGGGGTTCCAGAGGACTGCTCCAGTTGCTGCAGAGTATGCCTGGGATGGCAAGACTTTAGCTGATTAATGTGGACCCACTTATCTTCCCCCTCTTCCAAACTGCCTTTGGGGATGCGGATCTTGTAGGCTTGTAGGCGACTGGTGAGATCTTGTCAACAATTTCAAAAGGTCCCTTCCAGGTAGGCAGAAATGTCCGCTGTTTGGCCTGGTTCCTTTGGAAATTGTACAGATAAACCCGGTCTCCTACATTGTATTCCTTTCTGGTGGTCTTCAGGTCATACTGGGTCTTCATGCTATCGGCTGATCTTTCTAGATTTCGCTGAGCATAGGCAAAAGCATGTTGAAGGTGTTTCCTTAAATTCTCAACATACTCATGAGTTGTGGAGGCATTGATCAATGTCTGCTCTTGGATCCTGTATAACAGATACTGGGGAAGCACCATCCTGCGTCCAGTCATCAACTCAAATAGTGACATTTTAGTTGCAGATGAAGGGGTAGATCTGATGGCCATTAGGACAAGAGGTAATCGGATATCCCAACTTACCCCAGAATCTGCCACAAACTAGTTTAAGATGCTCACAATGGTTTTGTTGTAATGTTATACTGCGCCCGAAGAGGCTGGCCGGTAAGCAATGTGTAGCTTCCTTTTAACCCCCAGTATCTCCCACATCTTTGTCATTACTTCGCTGGTGAAATGGCTACCTCTGTCTGACTCAATCCTTTGGGGTAGTCCAAAACGCAAAAAGATGTGGTTGATCATCAGGGCAGCTGCTGTTTCTGCCTTGCAGTTTGGGGCCGGGAGACATTCCACCCATTTAGTAAATAAGCATGTCACAGTCAACATGTACTTATTCGCCCTAGAGGAGCGAATCACAGGCCCTATGAAGTCGACTTGCAAATATGACCATGGCAGTGTCATCCCCCTCTTTTTGAGAGGCGCACGGTGTGTGAGCGATGTTGGTTGGAATTGTGCACACACAAGACATCCCTTCAAGTATTGGTCGAGGTCCTGCCCCATGTGTGGCCAGTATGCAACCTCTCTTAAGATTTCAAGTGTTGTCTGAAAACCCCTATGACCGGCTGTGGCCGCATCATGGACGTGACTTAACATCAGGCTTCGGAATGAGGTAGGAACCACCCACTGATCATGACCAGCTTGCGATTTCCTTACCAACAAACCGTCTTGGATTCAGAACATTTTTGGGCATTTCATCAACACTCTTAGGTCCTCTTTCCCAATGTAATCGGTGTCCGTCAGGGGAAAGTTCTCAGGGTCCTCGATGTGTTGGTAAAACTTAACAATTATTGGATCCCCTTTCTGAGCCGTAATCAAATCAGCATCTTGAGTCTCCTTACTCCATTGTGCAGTTGAAAGATCATTGTGAGCATTTGTCTGGGACCTAGTGTTAGCGGTGACCTGGATTTCCCCCAACAGGGACTCAATTTCTATTAGATCCCCTTGGATGGCCCCGGTTTTGGCCAGCTGATCAGCTAAGTCATTTCCAGTTTTGTCTGGTCCCTCTACTTTGGAATGACCCTTGATCTTTTTCCAGTAGATGGTCATCCCATTCGAGGTGACCATATCATCAATATTTTGGATTAACTTCCCATGTTTCAAGGGTTTGTTATTAGCACATAACATGCCTATGGTTTTCCAATTAACCAGGTGCTCCACGAACCCGTTCCGTACATAATCTGAATCTGTGATTATGACCAGTTTGTGGAGTTGATGTTGGACAGCAGTGAGGATGGCTTGATGCACAGCCATCAACTCTGCCACCTGACTACTTCGGGGACCAATCTTGTACCCAGCGGAGGGTTCTGGGGACTCATTCACCCATGCATTCCCTACGCTGGTCACACGTTCTTTCTCCACGTTGTTGTCAACATGGTAAGTGCATCCATCCACATAGACAGTGGGCATTCCCTCACACTTGTCTTCTTCAAAGACTTTGTGTGGGGAATTAAGGTATGCCTCCGTGTTGTCCTTGATTTTTAGACTTTCGTCCTCGAGACAGTTTTCTCTGGCACAATCATGCAAGTCAGCCAGACCTTGCGTGAGGGGACTCTTCTTGTTTTGGCCATATCTGACCTCCTCCACAGAAAGCCTTGCATTGACAGAATCCAGGAAGTAAATTGGGAATTACTCACATTTCCGGCCCGGATTCTGTCACTTTGGAGATATTGCAGGGGCTGGTGTGGAGTCTCCACTATGATGTGTTCCCCCTGGATAAACGGGCGGTAATTCTTCAATGCCCACAACGTTGCTAGCAGTGCCTTCTCACAATTGTTGAATTTTTCCTCCACAGAGGATAAAGTTTTGCTCGCATAGGAGATTACTTTATTGACCTTGTCATGCTTTTGATACACTGCAGTCAAGAATGTATTAGAGAACCCTGTCTCCAAGAAAAACTCCTTGTTTCTGACAGGGTAAGCTAGGCAAGGTGCTTGTGAGAGGCTTCCTTTGAGCTGTCTTACTGCCTCGGATTGTTCTGGACCCCATTCCCACCTGAACCCCCCTTCAAGAGATGAATCAGGGGTCTGGTGATCTCTGCGTAGCCCTCAATGAACGTTCTGCTGTAATTAGTCAGTCCAAGGAGGCTCTTTAGTTCCCACAGTGTGGTGGGGTCTTTCGGTTTCTGAAGTGCTTCCACTTTCTTTTCCTGGGGACAGAGACCCTGAGGAGTAATCTCATTCCCCAAGAAATTAACACAGGTTCTACACAACTGTGCTTTCTGAAAGGAAAGTTGTGCTCCGGCAGCCCTCAACTGTGTCAGAACATAACGGATCTCCACTATGTGTTTCTCCACAGTTGAACTTTTGATGAGGACATCATCTACATAAGCCAGGTTACCCCTCGCACCCAGGTCGGGCATGGCCTTGTGTAGGAAAATGTTGAATTCATTGCCGGAGTTGAGGTATCCGAAGGGAGTCCGGGTCCATGTGTACTGCTGGCCCCCAAAGGTAAAAGCCAGTTTGTATTGGTCCTCCCTACTGACAGGCACAGTCCAGTATCCATTGGTCAGGTCTATTGCAGTGAATACCTGTGACCCCTGGATCTGGGCCAGCCTGTCAAGATCTCTGCTTCCAAAAGATCAGGACTTGCCCGACTCCCTTGGAAGCAGACCCATAACCCCGGTTCCGAGTGCCAGCCAGTCCCAATTGGGACCTTTTGGACCATGTCCTGGCGCCAGTGGCACCAGGCTCATAAAGATGCCCAGTCCCAGCGCTGGAAGCGCCGGGCTCATAATGCTTGGGTGGACTTACCTGCAGCAGACCATGCTGCTTACTTACCTGCCAGTTGAACCCCTGATCCTCTTCTGTTTGGGACTACTTTTCCTGTTGGGTGGGGCAGGAGCCACTCCCTAGGTTCAGAACACTGGAACTCTTCTGGAAAGCAGGAACTCTTTTCTTACCTAGGCGTGGCTGTGGAAGGAGACACCTAAGCACTACAGGAGGCTATTTAAACCACACCCGATGGATGAATCTTGCTTTGCGTTATTCTGCATTCTCTGCAGCAGAACGCTCATCGTGTCTTCTGCTTCTGATCCTGGGCCTAAGAGAACAAAGGCTTACCATCCTGGAATCCAGTCTTCAGCAGCACCTGTAAAGACAAAGAAAGAACAGGTTAGCACTACGGTCTTCAGTGGCAGCGCATCTCTTACCTGGTCCATCGGCTGTCACCAACGCCTCGCGCTGCATTCTGGCATCTGAAAGACAAAGGCTTACCTACTCTTCGCATGCTCCGGAGGTCTTCGCACTGCATTCCGGCATCTGAAAGACAAAAGCTTACCAGCTCTTGGCACGCTCCGGAGGCCTTCTGCGCTGCATCCCGCATCTGAAAGACAAAAGAAGGTGCGTTTAAAGACATTGGGCAACTTTATTACTCACGTGCCATTACTCCTTCCCACGCCGAATCCAGTGGGTATTCCAGCACCCTTCAGCTTCTCTAAAGCTCCGAACTTGTACCTGCAAGATAAAAGGGACAGTTAGTGCGCATCGTGAAGCAGGCTACAAGCGCTTACTTACGTGCTTCTAGGCGCTTCTATTCCTCATGCGGGTTCGATCCTCAACTCTCATCAGCCCGCCATCCGCCATCGCCGGAACCCTGCAAAACAAGAGATATCATTACAAAAGACTTTTAAGACATTTGAAGTGCCCAGAACTTACCGTTCGTGCAGTTAACGACGGACAGCAGTCCTCTGAGGTCAAGAAGCCTGCACCCTTATCCAGTGAAGAAACTGGTTACGGCACCCTGCCCCGAGGCAGATGGAGAGCTCGGCGTTCACTTACCTAAGGTGAGGGCGTTAACCTTTGGGGTTCTACAGGAGAAGAGAAAGGGAAGAGAAGAGAGGCACCCAGTAACCCCAGTTCATTAATCCCATATTTTCTACCTGCAGACATCTTACTCTGAGAGTCAGACATACAGTGCACAGAGGTCCAGCCCAAAGAGCCAACCGTGTGTTACACATCACCTTTGAAGATACGACATTCACCCAGTCAAGACCAGCGCCTCTGCGGGAATCAGGTGAGCGTTACACAGCCCTTGATCAATGTAGGGAAGAGGCCATCGGGAAGTATGGACCCGTTTGTTGAAGGTGCTGTGGACTAGAGGATTATCTCCTGGGACTCCAGGTTCTTAATTATTTCAGTAAGGGACTCCATGGACGCGAGAGGCAAGCGATATTGCTTCACAAACACTGGAGTCATGCCAGGGTCCGTGAGAATTGTTGTTGTGTGGATGTCGGCGCAACCACAGTCATATGAGATCTTGGAAATTCAAGAAAACTTGTTTAAACTTTTGCTTTTGCTCCAGAGTCACACAAGCATCAGCTAGGTTGACTCTCTCTTCAACCATCTGCCGGCAGCCTGGAAAGACTTCTGGTTTTGCGCTCTCAGAGGCCTCCTCCAGCTGGATGGAGAAGTCCCTGGCCAGAGTGCTGATTTGGACTGGAGGCTTCAGGTGAGAAAGGCAGCCCTCATGGACCTGGAAAATCACCTCATCCCCTCTGAAGTCACAAGTCACATCTTCCTTACCATAAGGGCAGGAAGTGTACACCAGAAAGTTCCCCCCATGCCGGGTAAAGATCCTATCTGGTGTTGTATGGTCATCACTGTCACCTCTATTGGAATGGTGTCATGTTCTATGTTGACTAATGGTGTTGGGTTTACCCCCAACCGTTGCTGTTGCAGAGAAGCATTTAGATGAATATAGGCATCAGGGTTTTTCAATTTTTGCCCTCTTTTAACTTTCACTTCCAGGGAGAATTGTCGAGTCCTTTCGGGGATGGTGACTTCCTCTTTAATCTGAATTTCAACTGCATAAGGTAGCAATTGAGCTGATCTAAATGCTTTATCTGGATCATCAAAGCCCATGGGATTATCCGCTAATCGGGACAAAGCTTTGAAGTTTATTAGGTCCAAACTAATGCCAAAGCGATTGAGAATGTCATTGCCTAAGTAAAAGGCGGCAGTGACGTCTCGCACGACCCAACAATTATGGATTATGCTCTTGTTGCCAATGGAGATTTTGAGCATACACCTGCTTGGCAGGAGATGTTCGGAATTGGGTGTTCCCAGATCCATTTCCCATTTATCTATCAGTTTGAATGTGGGAATGGCAGGATCTTTTGGGAGTTGGCGGAACATGGCTTCGCTGATGAAGCTCTTACCGTTGTTCACACACGCTCGGGCGAGAACAGAGTCCTTCCCGTCATTTAACTAAACAGGGATGAACAACTGCTCTCCAATTTGCTGAACATCAGCTAGGCTATGAGCTGATTTCACATCTCTCTGGACTATAGGAGTGGGAATGTCTGATTGTGGATTGGTAAAGAATTTCAGAGTGTTTCCTTCTCTACTACCTTAAACTGGAAGGAAGGTTGATTTTCAGAAATAGAGAGGACCGCCCATCACCAGTCTGTTGTCCTACTGCTATTACTGTCACGTCTGGAATTTGGTTGTTCTGGAAGTGAAATTCTACTTGGTCAGATTTTTGTTGAACCATGTGGCATGTGCTGTTTAAACTAACATGGTTGACACTCTGTTTTAATTTTATTGGTCGGCTAGTCTGGGTCCAGAGGACCTCGTTTACACAATCTATTAGGGGTGACAACCTTCTCAGGAGGTCATTCCCTAGAAAACAATGGGTGCCCTCTGGAGTCACTACTATGACCGTGTGTTTCACTTTGTGTCGCCCAATTTTAATGTCCAAGTCTGCAGTCCCCTCGACGGGCATTTCCTTCCCATCAAAGTTCTGAAGTTGTCCAGGAAGAGAGGTGAGAGGAATTTGGTAATTCTCCCCCCTCCCTGAATTCAGTTCATCAAAGGCCTTTCTGGAAAGAAGGCTAGCTTGGGATCCAGTGTCCACCAGTGCCAAAATTGTACCCTGCCCCTGTACTTGTACCGGGGCATAGTATCTTCCCTCCTTCTCCTCAAGGGGGCACAGATAATGCACATCTTTGGACAACTGGTGGGCCAATTTTCTGGTTTTGGACATGCAAAGAGAAGAGATTTGGACAGAATTCTGTGGAGAGTCTTGGGAATCTGAAAGAAAAAGTTGGCAACTAGAAATGGGAGAAGTTTTGGGTTCCCCTGGTTCCGGTTCTGGGCCGCCCCCCCATTTTTGGAGGCAGTCACCAGAATGGATTTGAACCAGGGGATTTTGATGCTGTTGGTTCTGGGATGAGATGATGGGTGGCGGTAGCTCAGTCCCCACATCTACCCAGTCTGTCTGTGAATCCCTTGGGACCCATTTTTCTTTGGGAGGAGATCCCCCATCTCTGGAGGAGAAGATCCTTTTCCCAGGATCCTCTGAGGATCCCCCTCCCTCAATTTGGAAGATCTGTACCTCCTCCTCAAAGTGAGTCTGTTTGGGTCCTTTGTTTCGCCTACCTCATCTCTGCTCCTTGGGTGGCAGACTTTCAGGGGTAGGAGATTTTGTTTCCGGTTCCTGGGTTTCCAGGGGCTGTTCACAAGGAGGGAAGGAAACTTCCTCCGAGACTTTACACCCCCCTTCCCCTTGTGCCTCCTCCCGGGGAACCGGTGGGTTATCGGGGTGCTGCCCCCGTCATTGTTCTGGAGCACCAGGCCCAGAGTTTGGGGGATTCTGCGCCGGCATGCTCATCTTGGGGTTCTGCTGAGCCCTAGGCATGCAACACAGATCCTGTGCCATATTTTGGACCTGGCGCTCTAACAGTGAAACCCGCCCAGGCTTATACAGGGTTCTGTTTTCTCCCCTGGGCTGATCCTGGGAAGGGTAGCTATCCCTTCTCTGGTAGTACCCCCGGGCTGGGAAGATTTGGGTACCCCTCCACCCTTGGCCACCCCTCTCCCGGATTAGGTTGTCTTGGCTCATGGAAGTGGGGAAAGAAGGATGGATGATTTTGGGGTTGGAAATTGGGTGGATACCTGGGAAAAAAGTTCTGCCCAGGATTTGGTGAATGTCTGCCCTCCTGTGGGAAGTTAGGAGGGAAGTTCCCTGGGTTAGGTGCTTGGCCGGATCCCCCCCTTGGGCTGGAGGAGTCCACACATAACCCAGGTTGGGTCAGTTTCCCTTGTAGCCGGGACTTACTGTTACGCTCACCTGGACGCCACAGGGGTGTCGATCGGACCCGGACAGCTGCGGTCTCCGTCAACGTGATGCGTAGTGCAGAGATGACTGTCTGGACTGGCCCACCTAGTCTTGTCTGCTGGACCCGAAGAAGTATTTTCCTGCAAGTGGAGACAGGGATTAGCCTCCTGTGGGTTTTAGTGATGGCCTCCCAACTGTTCTCGCTCTCCCCCACTAATCACCTCCGATATCCCCTTAGTAACCTCACCTTATGTTTGTAAAAGATGAGCTTTCCATCCTGCGTGCCTTGCAGGGGCGCGTAGATACCAGTTACTTCACTGGTTTGAAGGTGGTGGGAGAGTTCCGGTAAGCATTGACTCTGAAGTCCCAGGTGGGATTGGTAAGTATCAAGTTCAAAGAGTTCAATGTGCCCGATGTTCACTCTTGTCCCCTTCCTTCCTTAAGTTGCAACTGAGTTTGTGAGAAGAAGGTCTCGTAGCTGCTGCTGGAGTTGAGTTAAGAGTCTGTGTTACCCAACGCTGTCCGGTAACTATTGCATGCGTTAACGTGTTGTTTTTCTCCCTCTTTACAGATGCGGCATATGAAGATATGGAGAATAATACCGCTGGTGGTAAATCAGGTAAGTCTATGGTGGTAAGAGTTATTTGTTGATTCCCTTGGCTCACCTTGTTATTCTTGTGCCCCTAGGTGCCGGAGTACGGCAAAGAAAAGATGGAGACAGTGCCGGATTGAAAGATGCTGTGGGAACTGGTGGCGCCGTGCTGGAGCTGGCGAAGCGATGCATGCAGGACTGATGTACTTTCCAGGTCGGGAGCTGGAATGGATCCGGAATCAGGCGAGGAATTGGAAATAAGTTTGTTTTCTAACCTTGTCCTTTTCTTCCTCTTTATTCTAGGAGCTCCCGATTCGAGGCGGGCGTGGCAGAAGACTGGATGCTGGCTGCAGGCACGTTGAGAGTCACGCTGCTGGATACAGAATAACACGAAGCATGTGCTGCGGTTCGGGCGTGGTTTAAATAGCCTCCAAAGTAGTCTCAGGAAAGAAGTTCCCCAGGACCACACACGAGTAAAAAATAGTCCCTGTAGTAAAATAGTCCCATCCAGGCCTCACTTTGGCTTGGATTTATTTGCAGCATGGTCTGCATGAGGTAAGAAATGTCTATGAGCCTGGCGCCTATGGCACCAGGACTGATTTTTATTATGATCCTGGTGCCTACGGCGCCAGGACTGAACCCAGACAGCCCCTAGCTGGGGCTGCTGGGTTTTTTGTAAATGTCTGGATGCCTGCTTCCGGGGCTGATGGGCTTGATCCGGATGCCAGGGGTAGGCATCATGACACTTACATAGTCAGGGGAGTGAGGGACCCCGTTTGTGGGAGTACCTCCTTGATTCCCTGCCTGTGACTAGCCCGAGGGCCTTCTGGGCTTGGAATTATTCTGTGCAGGCAAGTTTTTAGGACCCCCATCTCCAAATCCAAAATGGGGGCAACCTTTACCTCTGCCACCTTAGCAGCAGCAGGGGTGCTGGTCGGTTTGGGGTTTTTCTGAGCATTACTTTTATTTTCTATGGGCTTCTGCACCTCAGATTCGGGCGGCCTGTTCAATGACCCAGTCTAGTGACCTTTTCTCATGAAAATCTCTCACTAGCTGGGTCATGATGTATTTGGGCAAGGCATGGATAAAAGTATTTACAAACTCTTTACTGTCCGTGCGCATCCTTTTGGTAGACTGCGCAAAATCACGCTTCAACTCCTGCACAAATTCTTGTGGGGCCTGATCCTCCCCACATTGCAAATTGTAGGCTCCCTTGCCTTAAGTTGCACAAGTGGTAGATCTAATCCAGACGTCCCATTACGAGCCCCCACTCTGTAAGAGACCTCAGTCCAGTAATCCAACTAAGTCAATGCCTTGTCTGGGATGCCCAATGGAAGCCCTTATTTATATATTTTTATGTCAAGTTCTTAAATCTGGATGATGAACCCTTATAAAATGCCCCTCTCTTTGAATCCCCCTGACCTCACTGAGCCAAGAAGTAGGTTTGTTTTACAAATTAAAAGGTTTATTAGAAAAATTAAACAATATATATATATATATATATATATATATCTCACACTTTTATGACTAAATTAATATTTGATAACACACTTATGAATATAATAGTGATCAACAACGGGTAATATTACAAGAGCACACTCTCTTTAATCAATGAGGAGTTGTTATAGAAAGGATAAGGTAGCAGATAATACTTCTTTGGTTCAAGGAAATGCAATAGTGGTAAAGAATACAACACAGAAATAAACTTGATATGAATTCAATTAGAAGATGATATAATCACTTTTTGCCCTGTGACTACTCACTCCCCACTATGCAATATGGAGAGAGGGAAAGGAGGGCACACAGGTTTCCAGGAATACAATCAAAAGCAGTTCAGTTCCCGTTCCCCCCAGCAAGCTTAGAGAAACAGGGATGATTTTAAAACACAGGCCAAATACTTTTAAATGTGACTGCAATGAAGTGAAAAATATGCTAAACATGATTTTAATTCCCTATAGGCGATTCAGGGTAGGTGACAGCTACTTTGAATTAGTTCAGGTCAACACTAGTCAACACTAGCAATGATTCATGAATGATTATCAGAGTGAAAACGAATTTCAGTAGTGGAAAGCAAGAAGCAGCTATTTTTACAAGTAGTGAAATTGAGCCAAATTGCAATTCGCGACACTTTTTCCGAGTGCGTAAACCGCGATTACGGAAAAACTATAAAAAAAAACCTTTTGGGTTTTTTGGAAAGCTGAGGATCTTAGCTTTAAAATGACAGTTAAATCTCGCTTCTAGGACATACGGTTCAAAAGATAGACATTTTTGTGGAGGTAGATTTTCAGAAATGAAATCAAGATTTCAGAATGACATATGACACTTTTACAGGTTTGAAATCACAGGATGGACACAACATTCTAGATGCAGTGCGAAATAGGTTGAAATGGATGGGATAGGATCACTTTAGACTAAGAGATTGGTTCTGTACAGTTCTTAGACTGGATACTCACTTCTAGTTTTGGAAGGGAATAGACCTCGTCACAGATCTGGTCAGGTTTGGGCTGTGGTTCTCTCGCCACCGGACGGTCTCTGGCACTGGTTCTGCTCACAGCGTGGCCTCTGGTCTGCTATCGGCACTGCAGAGCGGTCTGGTCTGGGTCTGACGGGTTCTGGATACAGCTCTGCTTTCTGGGTCTGGATAGGGTTCTGGCACAGGGTTCTAGCCAGAATCAAACAGCTTGCCCGGCTGTTGAATAGTTTAGTTAGGTTTCTGGATTCTGAGGCCTGCTGAGAAGAGTTCACCTTTTGGGTTAGGCCCCTGCTTAAGGTTCTAGAGCTGGGTTCTAGAGTCTGGTCTCTGGATCTATCTGGAATCTGGAATCTAAGTTCTGGAGCCTGTGGTCCTTCTGGATATTGTCTGGTCCGGCAAAGTGCTGCGCAAGAAATCGATTGAATAGTGGAAAATGAAGTACCCATCTGGGTCTCAGCAGTCTCTTTTTATGTCTTTTGAAAGTGGGTGGGAAGGCTGACTTTCTATGCCCAACCCTCTGAGGATTTGATAGGTTAAAGGATTTACTGTCTTCTGACTGGAGAACGGAGTAGTGAGTCAGAATGAGTCATCAGGTATCATCTTTATGGCTGATGGAAAGAACACTCCCCCTTGCATTTACTTAGAAAACAATTTTCCATAATCAGACATGCTTCTCAGATACACAAGTTATTGAAATTACATGTACACATCACAGATTAATTAAGACACGTCTCTGTTCAATCCTGATCTTTCTAAGAGCTTGGGTTCAGAAATGACAACTTATTCGCGATTTTCGTGGGTTTCGCAATATTGGTTTAGCACCAAACCTTACACAGAGGTACACACCCTCTCTGCGCATATTACAGTAAGTTTTAATTTTTCTAGCATAAACACAGGAGTGACAATATTAATAATTATGGGGCTTGGCCTCAGAACATCCCACAGCGTCCAGCTTAGTCTCAAAATGTGGGTGCATTTTTCATATTAAGAATCCCCAAATTGTACATTTTTGTCAGCTTGATACAATATTTTATAAACAATTTAATAAAACATACATTTGCCTCCACTTCAGTACACCCATTTGTTTGTCCCCGCCCCCAGAAGTTTGGCTCTGACTCAGAGATCACATGTCTTGCTTCTCCCAGAGCAGTGTTGACAGTTCACGCCCAAATCAGCATATCCTATTCAGCTGAAAGAATCCATTGTACCTTTCTCCAGGCTGCAGGGAAATCGCCTCCCTCTTAATCAACAGGACCATGTGATTTCCTGTGCTGTTGCTGATAAGACTAGGTGTGAAGGCTTCCCGGGGACAGCCAGCCGTGGAAGTCTTACCTATCTCAGGTTACTGTTTAGGTCCTGAAATACAGGTCTCCTGTCAGAATTTAGATCGCTAGCGCTGGTCAGTGTCAAGCACCGGTATTGCACCCATTTATGACAGCTGCCTTACCAGTAAGCAATCCTCAAAATATACTTTGCTCAATAGATGCACTTCTGTGGACCTCAGATTCATGTAGATTCTTGCGGGAGAATGATGTTGAGCCCCCCAACAAGGAGGTGGGATCTTTTTAGTGGTATTGGTGAGCCCTGATTTTAGCATTTTTTTTTTGATCAAATAAAACAGATTTTGAACAGCTCTATATTCCTGTGCACTGATGTTGCTCTGTGTGCAGCCGAAGGATGGGGTCTGGCAATGGTCTCCTGTATTAACACTGATGGAGGCAAACGTGGATGGTGGCCTATCTGTCAGGTTTTCACTGCACACTTTCTGGTGAGCAGCATGCTTTCCAGTGGCCCTTCTGCTGTTTCTGCTACCAGTAATGCACAATGATGTTGCAGGGCTTAGATGCGTGGGTTGAAACATCCCACAGGGTACAGTTGTTGGCTTTCAATCTTACCCACGTGACAACATTCAGTTTGTCAATATTCGCTTTGACAAACTTTCAGAAGTGAATAGGATAGGGCGCTCAACTGCTCGATTACTTCTGTTCAAAGACATGTACGTAGAGAACAATTTTCTCTAACGCTTGCATATGCAGTCATCATTCATAAATTCCAAGGTCTTACCCTAGACAAACCATTGATAGATATAGGAAACACAGTGTTTAAAGAAGGCATGAGCTACATAGCACTATCACACTTTCGTACACTTGACCGTCTATTTTTAATCAACTTTGATGCAAGTAAAGTGAACGCTGATATTCCTTGCATTTTAGAATACAATAGACTGCGTTCACCGTACACCCCCATCTGAAACAATATCCTGTTCCAGAAAAAGTAAAACGTGGTAAAAGAAAACTAATTCAAACAGAAATGCAACAGAATTTGACAGCAAATCCTTCAAAGAAAACAAAAGAAGGTAAAGGTTCATCAATTACCACAAGCAAAGAAGAACCTATTAGGGAAAGTAAACCAAGTACTTCTTCAAAGAAGGAAGAGAAATTCTGAAAAAAACACTCAGATACAGAACTAGCTGGTCCATTCAAATTTTCAAATGAAACTGGTGTAAGTTTCTATGCAAATGTAGCAATGAATATTCTATTTCAATTGCCACCAATTGTTAACAATATTTACTTACATAGTACAGACCAATTGTGTTTGCAAATGTTAGTCCTTCATAGGAACGCAACAAACAATCCTGACAACACATACAGTGTTCACCAAATAAGACAAGAATTGGACTACTGTGCTGGATTGGTGAGATTCACTATAAACTCACAAGAAGATCCACAAGAATGTCTAATGTACTTACTACAAGTACTGGAAAACAAAAGCATACCTATAAATGAAATCTTCCAGATTTCATACATGTGGAAACATACATGCACTATGTAGCAATGTGATACAGGAACAAATCCCAAATGAGCGATTTGTGTATGTATCCATACCTAATTGTGAATCCATTCCATTTCAGCAACTTGTACAGAATGCAAACCATGGCAGATTATGTACTATGTGCAATTCAGACAATCGCTCCACCTTACTGATACAAACACATAGTAAGTACATAATACTTATGCTGCTACGTTATAATGCAGATAGTACCAAAAACAACTGCAATCTGACTGTATTCACACACGGTCAAGTGTCATTTGGAAAGAAAACCTTTACAACAGTAGGTATAATCTACCATGCAGGAGCTACAACCAATGCAGGTCACTGCACTGCATACATGAAAAAGAAATGTGGATGGGTGGAATGTAATGATAGCAC
This sequence comes from Ambystoma mexicanum, assembly GCF_040938575.1. Classification (NCBI taxonomy): domain Eukaryota; kingdom Metazoa; phylum Chordata; class Amphibia; order Caudata; family Ambystomatidae; genus Ambystoma; species Ambystoma mexicanum. The sequence goes on along the minus strand of NC_090935.1, from coordinate 104,066,568 downwards.
CATTACTCTAAAGCAGAGATTTCCAGCTAATCTTACAAATGCATATTTAATCTTCGTAAAAGCCCAAATTGTATAACTAATGTGTACTTAAACATTACCAAAAAATTAAGTGAAAGACTACAGTTAGAATACTCCAACAGGTATCTAACTGTTGTTAAAAATCGGCAACAAGGCAACAAATATAACATTAATCAGAAAGAACAAGGAAACACTCAAAAAAGCAAAGAAATAGTTTGTAGCATAGCAAATAAAGTTTTTTTTTTAATCCGACAAGGTTTTTTTTCACCCCAGTCACAAGGATTTGAAAAACAAACACAGAAACTGATCAAAATGCACAGTACACTGGTTTGTAAACTAAATATGAGGGGCAAAAAAAAGCTAAACTGTCTATTATACAATGTAATAAGTCTTCATAAAATGCAAACACTAATATTTCTTTTATCAAAGAAATGAAAAAAGGCTTGTTCCGCCAAGTACTACAGTCATGTAATATATAAATATCAAAAAAATCAGGATGAGAGATCCTACAAGCAACTGTGTGGTTCTGAACATATACATTATTTTCAAGAACACAAATTTCTTTGAAGATGAATTCTTAATTATTTTACACAACTTTCGACAAGCACGAAAGTGAATGACAACGGACAGGTGTGATTAGATACAGTGGAAATACAAGGTAAGGATCAACCTCTATGGTGTTGAGGTAAAGGCTCCACATAAGGGCACAGTCACATATGACAGTAGGATAGACCTACAGTTGAACAAAGTGCACCCAGGACGGAAAATGTTCCAGGGCGTAGTTAACACAGGGTGTACACAACAATATCTACAGAACATACACAAAGACGGGTTTTTTCAGTTGTGTCACGGGAGATCGACACGGGAGTGTATCGGCAGGGCTGGATTGTAGCCTGTCTGAGGTTTGGCCTCCATCAGGATTGACACCGGATGTGGTGCTGTCCATAATATCTGTGGGTGAGATAAGGCTTGTAAGGATCTCGGGGTGTAGTTCAGTAATTTAGGGATTAATAAATAATGGCTTAGTGGTGCCATGAAGATACATTACAAGGTGTATCAATATACAGCTTACCTGCTGCTGTAATAGCAGTGGTGATGCTGTAAGTAGACAATCCTTAATTAGTTGCTGGATTGTGGGTGCAAATGTACTCTGAGTAAGCCGTGGGTTCCTGATGGCTGGATTTGTCTCAGGATCCCAGGGGCTTGATGAGGGCCTGGATAGGTCCCTGATCTATGGAAAAAGGGTGGACCATAAGTAGTCAGTGTGGTCCAACAATATGCTAATGACTTAGGTGAGGGTTCCAGTAACCCTAGTCGGTCTCCATTGTTGAATGGCGGGACCATGAGGGGTTTGTTTGGACCATTAACAAGTAGACTTGGAGGTAGGTGTTCAATTTGGTCTGGAGAGTCGAGGGTGTGTCCGGACTTGGTGCTAGTGGGAGATTCACCCTGTGGGCTGGTAGTGCCGGCTGGAGGTGCACAGTGAGGCCCAGGATGGACCATGATGGGTAGTCTCATCTCAACCTGGTGTTGGTGGTTGCCATTGGTGGAGTAAAATGCAGTAAGGGTGTCACGAGAGAGACTGGTGTACTGTGGTACGACTAGCAGCTAATTCGGAGTGTCTCTGTGTGGTGGCTAACAGAGGGTGGACTAGATAGTGGAGTGTGACTTACCCTCTGTGTGTGCCTCCAAGTTAAAAAATGGCAGTGGCGTAGTGGTTTGTTTAAAAATCGCTATCTGCCCAGAGAAGCTACGTAGTGAATAAATCGAATACAGTGCAAAAGCATCTTATTCTGGAAAAGGCCGTGCGTGCCGCCAAGTTAAAAATGGCAGTGGCAGAGTGGTTTGTTAAAAAGCGCTGTCTACATGGAGAAGCTGCGTAGTGAATAATTTGAATACAGTGCAAAGCACGTAAGGACACATGTCTGCCGGGTAACACTTATTGCGATCTAGAGGGTGCAAGCGTCACCGAGGGATCCACAGCATGGACTGGTTGCTGTGAGGTTTGGGTCATCATGCCTGGTGATAAGCAAGTCCCTGTGTGACTAGGGAGCCAATGGGGATGCAGGGACGCGCTGGGAGGAGCCAATCGTCATTGTCCACATGGATTAGTGGAGGTCACCGATGGAGGACGAGCCGAGAAGTGAAAGTGAAAGCGGCCGCCTTGGGTGAGATTGGACTACTCGGAGCCCAGGTCATGGGACATGTATTCTAGCATATATAACAGCCGGATTATTAACCGTCTAGAAGTGAGTTTAACCGTCTAGAAGTGAGTAAATATTAACATCTGAGAATTACAACACGTTAAACACGTTAAACAATTGTGGCAACAGTATTGTAAAGAATCCACAAGGATGCGTCACGCTGTATTAGAGCGTCAAAGGTCACAAAACAAGACGGCAGCAATGAAACATGTGATAATTCAAAGCATGGGAGTGCGATTCGTTCATAAGGAATGCGGTTTGGTGTAACGGAATAACCAACAAAATACTCAAGGAAGTGTGCACCGCCTACAGTGCATTTTCATACAGTAGTTTTTAAGCAGTCGTGTTGAAATGATTCAAAATGCTAGTGCGCCCTGTACATAGAATTTTTTGCAAAGACTGTAACATTCACATGCACAGGGCCATGTGTAATTCAAAAACAGTGCGTGTTCCCACGACATATATATCCTGTGTACATTGACTGTCTTGGTATTGACATTGGCACAAGTTATTTTCTTAATTAGGTAATGATTACACGCAAGTACATGCTTGGTTGACATTGCATGTAAGGTGCATTCCAGGATAAGAACAAGATAAACTCATACATCATCCCTCAGTGTTGGGGGCATGCGTGTTTCTGTGGTGGGTAGTCGCAGGCAGAACAGGGGGTCTCATAATGCAGGCTCCTCAGACAGTGCTGGGGGAGTGGAAACAAGGACATGGTATCGCACGAGTGGATGGATTTCACTCACAGAAGTGTTTCCATTCCACGGTGATGTTAAGACCGTAGCGGGCTGAATCGAGTTTATGGACCCATTTTTGTTCCAGTTTGATGAGGGTCAAGTTGATGTCGCCTCCGCGTCTCTGTGGCTGTAGTTGTTGTAAGACAGTCCAGGTAAATTGTTCGTGCGTGTGGCCTTTTCTGCTGAAGTGTTCGACTAAGGGTTTGTCTTGTACGTACTTGATTTCTGATGCATGATCTATGCTCATTGTTCCTCTGTTTCACGGGTCTGATGGTTTTGCCGATGTATATCAGGTTTCACGTCACCTGATGGTGTAAATCACATATCTGCTTTTGGAATTGGTGTGGTTGTTCATGTTCCATGTGAAATTCTTATAGGTGAAGTTTTTGCTGTTTGTGGTGTAACAGCATGCGACACAACGGCTGCATCTGTAATGCCCCACAACTGGTGTCTTTGTGGGTTCCAGAAAAATATGGACCAAAGTATCTTTAAGGTTTTTGTTTTCCTGAAGGCGAACAAGGTTTTTTGCTAGGCTGCCCTCGTTTTTGATCAGATGCCAGTGTTTCTTGATCGTAGTCTTGATGAGGTTACTCACTGGGTTGAACGTGGTGACACAGACAGTCCTGTCTATGGGATCTTTGTTTCTTGTGGTGAGACAGATGGGGCAGTCAGTGTTCGCCTCTCTTTTCTTGGCCATTCTGATTGATTTCTTTGGGTAGCCTCTCTGTCCTAGACTTGTCTGCAGTTGTTTGGCATGTAGTTTAAATTTCTCTTTGTCCATGCAGTTCCTGCGAATGCAGAGGAATTGTCCATAGGGGAGATTGTATTTCAACCCTTGGGGGTGGTAGCTGGAAAAATGGAGGAGACTGTTTTTGTCAGTGGGTTTTCTGAAGAGTTCAGTTTTCAATAGGTCTCCGGAGCGGTAGATATGCAGGTCGAGGAAACTAATGGCTTGAAAATCCCAGTCTATGGTGAAGTTGATGTGGGTATTTTGTAGGTTAAGCCAATGGTGAAAGTCCAATAGTGATTCTATGCTGCCTTGCCAAATCAAGAGGACGTCATCGATGTAGCGACGCCATATCTTGATGTGTGCCCTGTAAGGGCTGTTATCGTGATAGATGTTGTTGTCCTCATATTGGGCCATGTAGAGATTGGCCACACCTGGTGCGAATGTTGCATCCATGCTTACGCCTTTGATTTGTTGGTACATCTGTTGTCCAAATAGAAAAAAGTTTTCTCCTATGACTATGCGAATGCACTCCAGGATGAAATTGGTAGGTGTAGTCGTTACATCTGCCCTTTTCTCGAGGCAGGTGGCAAGCGCTTGTAATCCGTCTTGTAATCCGCACTTCTAGGCTGTTATATATACTAGACTACATGTCCCATGACCACCTGGGCTCCAAGTAGTCCACATCTCACCCGAGGCGGCCGCTTTCACTTTTACTTCTCAGCTCGTCCTCCATTGGGTGATCTCCACTAATCAATGTGGACAATGACGATTGGCTCCTCCAAGCGCGTCCCTGCATCCCCATTGGCTCCCTTGTCACACAGGGACTTGCTTATCACCAGGCATGATGACCCAAACCTCACAGCAACCAGTCCATGCTGTGGATCCCTCGGTGACGCTCGCACCCTCCGGATCGCGGTAAGTGTTACCCGGCAGACATGTGTCCTTACGTGCTTTGCACTGTATTCGAATTATTCACTATGCAGCTTCTCCATGTAGACAGCGCTTTTTAACAAACAACTCTGCCACTGCCATTTTTAACTTGGAGGCACACACGGCTTTTTCCAGAATAAGATGCTTTTGCACTGTAATCGATTTATTCACTACGTAGCTTCTCTGGGCAGATAGCGATTTTTAAACAAACCACTCCGCCACTGCCATTTTTTAACTTGGAGGCACGCACGGAGGGTAAGTCACACTCCACTACCTAGTCCACCCTCTGTTAGCCACCACACAGAGACATTCCGAATTAGCTGCTAGTCGTACCACAGTAAACCAGTCTCTTGCGTGACACCCTTACTGCATTTTATCCACCAATGGCAACCACCAACACCAGGTTGAGATGAGACTACCCATCATGGTCCATCCCAAGCCTTATTGTGCACCTCTAGCCGGCACTACCAGCCCACAGGGTGATTCTCCCATTAGCACCAGGTCCAGACACACCCTCGACTCTCCAGACCAAATTTAACACCTACCACCAAGTCTACTTGTTAATGGGCCAAACCAACCCCTCATGGCTCCCCCCATTCAACAATGAAGACCGAATAGGGTTACTTGAACCCTCACCTAAGTCTTTAGCATCATGTTGGACCACACTGAATACTTATGGTCCACTCTTTTTCCATAGATCAGGGACCTATACAGGCCCTCATCAAGCCCCCGGGATCCTGAGACAAATCCAGCCATCAGGAACCCACGGCTTACTCAGAGTGCATTTGCACCCACAATCCAGCAACTAATTAAGGATTGTCTACTTACAGCATCACCACTGCAATTACAGCAGCAGGTAAGCTGTATATTGATACGCCTTGTGATGTATCTTCATGGCACCACTAAGCCATTATTTATTAATCCCTAAATTACTGAACTACACCCCGAGATCCTTACAAGCCTTATCTCACCCACAGATATTACGGACAGCACCACATCCGGTCTCAATCCTGATGAAGGCCAAACCTCAGACAGGCTACAATCCAGCCCTGCATGGCCTAAACACTCCTCTGTCGATCTCCCGTGACACAACTGAAAAAACCTGTCTTTGTGTATGTTCTGTAGATATTGTTGTGCACACCCTGTGTTAACTATGCCCTTTTCCGTCCTGGGTGCACTTTGTTCAACTCTAGGTCTATCCTAATGTCATATGTGACTGTGCCCTTATGTGGAGCCTTTACCTCAACACCATAGAGGTTGATACTTACCTTGTATTTCCACTGTATCTAATCACACCTGTCCGTTGTCATTCGCTTTCGTGCTTATCGAAAGTTGTGTAAAATAATGAAGAGTTCATCTTCAAAGAAATTTGTGTTCTTGAAATAAATTTATATGTTCAGAACTACACAGTTGCTTGTAGGATCTCTCATCCTGATTTTTTTGATATTTATATGTATACCCTCCTGGGTGTCTCAGGGCCCTGCCAGGCACCTTATATTACCTTTTCCCTACAGTCATGTAAGACATATGTGGATTCTGAACAAATTAAACAGTAAGTATAATTACAGTCATTTCATACATATGCAAATCTACACGGCTAATCTATGGCAGTAATATGGTGCAGTGGCTGTAGGTTGGGCCTAGCATCTTTGATGTATAACCTACCACCTACGGCCAAGCAACCAAGACTATAGGTCCTACCCACAACCATCGCAGCATATCAAAACCATAGTGCTTCTAATGTGACTACTTCTAAGTTTAGTTTTGGGTGCATGGCCTGCAGCCATGCAGCCAAGACACTAGAACGTGCACACAACCACCGCACCACACGACGCCCATGTTCACTTATAACCTTACTGCTTATGACTTCAGTCTTGGTTGCATGGCCTTTGGCACCCAAGACTCTGGGTCCTGGCCAGAACCACCAAAGCATATTGCAACCATTGTGGCTTCTAATTTCAATACGTATAAAGTTACGCCCTCCCCACAACCACCTGAATGATGTTTCATAGTACGAGTGTACCTATACCTGTGATATGCTGCAGTAGTTGTGGCAACAGGCTACAGACTTGGGTGTAGGGCCATAGATTTTTCAATGTATGGGTATGCAGTATATAAAATCCACAGTGGATTACAACTGCAGTGCTTATAAATTTGTTCTTGGGTGCATGGCCTTTGGCCATGCACCAAAGGCTCTACGTCCTGGCCACAACTACCACACCATATCACACCCATTGTGGCTTGTAACAACACTATGTATAAATGTGCAGGCCCTCCACACAGCCACCTGAGTGATGTTCAATACTATGGGTGTATCTATAGCTGTGATATGCTGCAGTGGTTGTGGCCAGGGCCTAAAGTCTTAGGTGTATGTCCATACATATTTCAATGTATGGGTGTGAAGTGGCGTATAGCTCCAGTGCTTATAACTTTGTTCTTGGGTGCATGCACCCACGTCTCTACACACTCTCCACAACCATCTGACCCATAAGCAATACTACAGGTGTATCCATTGCTGTGACATGCTGCGGTGGTTGTGGCCAGGGCCTAGAGTCTTGGAAGTATGGCCTATGGCCTACGGCCATGCACCCAAGACTCTAGGCCCTGGCCACAACCACCGCAGCATATTACACCCATGGTCGCTTATACATGAGTAACACACCCATACAATGAAACATTAAAACTGTAGCATGTACTCAATTTGTACCAAGGACTCTAGGCCCTGCCTACACCTACCAGATACATAATCGAATGCATGGGTGTGATGTATGAATGTGATATCCTGCACTGCTTGTGGGCAGGGTCTACACTCTTCGGTGTATGGCCTACAGCCTGCAGCCATGCACCCAAAACTCTACGTCCTGCCCACAACCACCGCACTATGTAAAATCCATGTTGGCTTATAACTTTAGAGTTGACAAGTTTGTTCTCGGGCCCTCCCCACAACCACCTGAGTGATGTGCGGTAGTACGTGTGTATGGAAAGGTGTGATATGCTTCAATGGTTCTCGCCAGTGGCTAGACTCCAAGCTGTATGTCCATAGATAATACCATGTATGGGTGTGCAGTGGCTTATAGCTCCATTGCTTATAACTTTGTTCTTGGGTGCATGGCCTTTGGCCATGCACCTAAGACTGTACACACTCCTCACAACCATCTAATTGATAATCAATACTACAGGTGTATCCATGGGAGTGACATGCTGCGGTGGTTGTGCCCAGGGCCTACAGTCTTGGAAGTATGGCCTTCGGCCTGCGGCCTGCGGCCATGCATCCAAGACTCTAGGCCCTGGCCACAACCACCGCAGCATGTCACACCCATGGCAGCGTACTAATCAATAGCACACCCATAGGAAAAAATAATGTAATAACGACATGTACTCAATTTCAATGTTCGCTAACACCACGCGTGTCCTTAGAACAGTCTCAAGGTGCCTGTGCACAGCACGGACTGAAATACTACCCTTATTAAACCCCTCATTTTCTGTACGCACAAATATTCCAAACAAGGCGGGCATAGAGAATACATCATTAACACCTACCGCCTGAACAAATACAGTTTTTCACCCATCTCTTACTGTGTGAACCTCCCCAAGCACTATGACACAGCAAAATAGTTTTTGAAATAGCATGTTGCCGCTGGTCGCCGCTGCGCTGTCGGCAGATCCAAGATGTCGGGCGCATCCAAACAATCTGACGCAGAACACGTCTCACTGCAGCCAATCGGCAGCGATGTCGCGTGTCCACGATAGCCCCTTAGCCAATCGGTATCTTGTCCGCAGAGCGAACAGGGAAGTGTGACCGCGGAGCGGACATAGATATCACTAATTTTTTTAGACCTACTTTTTGGTCATTTTAAATAAAAGTACTGCACGGATTGTCACCAAATTTACAAAAGCATGCTTTCGGGACCAAGCCCCTGGCCCTGCCGCAAATTTGGTAAAAATCCGTCCAGCGGTTTGGCCTGTAGCCGTGCACAAAGTTTTTCCCCCATTCAGTCTATGGGAAAAAAAAGACGTTTTGGGACCCCACTATAACTTTTCCCCCCTAGACGAATCCTCACCAAACTTTGCAATAACATTCAGAGTGGCCCATATACTTCTTTTGCAAAGTTTGGTGGGGATTTGTCTGTAGGGAGCGGAGTTATAGGTTGCCCAAAAAGTGCTCTTCCTTGTTAAAGGGACGTCATGGTTTCAAGTAAAACCGAAAAAACCCTGAAATTCGCCAGTTATGGTAAGCTAAGCAACCATAACTCGGGCCACCACCGTGCACTGCTAAGACTAACACCCAGGACATCAAAGATGACTTCACAAATGTAATTGATGACATCACTGATGACATCACATGTCTGGCTCCCTCTTTTTTCCTTTAGTGACATGTCTAGGCCACATGGTTTTCTTCAGTAACAGTCAGGAACTAAAAATTGTAAACATACTATATTTGTAGACTTATCCTTCAAGTATGTTCTTACAGTAATTCCCTTAGAGTCCAGTCATATCATATGAAACATATACATAGGGGAAGACACAAGTTCGAAAGACAGCAATCCTTTCTGTGCATGAAGATAATCAGTAGAGTTATCAGCACTTTCTGATAGTTCTTGTTTTTTATCACTGTACTTTCCCTGTATATGCTCATATTTGTATACATTGTACTCACACTACTTTCCTTAGTGTCCAGTCACATCATGTGATAAATATACATAGGGTAAATAGTAGCTTTGAAACAGAGCAATCATTTATATGCATGAAGATAATCAGTTAGGTTGTGAATTGTTTCTGCTACTACTTCTGCTTTTTTGCTTACTTCACTTTCCCTGTATATACCCATATTTGTATGTGTTCGTGTCTCTGTGTTTTGTCTGTAATAATGCAATTATGTAATACATGGGTTTTATTAGCTACTCATTACATATTTCACAGTACGCAAAACTCTAATATAAAAGCAGTTATCATTTCATTATTCAACATATCAACATTATGAATATTGTATCTTCATCATGTATGCTGCACACAATGCCTCTGTTTCTGCATGAGTAGCTTAGTATACTGGATAGAACTTCATAATAGAATGCTATTTATATAAATGCATTGCTTAATACACTAATTAGCTCATGATATTTATTCCAATGATCCTTGACACTTTTTTCTCAACATTATAATAAAAATCCCTTGTACAGACATTTCATGAAAAGTAAATGCATATGTGATGTCATCAGTGATGCCATCAATTACATGTGTGATGCCATCTTTGATGTCCTGGGTGTTAGTCTTAGCAGTGCACGGTGGTGGCGCGAGTTATGGTTGCTTAGCTTACCATAACTGGCGAATTTCATGGGTTTTTCGGTTTTACTTGGAACCATAACGTCCCTTTAACTGCCATAGGTTTTCCCCCCAGTGCCAAGGCCTTCTTGGTGATTTCAGTATTTCACCATGCAAAGCCTTCTAACATTTTCTCCTTCATTAACCCCTTAAGTGCCAAGGATGAGCTATCTCGTCCTTGGCACTGGGGAGGTAATCCCAAGGACGAGATACCTCGTCCTTGGCACTTACTCAAAGTTTTTTTACTGAATTTCATAGGTTTTTAGTAACACAACTTAACCATAACGTCCCTTTAACAACTTTTTTTTACTGAATTTCATAGGTTTTTAGTAGCGCAACTTAACCATACGTCCCTTTAACAAAGTTTTTTTTACTGAATTTCATAGGTTTTTAATAGCACAACTTAACCATAATATCCCTCACGTTATATACATGTACCATAGGACATGCTGAACCCCAGCTAGTGATTTTGATGTCCGCGGACTGTGTGAATGTCCGCGGATGGACGCGGACAACAGCAATACTACCCAAAAACTCAGGGGGTATCTTAAATTTTTATATCATGCCATATGAACATTTCATAAGTTCAAAAACCAGCACAAAACACATTTATATGTACTAATAAATAAGAAGTGGAACCTATATATCTAACACATCAACCATTCATTTAAATACTCAAATCCTCTCCATTAAAAAAAACGTTTTGATGAAACTTCCATCCCTTCTTCACCTCATATGAATCCTCTTGAAACTACCAATTCTCTTGTTTTTGTTTCAGTTTCTGCCTCACATTCTCTGTTATAAATTTAACATCCATATAAAATAAAGTAAAATTATTATATTGTGTCCTAATTAATATCTTGTCTTTTTTTAAAAAGCAGATAAGGTGTCTGCGGACAGTGCAAGTGTCCGGAATGTCCGTAAAGAAACGAAAATGGGGGCGTCCCAAGAACACTATATCTGTCCGTACTGTTCGCATGCAGGTTGAAACTGTTCTAAGAACGCACCTGGTGTTCGGGATGTCCGCAATCAAACTACCACATGCGGAGTCCTGAAATGTTCATAAATAAACACAATGGGGGTGTCCTGAGGACACTAGACCTGTCTGTATTGTTCGCAGGCGAGTTGAAACTGTTATACGAACACAGGCAGTATCCTGAAATGTTCGTAAATAAACAAAATGGGGGTGTCCTGAGGACGCGATACCTGTCCGTATTGTTCGGAGGCAAGCTGAAACTGTCCTAAGAACACACACAGTGTCCTGAAATATTCGTAAATAAACAAAAGGGGGGTGTCCTGATGACGCTATACCTGTCCGTATAGTTCGCAGGCGAGTTGAAACTGTTCTAGGAACACACGCGGTGTCCTGAAATGTTCGTAAATAACCGAAATGGGTGTGTCCTGAGGATGCTTATGTCTGTCCGTATTGTTCGGAGGAAAACTGAAACTGTCCTAAGAACACACGCTGTGTCCTAAAATGTTTGTAAATAAACAAAATGGGGGTCGTCCTGAGGACGCTAGACCTGTTTGTGCTGTTCGTAAGCAGGTTCAAACTGTTCTAAGAACACATCAAGTGTCCCAGGATGTTCACAAATAAACAAAATGGGAGTGTCCTGAGGATTCTATGCCTGTCCGTATTGTTCGCAAGTGAGTTGAAACTGTTCTAAGAACAAACGCCTGTTCGTAACTGTTAGTTTCACTTGTGACGCACTTTTAATTAGTTTTAGGACCCGAACAGTGTCCGTAGAACAGCAACGCGCATGAGCAAAACAGTTTCAGTGCATTTGATGTCCTGTGGACACCCGCTCCCTTCGCGGAAATATTCGCCAAGCTATCATATGACCGCACCCACGCTGAGCGTGTGTTCTGACTGCGGACACTGTTCGTGTCCCCGAAAGATTTCAAACTACCTTTTCAAGAAATCCACAATATTTTTCAATAATAAATCCCAATAGCACAAGTCCCAGACAGTAATCCTGAGTTTCTACATACTTTTTGAACCTTTTTTTGGTGTTCGATCTGGCCGTAGACAGCGCGTGTGTCCGCAAACCGCACACAAGCACCCCTATAAAAGGCCACACCCTAGAGCTCATTCTCATTGTGTTTCTGGCTATCTTACAGAACACAGTGCATTTTGCTGCCAACTTTCCCGATTTTCTCTGAAACCTGATAGCATCCATGGCTGCAGTACTGCCACCTGGTGCTATATCTGCCTCAGCACCACCCCCACCCCTCCACCACCACCACCTCTCCAAGGGCCTGAAGAGGGGAACAGGAATGAGGATGCAGAGGAGGATGAAGAGGATGACGAGAATGAGGTAGTGGAGGTCCCTACTATCAGCACTCCGCGTGACTCTTGGGTGTGGCGGTTATTTACCGTTCGTGGTAATGTACCTAGGGTGCGTGCGAACCAAGTCACCTGCAACAAGTGCAAAATGGTACTTAGTCGGGGGAGGCTTGGTTCATACAGCTTTGAGACAACTACTACGAAGCGACACCTAAGGTCATTCCACACTGGGGCTATTCGCAAGGTTGTACCTTGCGAGGAGCGTAGTAGGTTGACTTCCTCTACTACATCCTCTGTTTCCGATCCTGTCACCACAAGGAACACTCCTGTGGGACAGCGTATTCCTCAAGCTGCCTCACAGGCTATACGCAATGCTGATGACCCTTACCTTTTCGAGGGTCACAGTTGTGTGTATGTACTGCAACACAGTACTCTGCAGGGGGGAGAGACTTCGAAGTGCTTTTGAGACTCTGGTCTCAGAGCACGAGAAGATCTGCTCACTACCCAAGTAAGACCCACTCTACATCTTCCTCTCTCCACCCGCCCTTTCTTATCCCCGTGGTTGGTGTCCACCCTTACCCTCCTTTTCCCTCCTCTCCTAGTGTGTCGTTTATAAAAAACCCAAAAAAATATAAAACAACAAAAATAAAAAAAGCCTCTTTTCAGAACCGCCTTTCACAGTTTAAAAATAGAAGTGAAAATAAATGAAGCAGGGCCTTGTGTATTTTTTAGAAGTCCGCGGACAGTCCGCGAACATCTAAAATTTTGGGGTGCTGCCCTATCATAACCATTGCAGTTTTGTCTGGGAGGAAGTAGCGGCTCTGAAAAGAGCCTTTTGGTGGTGTTTGTTTGTGTTTGAAAAATTTGAAATGCTCAACACCTACTACAAAATGGATGCTGTAATTCCAAAAAAGGTTGCAATGCATTTTGTACATTTCTCAGAAAAATCTGATTGCCAGCATAAGTAAGATGGACTCCATCTCTGCGAAAAATGTATGAGCTACGAAACATAATATTTTCATTGTGAAAAGAGGACATGCCAAAATCTCTTAGAAAGGCACAAGCAGCCTTATTGACATTGCACCTTGCTTTCTCCATTTGTGGACCAAATGAAGAAGAACAAAGCCACATTGTGCAATCCGTGAAAAAATTACTTGAGAATTTGGAAACATGTCCATGACCTTCCCAAGTCCTTCTTTCATTGCAAATTATAAAGAAATTCCAGACACATGTCCTAAACTGTTCCCTCCACGATGATTTACAATTATGTCTGGATGTTGCTCTGTCTCCAAAGTAGCCCAGAGAGGTAGCAAGTCCAACCACTTCATTCCATGTACTCCATGCCAGTGCACTTCCACATGTGGGAATCCAAGATACAGCTACTCCACAGCTTTCTGCATGCACCTTCAACCAATGTATCCACGAATCTCTCAAAATCCAAACAATCTGTTTTCTGAAACAAACACCCATAGCTATCTATTCTCTCAGCAAAAACAGTATCTGAGAAACTCTCTCCTGGCACAACACACCCACTAAACTTTACTGACCAATCCCTTGCTCTGCTCATTCTCATTTGCATGTCTCTCCACCCCAAAATCCCCAGATGTAACACGCGATGTCCACGGACTACCGCAATGTCCGCGGACATATCGTAACATGGACAGTCCTTCTACCATTTCCATTTCGCTTTCTGTGCCATTCCCTGATTGGACATAGCTAAGCAATCACACGACCATCCACCAATCACATCCAAGACCTCTACATCATCATAGATCAGCACTTCAAATGTACTGTTAATCTCTCTGAGTACAAGTGTCATATCATTGGAAAGCACCTTCTACAAGAAATACTGTACAAGTCTCCAAGATTTCTACTTGCAGCTGCATGCATATCTATATGCATGAACACAAATTACAGGTATGCATATTTTCTATATAGTACATGTACAATTCTTATAGATTCATATAAACAAATTGACTGACTTTTAGCTTGTATAACCTATAAAATGAACTTACTGTCATTTTTCCTATCTCCTATAATCAACTGTCACTTACAAACCTATCTGCTATTTAATTTCTTTTTACACACACATTTGCAAAGCATGTTGAACTAACATATTTAAAGTACAATATAAAGAGTTAACATACTCAAACAAAATTGCATGCACACACTATGTTTAAATATAAAACAATACTTGTACAAAAACATAAAAATCAATGTCTAAATTAAAACCAGTGCTATATACAAACAAAAATACTAATTTGTTTCCTTTACAATTGCAGTGAAGACCACTCTCCTGAAAAGCAGCCGAATTTGAAGTACAAAGAACAACTAAGAAGAAACCTGCTCATTCCAGAAAAAGAGTAAGTTAAATACCACCTTTATATTTGTACTATTACTCAAACACACTGTAAGGTTAACTCATGCTATTTCTGCACCTAAAAATAGAGATTGTGCACCATTCTGTCCACAAATCCCCATTTCTTAAACAGAGATTTACAGGCAGAATGGCGCACACATTCCCATTTTTCGGCGCACAAATGACCCAACTCAGCCCCTAGAATTTTGATATTATAGAACAAACAACTGTTTTAATTGTATACCATTAGATTTACTATTTGTATTTCTCCACACCACTAGCTTACTTTCTACTGTCATCTGAACCCCAGTTTAGTAGCACATAAATTCAAGAATACCCATGCCAACTTGTTGTAGTTGCCCAATGCACAATCACACACCATCACATACATCTTTATCATCATACTCAGACACTCATGCACACAGCACACATACATTGCAGAACACCCCAACCCATAACTTCTTTATTTTTTTAAACAGACCCTAAATAATGCCTACCAAAAATCAAGTCTGTAGACAGCAACGCAGAAGTAGAGCAAATGAAAATAGAAGTGTCCAAAATAAGCATCCATCTCTAGCAGAATTTGTAAAAAAAGTTCAAACAAAACAGCTAATACAGTCATTTAGCGAACCAAAACAAGCTTGAAGTACAGAAACGTTGCCTCCTCTATCAAAATGTAAAACAAAACAGAAAACAATTAACAAGAATTCAGCTACCACTACTGATATAACTGCTCCTATAAATCTTGATATAGTGCCAAGTAAGCATACCAAAAAAAGTATTTTAGCAAAAATGTTCTATCACAGAGTCCTTCAAAATCTTATAAAAACAGGAGAGAAATCAGGCACAACCCTTAAAACCTATCGTAGGAAATTAATCTTAGAAGTTTTGATAGACAGTGCAATCCATCTCAAACGAAAGTTATTTATTTTAGTGTTAAACAAAATGAAACCACTAACAAAACTAATGACTAAATAAAAAAAGACTTCTCAATAAACAAAATGTCAACAGAAATAACTTAAATATCTGTGGAGGTGAGTGGAGTCACACTACAAGCACAGAACCATATTTTAATGAAGAAGCATACAAACAAAAGCAAACAAATACAATTGCCATACATAGCAGTGGACGAGGTTATGAAAAAGTTAATAATACCATAATGGAACAAGAAATACTGCTTACAAAAATATCCCCGAAAACGTAGAATTACCTCTCCATTAAACTGAATCAGAATGTCTAGTATACAAATGGCCATGCACATCAATGTGTAACATTCCCAAAAAATCTTTCAAGTCTTTACGCCAATTCCTCAATCAATATTTGAAAAGCAAAGACAAAAGCAAAATTAAACTACTGCAAAATATGGATGCCTGTCCAGTGCGCAAGTACACAGGACTACAAGGACATTGATTGGCCTGCATTTCAGGACCTACTTGCAAAACCACCTTCCATTATATCAAAATGATATCAACACATCATTCAACTATAAGAAATCTAGTCTATAAACTGTACTATGCTAAAAGTCCTGCTTTAGCACTAGCCAATTAAAATAACATTCTTCTACATGGTACAGCAAAAGCCCTACTTGAAGAAATCGACTATATCCAGAAAAAATATTTTGGAAGTGAAAGCCACTTACAGAATGAAATAGCTTTAAAACAAATTATCAACAATTCTATGCATGGCAACCTTCTACTACACACATACAAAAACGAAATACTGCAATTTAAAAGTACATCTGCTGAAGTACCAAACCATGTGTGTGTATGTTGCCGGAGAACTTTTTATAAAAGTAACACAGAAACTGTAGACCTAACATACAAAATAGAAGACAATGAAGATTCTAAATGGTTTGAATTAACTCTCTACCTTATAGCAGAAAACAAATACGAAATAACTGACCCCTTTAATGCTTTGCAGTTACTGCACTACAGAACTTGACAACAACCAAACTCCTTCACATGCTATCACAAATAATTTGGAATTATTTCCACTACCAAAACCCCTACAACAACTCAATTTATATGATAGCATCATAATTCAAACAGTGCACCCCTTTCAAGCAATAATACGCCTTCAACCAAAAACAGCAGAAATTACCTCCCTCTGAATTAGTGAAAGGTATTTGTGAAAAAGTAGTGTATTTACCATTAGATCTAAAACAAACTGTGCACACTCTGGGAGCGCAACGTCCAATGGAACAATCTTTAATTATCTTAGTAAATGGTACCTACAAAAGACAAAAAAATTTGGCAACAACTGGTAGATTTACATAAAGTTAGACAAGCCTTGCAATATCTAAAAGACAACAATGAATACTACAAAGACATTAATATTGAAGAAAACTTGAAGGAAACCACTGAAATAATTCTAGAGTCACCAGAAGCTGGTCAATTTGAGATCCTAGATCCTGCTACAGTATCCCATACTTTAGACCATTATACAATTCATCCATTGCACACACCGTAGACGATGCAATAGAAACGTACCAAATGCGACAAACAAAAGGATCACCAATCAGCATATGGGAAAAAAGTATAGAAGCATGTGCTTTTCCTCTACTCTTTCCTACTGGCAAAGGAGGAAGATACGATGATAGACCTATTCAAATAACAGCATCAGCATACCGCTCATTACGGATGTATTCTGAAGATCCCAGATTAGACAAAATGTGGAATACATATTCCACCTACTCTTTGAAAGTGAACTAGCAACTTTATGTTACGGAGTTGCACACACATTAAAATCAGGATCCCACTTTCAAAATATGTCAGCTACACAATTATTACAAAAAGTGCAACAAAAAGATATCAATATAAATCTATTAGCAAACATGCGTGGTACTAAAGAGTACTGGTTTCGACGTCATGGAGATGTACGTTGTATGATAAGAAACCTTGGCCCACCCACTTGGTTTGTTACATTAAGTTGTGCAGAATATGCATGGGAAGATTTACATGATTTCCTACGCATATCAAACAAAAAACGAACAAACATAAACATACTAACACCTGGAGAACTTTGTTCTATAGATCCTATTAATGTTTCAAGATATTTTCACCATCGCTTCATTGCTATGCTACACTTTATTTGTAATAAAACTGTTCCTCCCCTCGGAGAAGTGCAACACTTCTTTTGGAGAAAAGAATACCAAGCCAGAGGAGCACCACATATCCACATGCTTTTATGGATTAAAGATGCTCCTAAATTTGGTCAAGACAATGACGCCACTGTGTTACAGTTTATTGAAAAATATGTCACTTGTGAAATTCCATCAGAAGCAACAAATAGTGATCTTCATGCACACATTTTGCAATTTCAAAGACACAAATGTGGCAAATATTGTCATCGCAAATACAAAAACAAAGGGAAATACTACACCAAATGCCGCTTTGGTTTCCCTAGACCGGTTACAAAAACAGGTCAAGTAAACAACTTCATGTCTTCAGTTAGACTAAGGGGTCGATTCATGGAAATAATGTGCGCCGAAAATTCCCGCGCAGAGGTGCCAAAACGTGCGAATCGCAGGAAAAGTGCGAAAATCGCAGTGCAAGTGCGAAAATCGCAGGGAAACTAGCACACAGCGATTCATGGAAGTCTGTGCGCGAGAAAAACATTGGATGTGCGCTAAAAATGTGCGCTGCGCACGCCGGCGCACAGGTCATCCAACAGCGTGCGCCACGGCCACTGCGAAATCGCACATAGCGCGGCGCACATCACAAAAGTAGGCGGAACACGGGGCGTAACACTCGGAATGGGGAACAACGCGTGAAAATATGGGCGTCACGGGGGATGTACAGGAGGCAAGTATTCATGGAATCGAATAGGGCAAACCAGCGCACGGTCAAAGATGCGCACAGGGCCAAACAAGTACGCCACAAGAAAGCAGGCGGTAGCGTCCCTGCGCCTGAAAAAAATGTGCGCCAAAATGTGCGATAACAAAAAGCACCCATATACAGCCATGATGAATGGTCCATACAGTGGCCCTCTAGGACAAATGAGGTGCAAAGGGGCACCGACAAACACGGACACCCGCTGTGTGGAAAATAGCGTGTGCGTGTGTACCTGGGTGCGCGGGAAGTCCCACACGCGATTGGCCTGGGTACGTGTACTTTGGGGTGCGCGGGAAGTTCCACACGCGATTGGCCTGGGTACATGTACTTTGGGATGCGCGGGAAGTTCACACGCAATTGGCCAGGGTACGTGTACTTTGGGGTGCGCGGGAAGTTCCACACGTGATTGGCCTGGGTACGTGTACTTTGGGGTGCGCGGGAAGTTCCACACGCGATTGGCCTGGGTACGGGTGTTTCGGGATGCGCAGGAAGTTCCACACGCGATTGGCCTGGGTACGTGTACTTCGGGATGCGCAGGAAGTCCCACACGCGATTAGCCTGGGTACGTGTACTATGGGGTGCGCGGGAAGTTCCACACGCGATTAGCCTGGGTACGTGTGTTTCGGGGTGCACGGGAAGTTCCACACGCGATTGGCCCGGGTACGTGTGTTTCGGGGTGCGCGGGAAGTTCTACACGCGATTGGCCTGGGTACGTGTGTTTCGGGATGCGCAGGAAGTTCCAAGCGCGATTGGCCTGGGTACGTGTACTTCGGGATGCGCGGGAAGTCCCACACGCGATTAGACTTGGTATGTGTACAACGGGTGTGCGGGAAGTTCCACACGCGATTAGCCTGGGTACGTGTGTTTCGGGGTGCACGGGAAGTTCCACACGCGATTGGCCCGGGTACGTGTACTTCGGGGTGCGCGGGAAGTTCCACACGCAATTGGCCTGGGTACGTGTACTTCGGGATGCGCGGGAAGTTCCACACGCGATTGGCCTGGGTACGTGTATTCCGAGGTGCGCGGGAAGATTCACACGCGATTTCAGCAGGGTACGTGTATTTAGGTGGTGCCGGGGAATGCTACACGTGATTTGGCCGTGTGGGTCCTCCCAGGTGTTCCCTCTACACCGTCCACCGCCCATGCAGGCAGCCCACACCACAGGGGACTATCCTGCACCCCTGCTCATGTCCCACAGGCAACCCATCCACAATGGCCATGCCCCCCAGCCAACCCACATGTCACCTTGCACTACTGATCACCAACACATGTCTCCCAGCACCCCCAACCCCCAGCATCCAGGGGCAGCCTCTACCAGGCCACCACTCATGTCCCCCTGCACCCCCACCCCCCAGCAGTGCAGGGGCAGCCTCCACCAGGCCCCCACTCATGTCACCCACCACCCCCACCCCCCAGCAGTGCAGGGGCAGCCTCCACCAGGCCCCCACTCATGTCTCCCTGCACCCCCACCCCCCAGCCACCAGGTGCAGCCTCCACCAGGCCCCCACTCATGTCTCCCACCACCCCCACCAGTGCAGGGGCAGCCTCCACCAGCCCCCCCCCATGTCTCCCACCACCCCCACTCCCCAGCAGTGCAGGGGCAGCCTCCACCAGGCTCCCACCCATGTCTACCACCACCCCCACCCCCCAGCCACCAGGGGCAGCCTCCACCAGCCCCCCACTCATGTCTCCCACCACCCCCACCCCCCAGCAGTGCAGGGGCAGCCTCCACCAGGTCCCCACTCATGTCTACCACCACCCCCACCCCCCAGCCACCAGGGGCAGCCTCCACCAAGCCCCCACTCATGACTCCCACCACCCCCACCCCCAGCAGTGGAGGGGCAGCCTCCACCAGGCCCCCACTCATGTCTCCCACCACCCCCACTCCCCAGCCACCAGGGGCAGCCTCCACTAGGCCCCCACTCATGTCTCCGACCACCCACACCCCCCAGCAGTGCAGGGGCAGCCTCCACCAGGCCCCCACTCATGTCTACCACCACCCCCACCCCCCAGCCACCAGGGGCAGCCTCCACCAAGCCCCCACTCATGACTCCCACCACCCCACCCACCAGCAGTGCAGGGGCAGCCTCCACCAGGCCCCCACCCATGTCTACCACCACCCCCAGCCACCAGCGGCAGCCTCCAGCAGGCCCCCACTCATGTCTCCCACCACCCACACCCCCCAGCAGTGCAGGGGCAGCCTCCACCAGGCCCCCACCCATGTCTACCACCACCCCCAGCCACCAGCGGCAGCCTCCAGCAGGCCCCCACTCATGTCCCCTATTACCCCCACCCCCCAGCAGTGCAGGGGCAGCCTCCACCAGGCCCCCACTCATGTCTCACACCACCCCCACCCCCCAGCCACCAGGGGCAGCCTCCACCAGGCCCCCACTCATGTCTACCACCACCCCCCAGCAGTGCAGGGGCAGCCTCCACCAGGCCCCCACTCATGTCTCCCACCACCCCCAGCCACCAGGGGCAGCCTCCACCAGGCCACCACCCATGTCTACCACCACCCCCACCCCCCAGCCACTAGGGGCAGCCTCCACCAGGCCCCCACTCATGTCTCCCACCACCCCCACCCCCCAGCAGTGCAGGGGCAGCCTCCACCAGGCCCCCACTCATGTCTACCACCACCCCCACCCCCCAGCCACCAGGGGCAGGCTCCACCAAGCCCCCACTCATGACTCCCACCACCCCCACCCCCCAGCAGTGCAGGGGCAGCCTCCACCAAGCCCCCACCCATGTCTACCACCACCCCCACCCCCCAGCCACCAGGGGCAGCCTCCACCAGGCCCCCACTCATGTCTCCCACCACCCCCACCCCCAGCAGTGCAGGGGCAGCCTCCACCAGACCCCCACCCATGTCTACCACCAGCCCCACCCCCCAGCCACCAGGGGCAGCCTCCACCAGGTCCCCACTCATGTCCCCTATTACCCCCACCCCCCAGCAGTGCGGGGGCAGCCTCCACCAGGCCCCCACTCATGTCTCCCACCACCCCCACCCCCCAGCAGTGCAGGGGCAGCCTCCACCAGGCCCCCACTCATGTCTACCACCACACCCACCCCTCAGCCACCAGGGGCAGCCTCCACCAGGCCCCCACACATGTCTCCCACCACCCCCACCCCCCAGCAGTGCAGGGGCAGCCTCCACCAGGCCCCCACCCATGTCTACCACGACCCCCACCCCCCAGCCACCAGGGGCAGCCTCCACCAGGCCCCCACTCATGTCCCCTATTACCCCCACCCCCCAGCAGTGCAGGGGCAGCCTCCACCAGGCCCCCACTCATGTCCCCTATTACCCCCACCCCCCAGCAGTGCAGGGGCAGCTTCAACCAGGTCCCCACTCATGTCTCCCACCGCCCCACCCCCCCAGCAGTGCAGGGGCAGCCTCCACCAGGCCCCCACTCATGTCTACCACCACCCCCACCCCCCAGCAGTGCAGGGGCAGCCTCCACCAGGCCCCCACTCATGTCCCCTATTACCCCCACCCCCCCAGCAGTGCAGCGGCAGCCTCCACCAGGCCCCCACTCATGTCCACTATTACCCCCACCCCCCAGCAGTGCAGGGGCAGCCTCCACCAGGCCCCCACTCATGTCTCCCACCACCCCCACCCCCCAGCAGTGCAGGGGCAGCCTCCACCAGGCCCCCACTCATGTCTACCACCACCCCCACCCCCCAGCAGTGCAGGGGCAGCCTCCAACAGGCCCCCACTCATGTCTCCCACCACCACCACCCCCCAGCCACCAGGGGCAGCCTCCACCAGGCCCCCACTCATGTCTACCACCACCCCCACCCCCCAGCCACCAGGGGCAGCCTCCACCAGGCCCCCACCCATGTCTCCCACCACCCCCACCCCCCAGCAGTGTAGGGGCAGCCTCCACCAGGCCCCCACCAATGTCTACCACCACCCCCACCCCCCAGCCACCAAGGGCAGCCTCCACCAGGCCCCCACTCATGTCCCCTATTACCCCCACCCCCCAGCAGTGCAGGGGCAGTCTCCACCAGGCCCCCACTCATGTCCCCTACTACCCCCACCCCCCAGCAGTGCAGGGGCAGCCTCCACCAGGCCCCCACTCATGTCTCCCACCACCCCCACCCCCCAGCAGTGCAGGGGCAGCCTCCACCAGGCCCCCACTCATGTCTACCACCACCGAAACCCCCCAGCCACCAGGGGCAGCCTCCACCAGGCCCCCACTCATGTCCCCTATTACCCCCACCCCCCAGCAGTGCAGGGGCAGCCTCCACCAGGACCCCACCCATGTCTACCACCACCCCCACCCCCCAGCAGTGCAGGGGCAGCCTCCACCAGGCCCCCACTCATGTCTCCCACCCCTCCCACCCCCAGCCACCAGGGGCAGCCTCCACCAAGCCCCCACTCATGACTCCCACCACCCCCACCCCCCAGAAGTGCAGGGGCAGCCTCTACCAGGCCCCCACTCATGTCCCCTATTACCCCCACCCCCCAGCAGTGCAGGGGCAGCCTCCACCAGTCCCCCACTCATGTCTCCCTGCACCCCCACCCCCCAGCCACCAGGGGCAGCCTCCACCAGGCCCCCACCCATGTCTACCACCACCCCCAGCCACCAGGGGCAGCCTCCACCAGGCCCCCACCCATGTCTACCACCACCCCCACCCCCCAGCAGTGCAGGAGCAGCCTCCACCAGGCCATCCCATGTCTACCACCACCCCCAGCCACCAGGGGCAGCCTCCACCAGGCCCCCACTCATGTCTCCTACCACCCCCACCCCCCAGCCACCAGAGGCAGCCTCCACCAGGCCCCCACTCATGTCTCCCACCACCCCCACCTCCCAGCCACCAGGGGCAGCCTCCACCATACCCCCATCCATGTCTACCACCACCCCCACCCCCCAGCCACCAGGGGCAGCCTCCACCAGGCCCCCACCCATGTCTACCACCACCCCCACCCCCCCAGCCACCAGGGGCAGCCTCCACCAGGCCCCCACTCATTTCCCCTATTACCCCCACCCCCCAGCAGTGCAGGGGCAGCCTCCACCAGGCCCCCACTCATGTCTCCCACCACCCCCCCAGCCGTGCGATTTGCCTGGGTACGTGTACTTCGGGGTGCGCGTGAACTTCCACACGCGATTTGCCTGGGTACGTGTACTACGGGGTGCGCGTGAACTTCCACACGCGATTGGGCCTGTGAGAGTGGGTTACATGTATTCCAGTGGTGGGCGGGAATATTTACCCGCGACTGTGCCTGTGAGAGCGTGCTACGTGTATTCCTGGGGTGGGTGGGAAGATTCACACGTTCGCCTACGACGTGCCGAAAAATGGTCCAATCCTGAGACACGTACGCCAGCATGAAGCAGGCGTACGTCGACCCGCGCAGCATAAACGTGCGCGCAAACAACAAACAAGCTCATACGCCAGGGTGAATATACCATTCCTAGCAGCAGTGGCCGTGGGTTACCAAAGGAGGAGGAGGAGGATAGTGAGGGCCTGAATTTTCACTCCCAGAACCAGCCTTTTTGGGATGCCTGATGACCAGGTGTATGGGAGGTACAGGTTTCCCCCACACATAATACTGGACCTGGTCAGTGAGTGGGAGGATGACCTCACATTACCCACCCTGTGCTCCCAAGCACTCAGCCCCCTGGAGAAGGTCCTCAATGTACTGCACTTCTTGGCCACAGGATCATTTCAGCGGACAAGTGCCATAGTGGGTGGGGTGTCACAGGCCACGCAGTCACGCTGCCTACACCAGGTCTTGAACATCATCACTGCACGCCCATCAGTCCGTAGGCACATATACCTGCCCAGGACACCTGCAGAAAGGCAGGCTGCCACCCTCGATTTCTACGGTGTGGCACAATTCCCAAAAGTGCTAGGTGCCATTGACTGCACCCATGTGGCACTACGTCCCCCCAGGGAATCTGAGCACATCTATAGGAACCGCAAGCACTGACATTCCATCAACGTGCAGGTAGTATGTAATGCTAAGGGAATCATCACCTCAGTATATGCCAACTATCCAGGGTCCACCCACGACAGCTTCATTTACCGAATGCCTACCCTAAGCCGGGACCTAGAAGCTGTGCGGCATGGCGATACATGGCTGCTTGGTGAGTATGGATGCCACTGCACATGCATGCATGTCAGATGCAGAGTTATGTCACTACCCCACTAATGATACCCATCACCTCCTCACCAGGGAACAGTGCCTACCCTCTGAGCACCCACATGATGACGCCAATTCAGAACCCCATCACGCCTCCAGAGGTAAGATACAACACAGCCCATATTGCAACCCCGGGCATAGTGGAGTGCACATTCGGAGTGCTCAAGTCACCCTTTTGCTCCCTTGACCGTTCTGGCGGGCAGCTGTTATATGCGCCCCCAGTAGTGTGCAGGATCGTAGTGGCAGCATGTGTCCTGCACAATTTTGCAACACGCCGGGGCCTGGCCGTGGACATGTTGGTGCCCCCACATCCCCAACCACATGCACGCCCACTGCGCATGGGAGGGGAGAGGGCACGGGGTGAGGCAGCCCATACGCAGCTGGTGGCTAATTACTTCACATAGAAATCACACCCCAGTGGAGTGCACACAGGCCTGGCACATACCATCTGATAAGCAATGATGACTCGACCTGACAATTAAGACGAACAAAGGGACTGTCAACTGTCAGAACCATAGCAGCCTGAGATTGTTCATGTGGAAGTGTCACAATGTGTGCATCCCTACGTACACAAACACCACCAATGCAGTGTCATGAAAAGACACTTCCATGCTGCAGAAATGAATACCCACTTGCAAAATACTACATGAAAACAGTGCCATGTCACCCACCCCCCCCCCCGGCACGGCCACACAACACACCATGGCATGTCATGCAATGTGAGTGGAAAGAAATTAATCCCCACAACATGCCCCAAGTGTCAGCAGCTACAGTGTCCCTAATGGAAACATGTCCACACATGAAATGCTCACAGTAATGCAGGACCTACAACCCACATTACCAAATACTTACCAAGAATACCAATCACCTACACAACCTCAAACCTACCTTAAACATGACATCACAGACTTAAAAATTCGCTAGCCTCACCACCTGATGATGACAGCCCTCCGAACACTTGCAAGTATACAGTGTTAGCGCCACGCAAGAGTGTAGGTGCACTGCTTACAACATGGACTCCACTTCCAAGGTGGACCGCATTGTGAAGACATGAGGAATGGACCTGCAAATATTGAGGATGAGATGGATGCAGAGGCACATATCAATACACCACGCAGTGTACAATACAACAATATGCACTATGAATGTATACACAGTATTGACTACAGACTGCCCACACAGCTCATGGGAGTCCAATGTCACCATGTACGTCAATGTCACTTGGGCACACCCTTTGCAAGCCCATGGAAACGGGAAGCAGGAGGGGTGTGTGTGACAAAAACCCAAGCATCTGAACCAAATCCATGACAAGCCTGCATGTGCCCAGCCACAATGCAGCGTATGCCCACGGGAGCCACACAAGGCAACACACTGTCCCAAAAAAAAAAAAAAAAGAAAAATAATCAAAAATGGCCATTAATGGGCCCGGGGGGTTGGGGAGGCCACCCAGGAGGTCCGAGGACAGGGTGCACACCAAAACCCACCTGTGTGGATCTTGCGAAAAAAAAACACCTCCATGGGCTCATGGCCTACACGGCTACCCTATTGTGGGAGTATCACTGCTGTCGCTATCCTCACCCTCTGCAGCTGCATCCGGAGGTGGTGGCACTATGGGAGGCAGCCCACGCAAAGCCCCAGTCTGTTCCTCCATGGCTGCAAGCATGCGGGTGTGGTGGGTCTCGTTCTGGAGGATGAGTGTGCGGAGGTCCCTATGCAACAACTCACAGGATGCCCGGACCTCCGCCCTAGTTGCCTGCATCTCAGCTGAGAGCGTACGGGTGAGACGCTCCAGCTGCTGTTCTGTCCTTCAGTTTGTTGAAGCCTCAAGCTCAACAAGAGTCGTCCTGAGGTGAAGGAGTTCCAGCCTCAGGGCTTCCCTGTGGCTCTGGGACTCTATGGAGATGGCTTCCTGCAGAGTCGCCAGTGCCGCCCGCCTGTCCCTGTCGGACGCCAACATGTCCTCCCTGTGTGACTGGCAGATGGAGTCGGTTGCCTGCTGTAGTCGCTCCATCAGCCTTTCGGGGGGACAATGGAAGTGGCCACCCTATCCATGGCCTGAGCCATCATCTCTGATAATGCTGCCTGTTGGGTTGCCATACCGTAGATGGATTGCTCCCATGCGGTATTGCCAGGTGATGTACGGCCACCACGTCGGCGGGCACCACACCTGTCTGGGGCAAGGCGAACTGCGCCTTGCTGTGCCGGCACTGCCTGAGGCTGCAGGACTGCATTCCCCCTCTGATCTGCTGGCCCAGGAACAGGATCAGATGTCGCGGAGTGTGACCCTGCATCCGTAACCACCAAAGGCGTTCCTGCCCCATTGAGGGTTCTAACCCTGGTGCAGGAGGGTCGGACAGAACAGAATCCCTCCCAGGAACACTCACCTGCGACGGCACCTAGGTCTCATCATCCGAATCAACACCTGAGTACAGCTCGGGGGAGGTGCAGCCAGAGACACCCCTTGAGAGCACGACCTGCAGCAGTTGTGGGTTCTCACCCACCACCACACCACGTCCCACACTGGTGGTCGGTCGGCCCTCAGACCCCTCCTGGGTCTGCACCATCTCCACAACCCCAGCAGTATCAGGTGCATCTTCCCCTGAAAAGACATAAAAGAAAACAAATGGAAACAGGCATTAGCACTATGGCACACAATGAGGGCTGAGAGGCTACAGAAACAGTACTTGATTGACACATGTCCCCCATGACTAAAACACTCCCATGCATGCACCGTCACTGCGTGTGATGGGGAGGCAGATGGCACACATTGATGACACCAAGATGGAAGATGAACACATTTGCTGCATGCTGCCTAGCAGTGGCATCACACATTGGCCAGTGATTGGCAGGTCAAATACACATGCCATCACACAGATGGCATGTACCCTAGCCATGAAGTGAAGAGGCAGAGGAGGTCACAAATTGTTCATTCAGTCCAGTTTGTTCATATGATTGATTATTTTCATTGTAATGGTTCAAATGTCTAACATGCAGCTGCCAGTCAAAAATGGTCCTATAGCACAGGGACATGTCCAAACTAATCATGTCCACGAAACTGAGCCAGTCCACTGTACCATAGCCATGTCAGACATGTGACAATAGGACTGAGAAATCCCGAGTAAAAGTGGTGGTATGCAAACAATCTGCCTGAATAAACAGAGCTAAATAAGCAACAGTGTAGTGGCAAGATGACACTCCAAGGGCAACTGGCGTGGTGTTGGGCGGGATGTCTAATATTGGCCGAAGGGATGCTGCTATACCCAAATGCTGTTGCCAAGAATGTTTAGGAAGAGGCACATGGGTGATCCGAACCACTCAGGCAGACACACCCTCCCCTGGCACCCAAACAGAAGCCCTCCCACACACCATGCACATGGATGACACACACATGCATGTGCACTCACCGGACAATGCATCGTAATCTGCCACTTTTCCCACGCCTTGGATCTGTTCCTCCGTGACGTAGGTCCCAGCAACCTGCTCATGTGGAGTGAGTTCTATGTCGTCTGCTGGAGACCCACCTCCAGTCACTAGAGTTGCGGCATGACTTGAGGCCAGCTTATTCTTTGCCCTGCGCTTCAGGTCATTCCAGCGCTTGTAGCATTCATTAGCTGTGCGCCTCACGATTCCAAGGGCACTTATGATGTCCGCAATGGTCTGCCAGTGTGCCTGACGTTGTGCAGGTGTGGTCTTGGTTCCTGCAACAATCACCATTTCGCGGTCATGTGCGGACACATACTCTACAAGTGCATTAAGTTCGGCCTCATTGAAGCTGGGCTTCCTTGACGGGCCGGACTGTGTAGCCGTTTCTGGGGCATCAGCCTCTACTGGACGAGCACTCTTCCTCTTCCGCTTGGAAAGTGGTGGGGATCCGGAGTGTCCTGCACCGCTCTGGACACTAGGGGCAGGAGCGTGGGATTGCACACTCAGCATGGGAGTTGGTGCAGGCATTATCTGAAGTGTGATGGTGTCAGGGGAAATGTAAGCATGATGGACTTGGACCGACACTGTCCTGGATGGGTGTGTGAGAGGTGGGTTGGATGGAGCCGCAGCTGCCCCTGCAGCCTCCCCAGCCTGCCTACGCGGGGCAGCAGATGACCTAGCTGCCCCTGATCCACGTGGCCTGATGACACCAACGTTCACTGGCGCACGTGGCCTAGACCTGCTGACCTGAAAGTCAGCCATGGAGTCACCCTGTGCCAGGTCTGGTTCCACAGTGGGCTGGTCCAACAAGGGCTGAGCATGGATGGTGTCAGCCACGGTAACCTCAACGAGGGGGGGGGGCATGGGTGTCCCTGACTGCTCCTCCACACATGGGGGGCTAGAGGCACCCTGCAAGTCACAGCCACGTCCCCTACCGTATCCACCACGGCCACCACTTGGGGCTCGGCCACCTTTGCCACCCTTACAGCTTGTTCGCCTCCCAGCCATGGCACTGATGTTATTGTGCGTATGGGAGTCGATGTGAACTATTGTCCTGGGCAATTGGGGGTCAAAGGGGTTGGGTACCAGATGGTAATCGTACCCTAGTGCTCTAGCAAGGCTGTATGTCACCCCTGGGGAAAGATGACGGGTCACGCAATGCACAGGCACCCCAAAAAAGCAAAGTAAGGTGCACGCAACCCCTCCTAGACCACGTGCATGGAAAAATAAACCTGCACTACGCTGTGGCACCCAGGAACACAAGAATGAACGTATGCGTATCACACGCAGCCCAGAATGACCTCTGAAGGGGTACGCGACACACGGGGCAAGCACAGATGTTAGATACGTGCGTGACTCACCGTCCGCCAGGAACAAAAGCGTGAAAAATATGCACGTGTGCGCGTTGGCAACACCCCCGCCAAAAGAAGAATTGTATGCTGTCTGAGGAGACAGGACAACAGTAGTAGGGAAGCTGTTTGAGGAAACAGGCCCAGGAAAAAGAGGTAAAGAGAAAAAGCTGTCAGAGGTAACAGGGAGTACGAACTGGAAACACTGTGAAGTAAATCGCGTTTGAACCGACAAGAAGTACAGATTTCACCCACTCGCTCTCCACGAAAAGCACGTACAAGGAAATGGCGTTCTACATGTACCTTTTATACACACGTCACAGATGCGCATACGCACTGAGGCCATTTCCACCAATTACGCGCTTTGACACCCGGACGTGTATCTCTTCAGTTTTACATGCGCCATTCTCTACGGCCATGCGCGTGATGTCACAGCTGCGCATGGTGGCCTTTGGGCCAATAAAGTCGCATATGCGAGCACACGTGGTAAAACTGCACGTCCGAGTGTCATCGCGTGTAATCGGAGGGAAGTGAGCGTACAAGCGATTGGCCTGGGTACGTGTATTTCTGGGGTGCACAGGAAGTTCCACACGCGATTGGTGGAAATCCAAGTGTGCTCTGTCATCACGTGTAATGAGGGGAAACATCCGCGCGCCTCACGTCACAGACGCGCTCACGCGCTAAGGGCCTTTGGTCCAATGAAATCGCATATGCGTGCTGACGTGCATATGCGTTAAGGGCCTTTCCTCGATTTACACGCAGACGTGCAGGATTTTCACGTGCCAAATCACTCCGTATCAAGCTGGCCACGCGTAAGCACACGGAAGACCACGCTCCTGCCCAGAAGGCCGAACTACTGCCCCTCAGAGCCCCGAGCACGCTCCCACCTGCCCTCTGCTGCTGCCTGACTGCCTGCTGCCCACGTGCCCTGCCATTTGCTGCCTGCACATCAGCCAGGGGTGCTGTTGCTGTGACCACCCCTGCTGGAACCGAAGACTCCCGACTGGGATTCCATCGCTCCACAGCCCAGCCCCAGGACCCAGTTGCCCACCCACTCCTGCCTCTGGGGTTGTCATGTCGGGGCAAACACCATCTGAGACCACTGACAACCCCCGGCCAGAGAGGCAGAGGGGCACCAGCTTCAGTGCCACCGAAGTTGGTGTCCTGGTGGAGCAAGTCCTGGGGCAGTATGATGGCCTCTTTGTAAGTTCCCGCGCCGACAAGGAAGGACGGACTCGGATCTGGACTGACATCGTGACTGCCATCATCGCGGAGGGGGTGGCAGTCTGCGACACCAACATGTCAAGAAGCGCTGGGAGGACTTCAGGTCCAGGACCCTGAACAAGGCCCGGCGCCTCTTGAAGGCAGCGGATGCGAAGGGGCGCTGGGGCCACTTGTCGGAAGAACAGATGAGGGTACTGGAACGCATATCCCCAGCGCTCCACATCCAGGTCCTTGAGAGGCAGACCCGTCTGGAGTCGAGCGGTAAGTGTACATGCATCCTGATTGTGAGCTGTGCGTGTGGTGATTTTTTAGTAGTGTGCAGGTTGCACATCTGTTTGTATGAGGTCGAGTATGGGTGGGGGTGTACAGGGCCGTGTGGCTAACACATGCGAGGGCTGGAATGTGTGCGACATGGATGGTGCTTGTGTGTGTAGGCTTGCATGCCAAATGCAGTTGTGTGGGCACACATGTTTGGATGGATGTGTATGTAAGTAGACATGTCCGTGATGTCACGCATGTATGTTGTTTTCAGCTGCATGTATCAGCACTGTGTACATGTGCATGTGTGTGTATTTGACAAGGGTGCAACTGTGATGCAACATGGATGCATGTGACAGCGGTATGTGGAAGCCTGATGGGCAGATGTGACATGGATGCCCATCTGAACACTGCGACACTTGGCAGAGGTGTACACATGCATGCAAGTGTGGTGGTGTGTGTACATGTGTGGTGCACTTCCTGTGTTGCATGTGATGTCTGGCTCACCTTTGCCTGCTCATGCTGTTGTATGTGTATGGATGGTGCTGGCAGTTGCGATATGGCTGTGGTGTGGCTCATGTGTGCGAGTTGAAATGACATGTGAGTTGGTGATTGTGATGACATGTCTGAGGTTTGCCAATGCCACTCATGTACAACTGTCATGTGTGTATGTGTCCATTGTACAGTGCCCTGATGCCTGTGTTTTATTTCTCCCTGTCTGCAGCGTCAACTGATGAAGAGGGCGGAGAAGGTGCTGTGGAGCACAGCGGCGGGGATCCCACCGCCAGCCGGAGACGCAAGGACCGGCTCCTCTCCCATGTTGTCATCTCGTCGGGGAGTGAGGAGTCCGGTGCCGCGTCCCAGGCCGCAGCTGCCGGGGGGAGGTCCAAGTGGCGGAGGCTGGAGTTGGACTCCTCAGCAGCAGAAGGGGCAGCTGGGACCCCACAGGGCCCAACGGGGGAAGATGGCACGGAGTCATCCAGGTTGGTGGGGGGGTTTGGTGGAGGAGGAGGCCGTGCAAGCAACAGAGACGGGGTCTGGAGGTGGGGATCCCACTGGTGCTAGTGGTGCAGTGCAGGACCAGGGACAGGAGGCAGCACAGGCCGCCGCGGAGGTGCCTGTGTGCAATCCTGTCCCTGATCCTGTCCCTGCATCATCTTGCACCAGCAGGGATGCCTACGTCCAGACCAGTTTTCAGGCAGGGGATGAGCTCACGACAACTGGCCTTCCTCTGCCTGCAGACGTGGCTATCCGGGTCCGGGTTGAGCCTGTTCTGAGTGGTGTGGCGTTGCGTCAACGGGCCATGCGAGGTGACCTGCAGTCTTTTCATGAGGAGACTGCACGTCATCTCGAATGGCTCGTTGACCACGTCAGCCTGCTGGGACAGGTCACTCAGGCCGGATTCCTCCGTATGATGGGGCTTGCTCCGACCCCCTCCTCAACTGAAACCCATACACGCCAGTCGTCCTCTGTGCCATCTTCCCACCCATCGGTCACCTGGGTGCCCTGTGGAGCTGCCTCTGACGGTGCGGCCAGGCTGGTGGAGGAGGCATCCCTGCCACAGTCGGGAGTCGGACGTCCAGCAGGGGTGGCCACATCAACGACTGCACCCCAGCCGGCGGAGGATGTGCAGGCAGCAGGAGGCAGTGCACGGGCAGAGGCACAGCAGCAGCAGCAACGTGGTGGGAGCCATGAAGGCTCGGGGCCTTCAACATCGGAGGGGCAGGCATCGGCCGGAGGGCAGGAGGACCCAGGACAGAGAGTGTCTTCCGTGTGGCAGCGGTTCGGCCACGCCATAGATGCGGAGCGGCAGCGGGCAGAAGAGGCACGGCTCACAATGGTCAGGTTGGAGAACTCCATGCGGAGGGCCCTGAGGCGGGCCGAGTGTCTCGAGGCAATCCGCAGGGGTTTGGAGGTGGACACGTCGACGGCCCTGCGGACCCTCGGGGCCATGGAGGAGGACCGCCTCCGGGACATTGAGCAGGAGTTCGATGATGCCCTGGCCCGGGACATCCACAAGTGAGCCGTCAAACTAGCCCACTGCCCTTGTACATAGTTATGTAGGTAGTGTTAGGTTTACTTTTTTTTTAGGATTTATTTTGGACCTTTCGGACATTGGCCACATTTTTGTATATAGTTTATTTTATTAGTTAGTGTAGTTAGATAGGTTTCCTTTCTTTTGTTGGGATAATGGACCCTGGCATGTTCGTATGTACATAGTTCACTGTTGTATTGTATTTTTCTTTCACATTTTAACCATGGAGCAATGGCTTTCTATTTTATTTCCCATTGGATTTTGTTTTCTGGACAGTTACTTTGGACACCATTTCTTTGGATTTTGATTTTTGGTTTTGCTTTTTTTCACGGACATGCTTGTTTTCATTTTTGTACATTGCTATTTCTGTTTCTTTATTTTTGATTCTATTTGTGTTTCCTTCAATACTTATTTTTTTTTATCAAACTTCAATGTGTAGTATCATCTCATTGGTTTAATGCATATCATGATATGGCTTTTGAGATTCACTGACACCCATTGGGTGTATGTGAGGGAAATGTGTTTGTTTCAGAACTTGCAATTGGTGTTCTGTCATGTAATTGCCAATTATGAGTGGGTGGATGCAATACTCGGGTGGG
Organism: Ambystoma mexicanum; assembly: GCF_040938575.1. Classification (NCBI taxonomy): domain Eukaryota; kingdom Metazoa; phylum Chordata; class Amphibia; order Caudata; family Ambystomatidae; genus Ambystoma; species Ambystoma mexicanum. Next base: position 104,033,112 of record NC_090935.1, on the reverse strand, counting down.
TGTTTTGCATTTGGAGGCTGACCATAGGGACCAGGGGTCTAGATTGTGATGACATGTTGGCTGGGGCACATGAGTTGGACATGGGTGGGGGCCTGCTGGCAGGTGCCCCACAGTGCTGGGGGGTGGGGGTAATAGGGGACATGAGTGGGGGCCTGGTGGAGGCTGCCCCTGCACTGCTGGGGGGTGGGGTGCAGGGGGACATGGGTGGGGGCCTGGTGGAGGCTGCCCCTGGTGGCTGGGGGGGTGGGGGTGGTGGTAGACATGAGTGGAGGCCTGGTGGAGGCTGCCCCTGTACTGCTGGGGGGTGGGGGTGCAGGGGGACATGAGTGGGGGCCTGGTGGAGTGTGCCCCTGGTGGCTGGGGGGTGGGGGTGGTGGGAGACATGAGTGGGGGCCTGGTGGAGGCTGCCCCTGCACTGCTGGGGAGTGGGGGTGGTGGGAGGGTGGGAGACATGAGTGGGGGCCTGGTGGAGGCTGCCCCTGCACTGCTGGGGGGTGGGGGTAATAGGGGACATGAGTGGGGGCCTGGTGGAGGCTGCCCCTGACTGCTGGGGGGTAGGTGGTGGTGGGAGACATGGGTGGGGGCCTGGTGGAGGCTGCCCCTGGTGGCTAGGGGGTGGGGGTGGTGGGAGACATGCATTGTTGATCAGTAGTGCAAGGTGACATGTGGGTTGGCTGGGGGGCATGCCCATGGTGGATGGGCTGCCTGCGGGACATGGGCAGGGGTGCAGGGTAGTCCCCCGTGGTGTGGGCTGCCTGCAGGGGCCGTGGAGGTTGTAGAGGGAACACCTGGGAGGACCCACACGGCCAATTCACGTGTAGTACTCCCCAGAACCCCTGAAATACACGTACCCTGCTGAAATCGCGTATGGAAATTCCCGCGCTCCCCTGCAATACACGTACCCTGCTGAAATCGCGTGTGGAACTTCCCGCGCACCCCTGGAATACACGTACCCTGCTCGCACTGGGACAATCGCGTGTGGAACTTCCCGCACACCCCTGAAAAACACGTACCCTGATGGAATCGCGTATGGAACTTCCCACGCACCCCTGAAATACACGTACCCTGCTGAAATCGCGTGTGGAACTTCCCGCGCACCCCTGTAATACACGTACCCTGCTGATTTTGCGTGTGATACTTCCCGCGCACCCCTGATGCACACGTACACAGGACAATCGCGTGTGGTACTTCCCGCGAACCACAGAAATACACTTCCCCGCTTGGCGTTTCCTGTTTGCCAGCCCTGTGGACTGGTCCAGGGTTAGCGCAGCCCTTTGTGATTATTTGGGGATTTTGAAGGCTTTTCCTTGCGCGAGGGCTTTCTTGGCGGCGTAATTGGCGCTGCTGCAGGGTCGCTGCGCCACGCTGCGCCATGGCTGGTTTTGGATGCGAAAATCCATGAATACGCTGTGCGCGTTAATCGATTTTAGCGCACGCGGCTCGCGCAGACATTCGTAAGGGCATGCTGTGCGCCAGTCGCATGCGCCACTTTTGTGCGAATTTCTATGAATTACCCTGATAGTGTTAATGGTAAATCACCTAAAAATACATATTACATAAAAAGAACAGAAGAAGAAAAATATATCAATGATTACAATGCAATCATTGCCCACTTATGGAATGCAAACATAGATGTGCAGTACATTACAGACAATTCCACCGCAGTTGCACTATATGTTACAGCATACGTAACCAAAGCAGAAAAAATAGAGCTCCAAGACCTCTGGAATGACCTGTCATCAGACAAAACACTGTCTCGAAATTATACAGCTTGGGCATAAAAATGCTCTACCATAGAGAATGTGGCTCCTATGAAGCAGCAGATCATTTAACTGGTACTGCTTTGTATGGAAAATCTGAAAATATAGTATGGCTAAGTCTTGGTCCTGCTAAATCTAGAAAAAGAGTTCTAAAATCATATGACGATATAGAAACAATAGCCAAACATGATCCCAACAGCCAAGACATTTTAAAAAACAATTCACTGGACACATACTACCCAAACAGAAGTACCACTTTGGAAACCATGTGTCTATACCACATAGACAAAAACTTCACATACAAAAATAATATAAAACCCGATGAAAAAAAAAGGTAAATACGGCAGCTTAGTAAAACTCACCAAACCAAATTTAATTAATCATATCAAATTGTCATTAAAGACTCCTCAACATAAAAAACTATATTACATGTCCCTGCTACAACTCTTTAAACTATGGAGAAAAGAAGAAGAAATACTAGATAACTATGACTCTTTTGAAGATGCTTTCAATGCAAATGAAAGCACTATAACCAATGTAAACTTTACACAGTACAAAACAATGTTGCACAATGAACAGCAACACGAAGACGAACTCCAGGCCAAACTAGATAAGGACACTCCTGACAGTAGTCAACCTTCTGTAACAGGAAGCCAAGAACCACTGGGAGAGCCACTAATAACAAATGAGTCAGAATTAGCTATGACGGAAGTAGAAAACACCAATTTGTCGATTCATGGAACAAATGTGCGCCGAAAATCCCAGCGCAAGCAGGCGCAAGCGTGAGATACAAGGAAGGCGCTGCGTTAGTTTCCCGCTGGTCGTGAGCGCCAAATCCATGCATGTCGCACACGGGCACACACGTCATCAAACGGCGTGCGCTACGTGCACAGTAAAAGCACACATAGCGCGGCGCAAACAACAAAAGTGGGCGGAACAGTGGGCGTAACACGCTCAATGGGGAACAACGCGTGAAAAAGAAGGCGTAACTGTGGAACAACTGCAGGGAACTACACAGAACGCTCACACGCACGCGAACAACCCGTATTCATGGATTCGAATACGGGAAACCCGCGCATGGCAAAAGACGCGCACAGGCGTAAACGTGTCCGCCACACGAAGGCAGGCGGAAGCGTCCCCGTGCACAGTATAAAAGTGCGCGCAAACAACAATCACGTATATACAGCTACGATGAATGCCCCATTTGTCGCAGCACTGATCGGGGGACACCGCAGGAGGAGAATAGCCAGGGCACGCATTTTCTCACCACAGACAAGCCTTTTTGGGATGCCTGACGACCAGGTCTACGGCAGGTATAGGTTTCCACCCCACATCATCCTAGACCTGGTCAGGGAGTGGGAAGATGACCTTACATCCCCCACCCTTTGCTCCCAAGCATTGAGCCCCTTGGAGAAGGTGCTCAATGTCCTGCATTTTTTGGCCACTGGGTCATTTCAGCAGACCACTGCCATAGTGGGGGGGTATCACAGGCCACGCAGTCACGCTGCCTACACCAGGTCTTGGCAATCATGACAGCGCGCCCCTCAGTCCGCAGGCAGATATACATGCCCAGAACACCTGCAGAAAGGCAGGCCGTTGTCCTGGATTTTTACAGGGTGGCACACTTCCCCAAAGTGCTCGGTGCCATAGATTGCACCCATGTGGCCCTACATCCACCTAGGGCCACTGAGCACATCTACCGAAACCGCAAGCACTGGCATTCCATCAACGTACAGGTGGTATGCGATGCAAAGGGAATCATCACCTCTGTCTATGCAAACTACCCTGGCTCCACCCATGACAGTTTCATATACTGAATGTCCGCCCTGAGCCGGGCCCTGGAAGCTGGGCAGCATGGTGACACTTGGCTCCTAGGTGAGTACAAATGCCTGTGCACATTCATGCAAGTCACACACAGACAAATACCCAAACCCTAATAATCTCAACTATTATCACCTCCCCAGGGGACAGTGCCTACCCTCTGAGCAACCACATGATGACGCCAATCCGGAACCCCACCACACCACCCCAGGTAAGATACAACGCGGCCCATATTGCAACCAGAGCCATAGTGGAGCGCACATTCGGAGTGCTCAAGTCACGCTTCCGCTCCCTTGACCGCTCTGGCGGGCAGCTACTCTATGCACCCCCAGTATTGTGCAGGATCATTGTGGCAACATGTGTCCTGCACAATGTTGCAACACGGCAGGGCGTACCGGTGGACATGGTGGAGCCCCCACATCTCCAACCACAGGCACAGGCGCTGCCCATGGGAGGGGATAGGGCACGTGGCGAGGAAGCCCGGACCCAGCTTGTGGCCACATTTTTCACCTAAACTCCCACCCCTGCGGAGTGCACACAGGCCTGGCAAATACCAGGTGACAATCGATGATGACAAAGAGCCAGTGAACTGTCATAACCTTACCACCCTGAGATTGTTGCCATGATAGTGCCACTTTGTGTGCATCCCTAGCTACTTCAACACAAGCTATCCTGTATGACCAAAAGGCACACATATGATACATGATATGATATGGCATTTGTAACGCGCCTATACACAAGTGTTGCAAGGCGCAACGAGGCACGCAGGCGGGAACAAGGGAAGACAGACAACGATCCAACTAGGCCAGGTGTCATTTAGATTGCGCAAGTGCAGGGGTAGGTGGAAGGGAAAAGTGCAAGGGGAAGGGGGCATGGGGGAGTGCAGTACAGGGTAAGTAGAATAAAAAATAAATAAATAGGCCAGCTGGTGGCAAGTGCAAAGGTAAGTGCAGACAAGTGCTGGGAAGGGGGGGCTGTAGGGATACAGAGACAGTCCCGCAGTGCAGGGGTTGCCAGGAAGGCAATGCAAGTGGAGAGTGGCTGGGCCAGGGACCGAAGTCGGTGAGAGTGGCCCAGTTGTAGATTCAGTGCAGTTTCAGTGAAGAAATTAGCAAGGGAGAGGGAGAGAGAAAGCAGAAGCAAATAGGAAGGTGTTGAGGTGCTTCCTGAAGCGGAGATGGTTCTCCTCAAGTTTCAGGGAGGCGGAAAGCCGTTCCAGAGGGAGGCCCCTGCCGCGGAGAGAGAACTACCCCCAGCTCGCTGCTTCGAGAAGCGGCTGACCCTGACATGCAAGGTGTGAATCACACACACCTGCAAAACAGGCCATGACCATCACTGTTATGTCACTCAAACCCTCCCAAAACACAACATGACATGGCAACCAATAGCCATACACCAACACAGTACCAATAAGGTACACATTGCCATGTGAAAAATGTAAATTGGCATCAGACAATGATGCCTGACATGGAATCAGATGAAATGACTGACCAACAACCTCCCACCCCAAATAAGTCATTCACAAATGCATCACAAAAGTAGTAGCCGCAACATAACAAAGAATGCCTGTCTACATACACATTGTGCATTGCAAAATCAACACTGCAGCTTCTGTGTGCTGTGTCCAACTCCTGCAACACACTGCTCAGCGCACAGCACAGTGAACAGCCATTGTGTGTGATGCACACCCTGAGCATCACATCTAAGTGACAAACCACATCAAAAAGCAAAATAGGCATGTACAGGATCCATAATTGGTCACAAAACATGTGCTGCAGGGTACAGTGGGCAGCAGAAGGCAAACAGAGTGTACATGTGGATATCGAAGGGTGGTTGTACATGTAGTGCATCATAGTGCGAGTGTGCGGGTCAGCAAGGACATGCACTCAACATATGCATGTGCAATCAATTGACCATCAGTGTCCTCTACACATCACATGTGAACATTCACCATGTGTACACCACAGCATGTCAAACCACAACTATCCCTCACACCTGAAAGGTAAATACAACACATGAACATGCATTGATCAGCAGAACACATCATGTACATAGGATACCACAATTACAATGTCAGGGTTCCCATCACACTGCAGGGCAAGGCAACTATCAACAACAAAACACCCCCCTCCCTCACAAATGACCATGACCCACTGAACAACTGCACCTGGGTCATGAAGCCTTCAACCCTCAATTTCACCTGGCCACAGGATCACCCTTCTTCTTCGTGACCAAAAGTTGCCTGCACCCTCAGAGTCCACCTTCATTTGCAAAGACACAATATCCAAGGCAGAAAAATGAACCAGAACAGCCTCCAGTAGATGACTTGAAGTAGTAGTACCTCACAAAGTCCAAGTACTACCACAATGATGTAACAACCAAGGTAGCACAGTAAAACAATGTCACAACAGGATGTGAACCATGTGTGGTACATAACATAGAATGATGCACCACGAACGGATGTGTATTGTCACAGCTCTGTGTACAGGCGCAGGAGTGGCATGAAACAACCAACCCCACCGTGGCCTGGGTGCCTGCAAGGTCAAACTCACATAGGCCTCTGAGACCCTGGTGGGGAAGGAGGGTCAGGGATATGCAGTTGGGACAGCCGTTGGCATACTGGATAACTGGAATGAGGGGCAGGAGAGGGGAGTAGGAATGACACGTGAAAGTAGGGAATGCACTAAAATGGAGTACTTCCGGAGTCCAGGCGCAGGAGTGGCACAAACCAACCACCCCCTCAAGGGTTTTGGCGCCTGCAAGCTTGGGGCTTACACAGGCATCTGCAACCCCAGCGAGGAAAGAGGGTTCGGGAACGTTGGTTGGATAGGTACGGGAAGCAGGAACACCGGGTAGAGGGTACAGGGTTTAGAATTGGATAGGACTCGGGGTAATTATGGAAAAAAAAACATACCAAATTGAATTACACATTCATCCATGCATCAGTGCACCCCCCAGCAAGCCTATGTAGAGCAGTTTGAAAGAAAAACAACAAGACACTCAGCTCTGGTTTTGAGTGCTGGCCTCCTGCCTGCACACTCTCAGGTCCGGTTACAGAAGCACTTCAATGCTGCAAAGAGAGCCACAGTTAATAATCTGTGCATGTCCATAACACACAAACACACCACCAAGTATGCCCCATAGCAACAAACTACTCTACAAACAGACAATCTGGTGTGGATGCTTCGTACCCATACGTAACATTCCTCCTGTGATGGTTCATACACAATCAATGCATTAAGTTGGGCGCTGGTGGGTTCGTGGCAAATGGAACACCAATGTGTCACGATTCACACAACATGCAATGTTCCCTGGGTAAGCAGACAGAAGCATATAGCAAGGTATGACTTCTGAAAAAGTTGTGTCCCACCATGACCGTAAAAAAATAGGCAGTGCAGGTTACAAAATGTACATGGAAATGAAATGCACTGCACCCGAGTCTGTCCCTTGCTGTATGTCCCTGTGAGCTGCTCCTTTCCATGTCTCGGAAGGCAACATGGGTGATACAAGTGCCTCAATGGCCCATGGTGGACCGGAGGGTATGTGCCACTGCCCTTGCAGGTGCCCCAGACAACCTTACAATCAACTAGACATCGGTCCACCAACACATCTGAGCTGTATTGTGTGCTTCAACACCAATATTCGTCCAAGCTCACCCTCAGTGCTGCTACTAAGCCTGCATGTGCAACTGGCCTGGTGGAAGCTTTGCTGTGTTGTGGCCCCCTGTGCTGCTCACCTTGCCTGGAGTTCCTTGGAACACGTCAGCAGTTCTAGGATGTATGTCTGCAATCCCTGTGCCTCTGCTTGCGCACACATGTGCATGTGGGCACCAACAAACGTGTCCAGAATCCAGACGTCCAATGGGCCATGTCTGCTGGCAAAGGTGGGTGGAGGCTCATCCCCCTGCAGAAAGGGCATGAAACACATGATTAATGCTTTAGAGTCATCAAAGCACCGCACCGTCACATGAAAGCACAATAGACAAGCAATTTTAAACTATATTAACTAATTACACTAACTATGAAAAACCTACATTACCTAATTAAATTAACTATCAAACAGAAACTTAACTAACTAAACTAAAAGAAAAATCAAAAATGGCCACATACGACCCGGGGGGGAGGGGAGGCAACCAGGAGGGGGGAGGTACAGGGTGCTGCTCAACACCCACATGCGATGATGCTGAGCCAAAAAAAAAACCTCCATGGGCTCAACGCCTGCACAGCCCGACCTATGTGGGAGATAGATGGTCGTCCGAGTCCGAGTCTGGCTCATCCTGGAAAGGAGGACGTGGCACAGTAGCAACAAGTAGCGCAGCAAGTCTGATGACGGGTGAGCCTGGTTCTATGTGGCGGTGTGACGTAGGTCTGCATGCAGAACCTCACGTGATAAACGTGCTTCCTCTTGCAAGGTAGCAGGTGTAACACAGAGTTATTCCTGCAAGGCCTGGCTGGACAACCGTTGCACCTCCTGGCAAGCCTATAGCTCAGCCGAGATGGTATGCTCAAGCTGTGCAAACTTTTCCTCTGCCCGCTGCCTCTGGGACATCAGAAGGACACCCAGAGTGGATTTGAGGGAAGCATACTCCTCCCTCAGGGCATCCATGTGCGCCTCTGCGTGAGCAGCAATTGCTTGACGCAGAGACGACATTTCAGCCTGGCGTGCTCTGTCTGAGGCCGCCATGCCCAGCCTGAGCGAGCGGGTAGTAGACCGTGCCGCCTGCTGCCGGAGAAGCACCTGCCTAGCAGGGGGAGCACAGATCGGGCCACACGCTCCATGCTCTCAGCGATGTTTTCCATTGCTGCCCTCTGCCGTTCTGAATTGGCAGTCTTGTCTTGCTCCCACTCAGTATACTGTGGTTGCGCGCGTCGACCGCGTTGCTGGGCTTGACCCCTGTGGGACCCAAGGACCGGGTGTCCTCGCTGTGTTGGCACCGCCCGCGGCTGCACGACTACATGCCCCCGTCGACGTGATGTCCCAGGCACATCAGTGACTGGTGTGGAGGGTGACCCTGTGTCCCGATCCACCACGGGCGGAGGTACCAAGACTGTCTGACCCCTCAGTGCAGGTGTCGCGGACAGAGGAATGTCCACATCAGAATCACTCACCCCTGACACATGGACTTGATGCTCATCCAACTCGACATGGACGTCAGAGTCGTCATCAGGGCAGGACTCATAGGCAGCCAGAGACAAGATGGACTGTAGCACTTGGGGGTTTTCGTGGCCTACCACCCAACGACCCCCACTTGTGCCAGATTGATGTAGTGGTAACAACCCTGTGTCTGGCATGACAACACCATCCTCTGCCTCCATTGCGTCATCACCTGAAAAATAGAGAGAAAAAAGGTCACTACACATGTCAGAAGCACACAACACACACACACACTGACAACAAGCACATCAGGCAGACATGTGACACACAAAATAGAACCTGGCATGCATGCTGGGTCAACTTTGAATTGCTTCTGTGATCAGACCTGTTGAAAGGTGGCAGTTTGCATAAAAGTGGGTCTATGCAGTGCAGCAAATGTGTATGTCACTCAGTACCTACATGTACAAGGACTCCATGGTGTGTGTCAGGAAATGTGAAGGCAGTGCAAGGTCAAATTCAGGCATCACGTGCACTGTGCATTCAATGGGTAGCATATCTACAAGCAAAGCACCCCTTCACCCAAGTACAAAAGCAGGGATGCCTAGCATGGTATTAAAAGGCTGACCATAGACCTGTGTATTGACAGGCAGTGTTGACTGGCATCAACAGCTTAATGTGATTCAAGTGACAACACTGCAAATGATGATGGGACAGTAAGCAGGACACATGATGAAAACTCTGGAGGCCGCCCACGTGTGAAGAAGACACTACAACAGTCGGACAGAGTCATTGGCCATTAAACAGGCTGAGGCCTGTGACCCACACAGATTGTCAGACCCTAAACATGTGTGCAACACAGTACTGAGCCACAGTTGACATGGGAAGGCTGATGAGATGCCTTGCAATGTATGTCACCCAGGACTTGTATTACAGTGATCATCCAGTCAAGGACACATAGGGCATGCGTGCAATGCACTTGGAGCATGAATGGGCACTCATGTCCCTGCGGGGCATCTGACCTATGCACAGTACAAGTGAGATACCCTCTTCCTCCTCTGGTGCAGGCCCACCGCCAGTCACCAGAGTCAAGTTGTATGCTTAGCCTTAGCTCTGCGTTTGAGGTCATTCCAACGCTTTTTGCACTCTTGCGCTGTGCGCACCTCATGGCCGAATGAACTGACATGTTCCGCAACTTGCTTCCAGTGGGTGTCACGGTGGGCAGCCGTAGTCTGTCTATTGGCACCCACTAGCATGTCACGGCAGTGGCCCCGCACGTAGTCCATGAGGAAGTCCAGTTCCTGCTTGCAGAAAGGCTTCTACCTCGACGTGCAGGAGGTTGTGGCTGTGTGTGGGGTCCCAGCCTGTGCTGCAGGTGCAACCTTCCTCCTCTTGGATTGTGGCTCAGACCCTGGCTGGCTAATGCCGCCCTGACCAGTATGGCCAGTGGGTTCGGTGGATTGAGCCAAGGGAGTGGCAGGTGGAGGGACGACCAAAGGCCTGACTTGTGTCAGTGGCAGCTGGGTGCCCTCTAATGGACCCTGCGCAGCAACATCCGCTGTGGCAGGGTCATTGACCGCAACAGACTCACAACCAGGGTGTTGTTGGCTGCATCTGCCCCTGCACTTGCCAACACCCGGCTCTTCGGGGCAGCAGATGACATAACTGCCCCAGGGACACGTGTCTTGGTCAGAGCAGCCCTGCATGCCCCTACGGTTTCCCTAATGGCCTGTTGTAAATCTTCCAAGGACTCCTCAAGTGCTAACGCAGCCTGCGCTGGCAGACCCTGAGCCTGGGTGGCGGTGTCCACAGCTGCACCTGCAGCTACCACTACCCTTGGGCCCGTGGCAGTCGATGGAACGGACTGCCGGGTCACACGGGCGCCAGTGCCAGATGCAGAAGCTGCATCTCCCGGAACCACAGGGGGTGGTGGCATGACTGCACCGACACATGGCACAACATTGTGCTCAAGTGGCGCACCCCTGCCTCTTCCCCCTCTGTGGCCGCCCTGGACACCCTGGAGTCCCCCTACTCCCTGGTCACCACGGCCACGTCCCCAACCACGCCCGCCATGAGGACTACGCCCAGCTGAGGCGACCCTCACCTTTGCTGGCCTCCCAACCATGGTACAGATGGAGTAGTGCCGGCACAGATGGAGTAGTGCCATTGGGGGGTGTACAGCACAATTGACCTGGGCAATTGGGGTGAAGGGGGTGGGAAGCAAGATGTTAACAGCCCCCCTGGACCTGCAAGGCTGTATGTGACCCCGGTGATGTAGTGATGGGTCACGCAACGCTCAGGCACCCCAAAACTGCAGTAAAACCGTGCACGCAACCCTGCAGCCTACATGCATGGAATCAACCTCCCACAGTACGCGGTGGCACCCAGTAACATGAATAACGCGTACGCGTGGGACACGCAGGCTACTATGACCTTGAAAATGGGTGCGATACACAGGGACACCCGCAGTGGGAAAAATAGCGTGTGAGACTCACCGTCTGACTAGCGCGATGCAGAAAAACACACGCAGCCAATACCCCCGCCAAAAGAAGAGATACGTGCTTGATAGCTGTGAAGTTGTGATGGCGCGCGAAACAACAAGAAGCAGCAACACACGTCGGTCTCCACGAAAGGCACATACAGCGAACTGCTGCCCCGCTCACCTTTAATCCGTGCTGAGGGAAAGACCCATGCGCGTCACTTCACTTACGCGCATGGGCCCTTTCCTCGGATTACACGCATTCACACGTGGACATGCAGTTTTTTCACGCGCGCTGAACCACTATGCTAACGTCACGAGGGAAACGGCCACGCACGCTCGCGTCAGTCACAGAGGCGCTTACGATTGAAGGGCCTTTGGTCCAATGAAAGCGCCTTTCCTCGAATCACACACTGACGTGCACATTTTTCACGTGCCAAATCACTCCGTATCAAACTGGCCACGCGTTCACACACGAAAGACCATGCTTCTGCCCAAAAGGCTGAATCACTGCCCCCCAGAGCCCCAGTACACTCCCACCTGCCATCTGCTGCTGCCTGACTGCCTGCTGCCCACGTGCTCTGCTATTTGCTGCCTGCACATCAGCCAGGGGCGCAGTTGCTGTGACCACCCCTGCTGGAACAACAGACTCCCCAGGACCCAGGTGCCCACCCACTCCTGCCTCTGGGGTTGCCACTGGCAACCCCCAGCCAGAGAGGCAGAGGGCCACCAGCTTCACTGCCACCGAAGTTGGTGTCCTGGTGGAGCAAGTCCTGGGGCAGTATGATGCCCTCTTTGGAAGTTCGCGTGCCGACAAGGAGGGACGGACTCGGATCAGGACGGACATCGTGACTGCCATCAAACCGGGAGGGGTTGGCAGTCCGCGACTTCCAACATGTCAAGAAGCGCTGGGAGGACTTCAGGTCCAGGACGCTCAACAAGGCCCGGTGCCTCTTGAAGGCAGCGGATGCTAAGGGGCGCCGGGGCCACCTGTCGGAACATCAGATGAGGGTCCTGGAACGCATATGCCCAGCGCTCCACGTCCAGGTCCTTGAGAGGCAGACCCGTCTGGAGTCGAGCGGTAAGTGTACATGCATACTGATTGGAAGCTGTGCGTGTGGTGGTGTGCCAGTAGTGTGCAGGTTGTACATGTGTTTTTCTACGGCCATGTATGGATGTGTATGTACAGGGCTGTGAGGCAGACACATGCAAGTCCTTTCATGTGTGAGACACATGGGTGGTGTATGTGTGGGTAAGCATGCAAGCCAAATGCAGATGTGTGAACACACATGTTTGGATTACTGTGTATGTCAGTTGGCATGGTTGTGGTTTCACACATGGATGTTGGTTAAAGCTGCATGTATCTGCACTGTATACATGTGCATGTGTGTCTATTTGACAAGGGTGCAACAGTGATGCAACATGGATGCATGTGACACTGATATGTGGAAGACTGATTGGCAGATATGACATGGATGCCGATCTCAACATTGCGACAGTTGGCGAAGGTGTATACATGCATGTAAGTTTGGTGGCGTGTGTGCATGTGTAGTGCACTCCCTGTGTTTCATGTGATGTCTGGCTCACCTTTGGCTGCTCATGCTGTTGTATGTGTATGGATGGTGCTGGCTGTTGCAATATGGCTGTGGAATAGCTCATTTGTGTGAGTCAAAATGACATGTGTGTTCGGGATTGTGATGCCATGTCTGAAGTTTGACAATGCCATTCATGTACAACTGTCATGTGTGTATGAGTCCATTGTACAGTGCCCATTCTGCAGCGTCAACTGATGAAGAGGGCAGAGAAGGTGCTGTGGAGCACAGCAGCAGGGATCGCACCGCCATCCGGAGACGCAAGGCCCGGCTCCCCTCCCAGGTTGTCATCTCGTCGGGGAGTGAGGAGTCCGGTGCCACGTCCCAGGCGGCAGCTGCCGAGGGGAGGTCCAAGAGGCGGAGGTCGGAGTTGGACTCCTCGGCAGCAGAAGGGGCAGCCGAGAAGCCACATGGCCCAACGGAGCAAGATGGCATGGAGTCATCCAGGTTGGTGGGGGGTTTGGTGGAGGAAGAGGCCGTGCAAGGGACAGAGACGGGGTCTGGAGGTGGGGATTCCACTGGTGCTAGTGGTGCAGTGCAGGACCAGGGACAAGAGGCAGCACAGGCCTCCACAGGAGTGCCTGTGTGCAATCCTGTCCCTGATCCTGTCACTGCATCATCTTGCACCAGCAGGGATGCCTACGTCCAGACCCGTTCTCAGGGAGGGGATTGGCTTACACCAACTGGCCTTCCTCTCCCTGCGGATGTGGCTATCCGGCACCAGGTTGAGCCTGTCCTGGGAGGAGTGGCGTTGCGTCAACATGCCATGCGAGGTGACCTGCAGTCTTTTCATGAGGAGACTGCATGTCTTCTCGCATGGCTCGTTGAACGCGGTGACCCACTGGGACAGCTCACCAGGGCCGGATTCCTCTGTTTCCTGGACCTTGTTCTGACCCCCTCCTCAACTGAACCCCCTATGCCCCAGTCGTCCTCCATGCCATCTTCCCACCCATGTATCACCTGGGTGCCCTGTGGACCTGCCTCTGACCCTGCGGCCAGGCTGGTGGACAACAGATCCCTGCCACAGTCAGGAGTCGAATGACCAGCAGGGGTGGCCACCTCCACAACTGCACCCTAGCTGGAGGAGGATGTGCAGGCAGCAGAAGCCAGGGCACAGGCAGCGGCACAGCAGCAGCAGCAACAAGGTGGGAGCCATGATGGCTCGGGGTCTTCATCATCGGAGGGGCAGGCATCGGCCGGAGGGCAGGAGGACCCTGGCCGGGAAGTGTCTTCCGTGTGGCAGCGGTTGGGCCATGCGATAGATGCGGAGCGGCAGCGGGTGGAAGAGGCACGGCTCACGATGGTCAGGGCGGAGAACTCCATGCGTAGGGCCCTGAGACGGGCTGAGTGCTTCGAGTTCCAGATGTCATCGTCCCTGCGATCCCTCTGGGCCATGGAAGAGGACCGCCTCCGGGACATCGGGCAGGAGTTCGATGATGCCCTGGCCCAGGACATCAACATGTGAGCCGTTGGACTTGCCCGCTGCCCTTGTAAATATTTATTTGGTTAGTATTAGGTTTCCTTTGGTTTTTTCTTTATTTTGGACCTTTAGGACAATGGACCACATTTTTGTAGATAGTTTTTTATTAGGTAGGAGTTTTTGATAGGTTTCATTTCTTCAGTTGGGATCATGGACCCTGGATTGTTCATCTCTATATAATTAACTGTTGGATTTTGGCGCATGCGGCTGGCGCAGACTATCGCACGTGCACACTGTGCGCCAGCCGCGTGCGCCACTTGTGCGCTTAATTCTATGAATTACCCCCCATGTGTCAGTATGAAGATAAAGAAGACTTAACTATACCACAATCAAAACTAAACAATGAGCAACATAGCATTTTTCAAGAAGTAACTGTTAGGCGGAAATCTGTGCAGTTCCCTCTGGGACCACTGCAAAAGATTTAGGACTACAGGTGGTTGGCGGTGAACCCACTTGGTAGCAGTCTGTACCACACAGATTCACTTGGTAGCTGTGGCTGAGCAGTCAGACTTCCCTCAAGAAGAGTTGAGCAGTATGTGGAGTATACAAAATAGGACAATTCTTCACAGCAAGACAAGCAAACACGCAACGAGGCTTAGTGTAAAGATATTAAGGTATTTATTTATAACGAAACATCTATCGAAAACACTATGGCAAATTCACGGCAAACAAATCAAACACAATTACTCTACGAAGCAGAAAACGATCAATCCCCCTAGCAATACTTCGACAAGTCTAGGTTCTACCGGTATCACTTATTTTCAGACAGAGGTGTATAGCTCAACCTAGATGGCACTCTAATATTAGTTAGGACGGGAGAGAAAAAGATAGGCAGGTCACGAAATCAACGCAGTTCAATACTCCACAGGTAAAATACAAGGCAAGAAGGCAAGAATCACAATAGATCGTAAAGTTCAGAGGCCAGGCCCACTCGGAGAGAGGCAAGGCGCGATGTCCCAAAAAGTCTCTAGTGGAGATGCATTCAAGTCTTTGTAGCAAATTGTTATCGGCAGATTGAACCAGTTCAGAACAACAAATGAGAAAAGCTTGGAGGCGACCCAACGGAACAGAGAGGATTAGGCCACCTCACTCGAACCGATCGAAAGGGCAGCCAGGCGGACACGGTACCTTGTTGTGGAGAGACAGCTCCGGCGGGGGCAGTTGTTCCTAGTGGAGGATGCACGTCGGGTCTTTGCCAAGAGTAGAGATGATCTCGTCGTCGAAGAAAAGTGAAGTCCGGTGCACCATCAGGGAAGAGACCAGCCGCGGAGTGCTCCATCACAAGGCACCACCTTTTGGTCGCGGTACAGGGGTAGTGGCTATCCGGTTGCCAAGGTGCTCTGCACGGGCAATTCGACCACTGCGTCCTGAGGCGAATAAAAAGCAAAGGGGACTGGTTGTTCCCACCAGTCAGGGGAAGAGACTCTCCGGCAGGGAGATCTCCTCTGTCGTCGGGAAGTGGTGAGTCGGTTCCGTAGGGCTCCACCGGAGGTGTCGTCGTGCAGGTCGGCTCAGCGTTACCCTCATCGGATTCTTAGGTCCTGTGGCGACTTCTTAAGATCCAGTCCCAAAAGCCCTGCTTTTATGCAGAAAACCCCCATTCATTCAGCCTAGCTGTCAATCAACACTCGCTAAGTGGTGAGCGGGAAGGCTCATCACTTGGGCCAATCACTCCAGAGTGCGACCGGAGTTGGCAAGGCAACTCGGTCCAGGGTGCCTAAACCCCCTCCCCCACCCCTGTGCTAACCCAGACAGAATGGCACCACTTTGGAGGGTCTCTGTACAGAGGCCCGCCAAAAGTGGAACAAAGGGCTCAACCTTTGGTTTAGGAGTCACAGAGACGAACACAGACGCCATTTTACAAAACCGAGTTCTGGCAGAAAATACCATCCGATAAACTTATTTAAGATAAGTAGACCGGCGGTACGTTAGAGATTAACGAGAAAAAGTATTAATCTCCAACAATGGGACGAATCCCATAGGGTTATGTTCGGGGTCGGACATAACAAGTAGTTTCCACTGCCACCAGCCAAAATTCAACGAGGGGGGACGGGACAGTGCCCCCTCGAGTAACAGATCCAGGAGTAATCGAATTACCCCTACTAGTACGTCCACAATAAGATGGTTGGTACTAGTTCTGTTAGTAAATTTAGGTCTAGTAAAGCCAATGGTGACTTTACATGCCCGGGGAGACAGTAGTCAGTCCCCGGGTATGGAGTCTATGGTGGGGGCCCGATAGGACGCCCCAGCGTTACGGCGCGTAGGGTGCAGTGTAACACACATAGAAAACATATGAGACCCTATGGAGTAAAAGACCCCATAGCCGATAGAACACATTGACATTCAAAGGAATTACACACATTCATGTCCAAGAGTGGGAGGAAAAGAGTCTCACTCTTGGCAGGATGGAAAAAAACAAACTCCTGAAATCCAGCAAAGCTGCTGGGGGACTCACTAGGTTAGGACATTCAGCCTATACAGAGAATTCTCCCTAACAGTAACAAAAGAAATTGCACATGGTGTACAACATGAAAACAAAGAATGCACCTACCAAAATTACAAACCTATACTACTGTACGTCAGTGGTGAAGCTGGTTCTGGCAAAACATTCTTAATCAAAAGCATCAATAAATTCCTCCAACAATTGACAAACAACAAACTGTCAGCTGTTGTCACTGCCCCCAAAGGTTTAGCTGCCTACAACATAGGCGGTGTCACTTTACACCAATTACTACTCCTGCCAGTAGAACACCAAAATAAATCAGACTATTACAAACTTTCTATAGAAGCTGCAATGGAAATATGCAGAATATTAAAACAAATGAAAATGCTACTAATAGATGAAGTCAGCATGGTCTCCAACCTAATGTTGGCTTTGATTCCCCTCAGATTACAAGAAGTACTCAAAACAAACTACGAAGAGCTCTTTGGAGGAAAACACATTATTGTTTTCAGAGATCTTCTTTAATTGACACCAGTGAAAGGTGAGCCTATTTTTAAAACCTTAGGACACAAACTCTGCCGTAAAACTGTTGGCAGTATTGGAAATGTCAACTTTTGGCAACATTTCCAATACAGAGAATTAACAGAAAACATGCAGCAATCTGCAGATCTCACTTATGCCAACATCTTAAAAAATATTAGAGTTGGTATATTATCTCAAGAAGCACAAGCAATATTGAAAACCCTGCACATTCATGCACTTTATGGCGATAATGCATGTGTTACGGATGTTATGGAACAATAAGCCCACTAAAATTTCAATTGTATGGCTTTAACGCCAACTCTTGCAAGCTGTTTCAAATTCAATGAAACAATGTTAAAAAAAGAAATGCAACCAATAATTGAAATTAGCGCCACAGACAAACTAGACTTACATGGTATGACACTACCCATGTGTGAAAATGCCACAACGAGACTAAATAGTTTAGAAAATTCTATCTCCAGCACAGCTGGATTGGAAAAAATATTAAAATTATCCTTAAATTGCAGAGTAATGCTTAAACGTAACCTTGACGTGGATCAAGGACTAGTTAATGGAGCACCGGGTACAGTTGTTGGCTTTAAAACATACCCACGTGACAACAACATTCAGTTTGTCAATATTCTCTTTGACAGACTTTCAGAAGTGACAAGGATAGGACGCTCAATAGCTCGATTCCTTCTCTTCAAAGACATGTATGTACGCAGAGAACAATTTTCTCTAACTCCTGCATATGCAGTCACCATTCATTAATCACAAGGTCTCACCCTAGACAAAGCATTGATAGACATTGGTAACACAGTCTTTAAGGAAGGCATGAGCTACATAGCACTATCATGGTTACGTACAAGTAACGGTCTATTTCTAATCAACTTTGATACAAGTAAAGTAAACGCTGATATTCCTTGCATTTTAGAATACAATAGACTTCGTTCACTATACACCCCTGTTAGGGAGAATTCTCTGTTTAGGCTGAATTTCCTAACCTAGTGAGTCCCCCAGCAGCTTTGCTGAATTTTTGGGGTTTATTTTTTTCTCCTGCCAAGAGTGAGACTCTTTTACCCTCACTCTTGGACATGATTTGGGTGTGTTCCTTTGACTCTAGATGTGTTTAATGGGCTATGGGGTCTTTTACTCCATAGGGCTTCATGTGTTTTTGTGATATGTGTTACACAGCACCCTCAGTGCAGTAACACATGGGTGTCATAGTGACCCCCCGGTATAGACTCCATACCCTGGGACTGACTACTGTCTCCCAGGGCATGTAAAGTCACCATTGACTTTACTAGTCTTGAATTCTGAACAGAACCAGTACAAACCATTATATTGTGGACGTACTGGCTTGGGCAATTTGATTGCCCTGGGGTCTGTTAGTCGAGGGGGCACGTCTCCGTCCCCCCTGATCGAGTTTTGGATACTACTTTTTATATTCAACCGCGAATATTTCTCTATGGGATTTTCCCATTGTTCGAGGCTACTATCTTTATTTATTTAATTACAATAGCCTCAAACATACCGCCGGTTTATTTAATTATTATTAATTCTCCGGTTGGTATTTTTTGCCAAAACTCGGTTCTAAAATGGCATTTGTGTTCTCTTCTGTGACTCCAACCCAAGTCGAGCCCTTTGTTCCACTTTTTGGTGGGCTTCTCCACAGAAGCCCTCCAAAGTGGTACCACTCTGTCTGGGGTACTTAGGAGGGCTGGAGGGGGATTTAGGCACCCTGGACTGAGTTGCCTAGGCAACTCAAGTCGCACTCCGTCCTGATTGGCCCAAGTGGTGAGCCGGCCGGCTCACCACTTAGCACGTTTGAGTGACAGCTAGGCTGAGTGAATGGGGGTTTTCTGCATAAAAGCAGGGCTTTGGGGACTGGAACTTCAGAAGTCGCCACAGGACCTAAGAATCCGACGAGGGAGAAGCTTAGCCGACCTGCCACGACGCCACCACCGGTGGAGCCCTGCTGGACCGTCTCACCACTGTTCCCAATGACAGAGGAGATCTCCCGCCGGAGAGCCTTCTTCCTTTGACTGGTGGGGATAACCAGTTTCACCGTCTTTTCATCTTCCCGACGCATCTCGTGGCCGCCTTGCCTGTGCCAAGCACCCTGGCAAACGGAATACCACATTTTACCACGACCGCAAAATAAAGGGTAATACCTTTAACCGGAAAACTCTGCGGCTGGTTTCTTCCCTGGCAGTGCAACACACGTCATCTTTCCTCCAAGTCGAGATCTTCTCTTCCCTTGGACGATGCTGAGACTTGCACCTGCTGCCAGGAACAACTGCACCGCTGGAGGATCCTTCCCACTTAAGGTACCGTTTTCCGCCTGGCTTCCCTTGCCACCGACTGTACGGGGTAGATTTAGCCCCCGGCTTTCGATCCTGGGTCAGCCTGGGACACCCTGGCTAAACTTTTCTGAGCCTCTCTAAACTCTTTACGAACTCTCTGCAAGACTTTCAAAGCCTAGTGTAACTGTGTGATCTTGGGTGCATTTGTGCTCTGCTCTCTCTAAGACCTCTGTCTGGAAATAAGTGGTGTTAACTAAGACTTGTCTGATAAGGAATAAGGGTTGTATATATCATAATAGTAACTGTGTTTAGAGTGTTTTACAATAAGAGTGCTAGAGTGTTTTCAAACAGTGTGTTTTTAAATAAATAATTATATACTTTGATACCAAAGCTCTGGTCAGTGTTTGCTTGTGCTATTGTGTCTGAGTGCCTATTGTGTATACTTTGCATACTGGCTAACTCTTCTTGAGGGAAGTCTGACTGCTCAGCCACAGCTACCAGGTAAATATGGGTGGTACAGACTGCTACTAAGTGGGTTTACTGCTAACACCTGTAGTCCTAAATCTTTTGCAGTGTTCCCCAAGGGAACTGCACAGGTTTCTGCCTACCAACCCCCCATCTAAAAACATATCCTGTTCCACAAAAAGTAAAATGTTCTAAAAGAAAACTAAATCAAACAGAAATGCAACAGGATGTAACTGCAAATCCTCCAAAGAGAATAAACAAAACTAATACTTCATCAAGTACCACAAACAAAAAGAAACTATTAGGGAAAGTAAACCAGGTGCTTCTTCAAAAAAGGAAGACAAATTAAAAAAAAAAAAAAATCACTCAGAAACAGAACTACTTGGTCCATTTAAACTTTCAAATGTAATTGGTGTAAATTGCTACGCAAATGTAGCAATGAATATTCTATTTCAATTACCACCAATTGTTGACAACATTTAATTACACAGTACAGACCAATTGTGTTTGCAAATGTTAGTACTTCATAGAAACGCAACAAACAATCCTGACAACACGTACAGTGTTTATGGAATAAGACAAC
This sequence comes from Ambystoma mexicanum, assembly GCF_040938575.1. Taxonomy (NCBI): domain Eukaryota; kingdom Metazoa; phylum Chordata; class Amphibia; order Caudata; family Ambystomatidae; genus Ambystoma; species Ambystoma mexicanum. Next base: position 104,012,570 of record NC_090935.1, on the reverse strand, counting down.
AATTGGACTACTGTGCTGGAATGGTGAAATTCACTATAAACTCACAGGAAGATCCACAAGAATTTCTAATGTACTTACAACAAGTACTGGAAACCAAAAACATACCTATAAATGAAATCTTCCAGATTTCATACATGTGGAAACATACATGCACTCTCTGCAACAATGTGACACAAGAACAAATCCCCAATGCGCGCTTTGTGTACGTATCAATTCCTAATTGTGAATCTGTTCCATTTCAGCAACTTGTACAAAATGTAAACCATGGTATATTATGTACTACCTGCAATTCGGATAATCGCTCCACCTTACTAATACTGTCATGATCTCTGCTTCCAAAAGATCAGGACTTGCCCGACTCCCTTGGAAGCAGACCCATAACTCCGGTTCCGAGTGCCAGCCAGTCCCAATTGGGACCTTTTGGACCCTGTCCTGGCGCCAGTGGCACCAGGCTCATAAAGATGCCCAGTCCCAGCGCTGGAAGCGCCGGGCTCATAATGCTTGGGTGGACTTACCTGCAGCAGACCATGCTGCTTACTTACCTGCCAGTTGAACCCCTGATCCTCTTCTGTTTGGGACTACTTTTCCTGTTGGGTGGGGCAGGAGCCACTCCCTAGGTTCAGAACACTGGAACTCTTCTGGAAAGCAGGAACTCTTTTCTTACCTAGGCGTGGCTGTGGAAGGAGACACCTAAGCACTACAGGAGGCTATTTAAACCACACCCGATGGATGAATCTTGCTTTGCGTTATTCTGCATTCTCTGCAGCAGAACGCTCATCGTGTCTTCTGCTTCTGATCCTGGGCCTAAGGGAACAAAGGCTTACCATTCTGGAATCCAGTCTTCAGCAGCACCTGTAAAGACAAAGAAAGAACAGGTTAGCACTACGGTCTTCAGTGGCAGCGCATCTCTTACCTGGTCCATCGGCTGTCACCAACGCCTCGCGCTGTATTCCGGCATCTGAAAGACAAAGGCTTACCTACTCTTCACATGCTCCGGAGGTCTTCGCACTGCATTCCGGCATCTGAAAGACAAAAGCTTACCAGCTCTTCGCACGCTCCGGAGGCCTTCGGCGCTGCATCCCGCATCTGAAAGACAAAAGAAGGTGCGTTTAAAGACATTGGGCAACTTTATTACTCACGTGCCATTACTCCTTCCCACGCCGAATCCAGTGGGTATTCCAGCACCCTTCAGCTTCTCTAAAGCTCCGAACTTGTACCTGCAAGATAAAAGGGACAGTTAGTGCGCATCGTGAAGCAGGCTACAAGCGCTTACTTACGTGCTTCCAGGCGCTTCTATTCCTCACGCGGGTTCGATTCGATCCTCAACTCTCATCAGCCCGATATCCGCCAACGCCGGAACCCTGCAAAACAAGAGATATCATTACAAAAGACTTTTAAGACATTTGAAGTGCCCAGAACTTACCGTTCGTGCAGTTAACGACGGACAGCAGTCCTCTGAGGTCAAGAGGCCTGCACCCTTATCCAGTGAAGAAACTGGTTACGGCACCCTGCCCCGAGGCAGATGGAGAGCTCGGCGTTCACTTACCTAAGGTGAGGGTGTTAACCTTTGGGGTTCTACAGGAGAAGAGAAAGGGAAGAGGAGAGAGGCACCCAATAACCCCAGTTCATTAATCCCATATTTTCTATCTGCAGACATCTTACTCTTCGAGTCAGACATACAGTGCACAGAGGTCCAGCCCAAAGAGCCAACTGTGTGTTACAGCATTCACCCAGTCAAGACCGGCACCTCTGCGGGAATCAGGTGAGCGTTACAGAACGCAAAGCCTATCGCAAAACTCCCACCAAGGCGCTATGGAAACCTCGGATATCGACCAGCTAACCCAGTTACTTGGGGAACTAAGAGCAGAAGTGCATGCAGCCCCTCAGGAAACGAATGCTCTAAGAAGGGAACTGATTATTTCCAAGGAGCGAACAGAGGATCTCGCTAGACAATTGCTACAGTCACAAGCCGGACAAACTCCGTTACCCGCATCAGGGGCAATCTTCCTTCAACATCCTCTACGAACCCAGTGCAGATCAACCTACCTGGGAATGTACCTCTGGCTCTGCCCGAACGATTTTCTGGTGACCCAAAGAGGTTTGCAGTATTTATTAATCAGTGCCGGTTGCACTTCTTATGCCGGCCAGCAGCCTTTCCAACTGATCAAGCTAAGGTAGCTTTCGTGCTTTCGTACCTTAGTGGCAATGCGGCAGTCTGGTCGATCCCTCTAGTTAATCAAGATGATCCGGTTCTCCATGATTTTCAAGCTTTTCAGCTCAGTATGGAAAAACTGTTTGCAAGACATTCACAGGGGCAGGCCTTGGACAATGAGCTCCTTTCATTGCGACAGGGTAATCAAGACCTTTTGGCTTATATTGCGTCTTTCAACAGACTGATAGTGGAAACTCGATGGCCTGAGGACAAAAGGATTACGCTGTTTTATAGAGGTCTACGTGGAGAGCTCAAAGATGTGTTAGCCCAAGTAGTGAATCCCCCGCAAGACTGTTCGGACTATATTGACTTAGTCGTTCAAATTGACCACAGACTGCAGAACAGGAAGGCCGATCGTTCCAAGTTTCATGCTCGAGTATTTTCCAAACCACCAACTCCTACCAAAGGAGTAGACTCCGGGGAACCCATGCAAATAGGGGGCCTGAAAGGACCACTAACACAAAAGGAGCGGGAAAGGAGAAAACAGCTGCAATTATGCCTCTATTGCGGAAACTCGGGGCACTTTCTTCGAGACTGTCCGGTGAAACCAGCCAAGAAGGCAGTAGGAGCTGCAGTTACCAGGGTCACAAACTCTGAGCAGGGAAACGACCTCGCCCGACAAGAATAGAGGTCCTCTTGCCGAGTGTTAAAACCAGTTCCGTGACCTCGCATTTCGTGATACCTATGGTCCTCATTAGCCCTGAACATCCGGATCGATTACATGCGATTGAAGCTTACGTCGACAGCGGTGCCATCGGCAATTATGTGGATCATGAAATGGTTTTGAGGATGAATCTGACTCTTTGTCCAAAGGCTGTAAAGGACGTCATTACTACGGTGGATGGTACGGAGATAGCCTCCGGACCAGTAACGCATACCACCCAAAAAGTGACGCTAGTAAGTCAAGATGGACACCATGAGAAGATCGTGTTCGATGTGATCAAGGCCCCTCAGTTCCAGATTATTGTAGGAATGCCTTGGTTAGAGAAGCACAATCCTCAGATCGATTGGCGAGCAAGAACGGTTCAGTTTCCAGAATGTGTCTCTACTTGTCACCCTCGACCTGGTGTTGCACTGGCAGCAATTTCCTCAGGGGCTCCTAAGTTACCTCCTGAATACCTAGAATTCCAAGATGTTTTCCGGAAGGATCAGGCTAACTCTCTACCTCCTCATAGGTCTTATGACTGCCAGATAGACCTGATACCTGGATCTACTCCTCCTTGTAGTAGAATTTATGCCCTCACCGAGCCTGAGAATCTTCACCTCCGACAATACCTGGATCAATACCTAGCGAATGGGTTTATTCGTCCTTCCAAGTCCCCTGCTTCCTCAGCTTTGTTCTTCGTTCCAAAAAAAGAAGGGGACCTTAGAACTTGTATAGATTATCGCGCCCTGAACCAGATCACCGTTAAGAATAGATATCCGTTACCTTTGATCCCTGAACTCCTGGACCAAGTCAGAAAAGCATGCATATATACAAAGCTGGATCTTAGAGGAGCCTACCACTTGGTACGAGTAAAAGAGGGCGATGAATGGAAGACGGCCTTCCGCACCAAGTATGGGCTATTTGAATATCAGGTCATGCCCTTCGGACTTTGCAATGCCCCGGCCGCCTTTCAATATTTTATGAACGATGTCCTCAGAGAGCTCATAGATGTGTGTGTTGTTGTTTACATTGACGACATCCTCGTTTATTCTTCATCGGAAACTGAACATCAGAAACACGTGAAAATGGTCCTCGAGAGATTGCGTCAACACAAACTTTTCGCTAAGTTGGAAAAATGTGTTTTCAACGTGACTGAAGTTGAATTCTTGGGATTCATATTATCACCTAGCGGAGTGCGTATGGATTCAAAGAAGGTCGATGCAATTCTCAAATGGCCATCGCCATCCTCCGTAAAAGGTGTTCAAAGCATGTTAGGCTTCGCTAACTTTTACCGCAGGTTTATCCCCGAATTCGCTCGAATAGTCCAGCCCATCACCGCCTTGTTAAAGAAAAACAAACGTTTTGAATGGTCTACCGAGGCGGAACAAGCTTTCCAGAATTTGAAGACTAGATTTATCTCTGCACCGATCTTAAAACATCCTCGCCCAGAACTCCCCTACATCGTTGAAACTGATGCTTCGAGCCTTGCCATGGGGGCAGTTCTATCACAAAAGGACCCAGTAACCAATCAGTTGCATCCCGTGGCATTTTGGTCCCGCAAATTCTCGCCTCCTGAAATCAATTACACTATTACTGATAAGGAACTTCTAGCTACCAAGTCTGCCTTTAAGGCTTGGCGGCATTATCTTCTGGGGGCCCGACACACCGTTACTGTGATTACAGATCACCGAAACCTGCAATATTTGAAAACCGCAAAAGCTCAATCCTCTAGGCAACTCCGTTGGGCACTATTCTTTGCCGAGTTTGACTTCATAATTACCTATCGACCTGGTACAAAAAACGGTAAAGCTGATGCCCTTTCTCGGATGGGAGTGGAAGAACATTTGATCAATCCTAAACCTGTACCTATCATTCCCGAACAAAGAATTCTAGGTGTAATCGCCACACAATCCATAGAGGAAGTTAAGGATAAAGCCAGGCTACTGGTAACTCCAGCAGACATACAGAATTGGCATCTGCAGGGAAAGGACTTTACGGTGAAGGACAACCTATTATATTTCCAAGAACGGTTATACCTGCCCAGCACAGATTTACAGAAAAAGGTAATATCTTGTTATCACGATTCTTTAATGGAAGGACATCCCGGTATGACCAAGACCTCGGAAAAGATCAAGCGCTACTTCTGGTGGCCGTCTTGGAAAAAAGATATCAGAGACTTTATAATGTCCTGTGGAGTATGCGCCCAAAACAAGAGTCAAAAGGAAAAACCAGCCGGCCTCTTACGCCCTATTGACATCCCGCCTCACCCTTGGCATACGCTTTCTATGGACTTCATCACCGATCTACCTCCATGCTCCGGATACAATACGATCCTAGTAATCGTGGACCTATTCTCCAAGATGGCGCATTTCATTCCACTCAAAGGCTTACCAACAGCAGCAACTCTGGCCCGAGAATTTCTCGAAAACATCGTCCGACTGCACGGTTTTCCTTCAGTTCTAATTTCGGATCGAGGTAATCAATGTATTTCTCATTTTTGGCGAAGTTGCTGTCGGTCGGCTCAAATTGATGTGAGACTTTCGACCAGCCACCACCCTCAAACCGACGGACAAACCAAGAGGACCAATCAAACTCTGGAACAGTATTTGCGCTGCATGCTACAACAAACTGAAAAAACTTGGAAAGATATCCTTTGGATAGCCGAATATGCCTACAATAACTCTGTCCACTCGGGAACTGGGAAGACCCCGTTTTTTCTTTTATACGGTAGTCACCCTCGAACCTCGGAGTTGGATCCACTCCAAGATCTTGCAACACCAGCAGTAGACCACCTGCATTCTACAATCACCCAAGCCTTTAAGGAAGCCGTTTCTCACCTTCAAAGGGCTAAAGAACAATACAAGAAAGGAGCAGACCAACATCGGAAGGAAGTCCCCCAATATCAAGTAGGAGATCAAGTCTGGTTATCCACCAAATATCTACCTCTAAAAGGACCACGCACATTCAGCCCAAGATACCTTGGTCCCTATTCCATCACTACCATAGTAAATCCAGTAGCGGTCAAGTTGGACTTGCCCCCTCACATGAAGATACATCCGGTCTTCCACGTCTCCCTATTAAAACCCGTGCAACCTCAAACCCGACTAACTACATCTCCAAAACCTATTCTAGTTGATGGAGAACTCGAGTTTGAAGTCAAAAGCATCCTGGATTCCAAGATCTCCAAATCTAAACTATTTTACCTGATTGACTGGAAAGGCTACGGTCCCCAAGAAAGATCCTGGGAACCTGCAGAATATGTCCATGCGCCTCGTCTAATCAAAAGATTTCATCGAACATTTCCTAACAAGCCCAAACCCCCGGAGAAGCCCGGGTTTAGGAGGGGCCTTGAGGGGGGGTGCTGTCATGATCTCTGCTTCCAAAAGATCAGGACTTGCCCGACTCCCTTGGAAGCAGACCCATAACCCCGGTTCCGAGTGCCAGCCAGTCCCAATTGGGACCTTTTGGACCCTGTCCTGGCGCCAGTGGCACCAGGCTCATAAAGATGCCCAGTCCCAGCGCTGGAAGCGCCGGGCTCATAATGCTTGGGTGGACTTACCTGCAGCAGACCATGCTGCTTACTTACCTGCCAGTTGAACCCCTGATCCTCTTCTGTTTGGGACTACTTTTCCTGTTGGGTGGGGCAGGAGCCACTCCCTAGGTTCAGAACACTGGAACTCTTCTGGAAAGCAGGAACTCTTTTCTTACCTAGGCGTGGCTGTGGAAGGAGACACCTAAGCACTACAGGAGGCTATTTAAACCACACCTGATGTATGAATCTTGCTTTGCGTTATTCTGCATTCTCTGCAGCAGAACACTCATCGTGTCTTCTGCTTCTGATCCTGGGCCTAAGGGAACAAAGGCTTACCATCCTGGAATCCAGTCTTCAGCAGCACCTGTAAAGACAAAGAAAGAACAGGTTAGCACTACGGTCTTCAGTGGCAGCGCATCTCTTACCTGGTCCATCGGCTGTCACCAACGCCTCGCGCTGCATTCCGGCATCTGAAAGACAAAGGCTTACCTACTCTTCGCATGCTCCGGAGGTCTTCGCACTGCATTCCGGCATCTGAAAGACAAAAGCTTACCAGCTCCTCGCACGCTCCGGAGGCCTTCGGCGCTGCATCCCGCATCTGAAAGACAAAAGAAGGTGCGTTTAAAGACATTGGGCAACTTTATTACTCACGTGCCATTACTCCTTCCCACGCCGAATCCAGTGGGTATTCCAGCACCCTTCAGCTTCTCTAAAGCTCCGAACTTGTACCTGCAAGATAAAAGGGACAGTTAGTGCGCATCGTGAAGCAGGCTACAAGCGCTTACTTACGTGCTTCCAGGCGCTTCTATTCCTCACGCGGGTTCGATTCGATCCTCAACTTTCATCAGCCCGATATCCGCCAACGCCGGAACCCTGCAAAACAAGAGATATCATTACAAAAGACTTTTAAGACATTTGAAGTGCCCAGAACTTACCGTTCGTGCAGTTAACGACGGACAGCAATCCTCTGAGGTCAAGAGGCCTGCACCCTTATCCAGTGAAGAAACTGGTTACGGCACCCTGCCCCGAGGCAGATGGAGAGCTCGGCGTTCACTTACCTAAGGTGAGGGTGTTAACCTTTGGGGTTCTACAGGAGAAGAGAAAGGGAAGAGGAGAGAGGCACCCAATAACCCCAGTTCATTAATCCCATATTTTCTATCTGCAGACATCTTACTCTTCGAGTCAGACATACAGTGCACAGAGGTCCAGCCCAAAGAGCCAACCGTGTGTTACAGCATTCACCCAGTCAAGACAGGCGCCTCTGCGGGAATCAGGTGAGCGTTAAAAATACAAACACATAGTAAATACGTAATGCTAATGCTTCTACGTTACAATGCAGATGGTACCAAAAACAACTGCAAGCTGACTGGATTCACACATGGTCAAGTATCACTTGGTAAGAAAACTTTCACAACAATAGGTATAATCTACCACACAGGAGCCACAACCAATGCAGGTCACTATACTGCATATATAAAAAGAAATGTGGATGGTTCGAGTGTAATGATAGTACCATTCCTCTAAAGCAAATCTTACAAACGCTTATTTAATCTTCTTAAAACCAAAATGTATTAACTAAACTGTACTTAAACATTAACTAAACTTCTATTAAAAAACTATAAACTGTTACAATATGCCAACAGATATATAACTGCCCCAAGATTCTACAACAACTAAACAGATAAATGAATACTACTAAATTATATAAAAAAATAGACAGTTAGAATACGCCAACTGGTATCTAACTGCCCCAAGATTTTACAATATCCAAACAGATAAATGAATACCACTTCACTATAACAAAAAATAGACAGTTAGAATATGCCAACAGGTATCTAACTGCCCCAAGATTCTACAACAACTAAACAGATAAATGAATACCACTAAATTAAATCAAACAATAAACAGTTAGAATACGCCAACTGCTATCTAACTGCCCCAAGATTTTCAATAACCAAACAGATAAATCAATACCACGTCATTATAACAAAAAATACACAGTTACAATATGTCAACAGGTATCTAACTGCTCCAAAAAGCGGCAAAAAAGCCAATATATAGAGCATTAGCCAGAAACAACAAGTGAACACTGAAAACAAACAAACAAATAGACTGAAGCATAACAAAAAAAGGTTGTTTTTTTAATCCAACATGGATTGTTTTTTCTCCCACAGACCCAATGATTTTAGCAACAAACACAGAAACTGGGCAAATTGCACAGTACACTGGTTTGTAATCTACTAAATATGAGGGTAAAAAAAAGAAAATGTGTATTATTCAATATTATAAATCATTACAAAATACCAATACTAACATGATCTTTACTTTTATCACAGAAATGAACAAGAAATATATGTACTCCAGTTACTAAACCAACAGTAAGTATATTATAATAAGTACAACCATCGCAGCAAATCACACCCATAGTGACTTATAACTTCGGTGCTTATACATTTGGTCTTGTCCATGCACCCAAGACTATAAGCCCTACCCACAACCAGCACAGCATATCACACCCATAGTGGCTTATAACTTTGTTGCTTATACATTTGTTCTTGAATCCCAAAGTTATAAGCCACATAGGGTCTTGAGTGCATGGCCATATGAGTGTGGATATGCTGTGGTGGTTGTGGCCAGGGCATAGAGTCTTGGGTGCATGGCCAGATAGCCATGCTCCCAAGACTTTATGCCCTGGCCACAACAACCGCAGCATATCACACCCATACAGTCAAACATTTTAACTATGCCATATGGGCACTTTTAATGTCCGCGGACATGATGAGTGTTCTTAGAACACTTTCAACTTGCCTACAAACAGTACGGACAGGCATAGCGTCTTCAGGACACCCCCATTTTGTTTATTTACGAGCATCCCAGGACACATGATGTGTTCTTAGAACACTTTCAACTTGCCAGCGAACAATACGGGCAGCGTCCTCAGGACACCCCCATTTCGTCCATTTATGAACATTTAAGGACACTGCATGTGTTCTTAGAACAGTTTCAACTTGCCTGCGAACAAAATGGACAGGCATACCGTCCTAAGGACACACCCATTTCATTTATTTTCGAACATTTCAGGACACGCGTGTGTTCTTAGAACAGTTTCAACTTGCCTACAAACCATACATACAGGCTTAGTGTCCTCAGGACACCCCCATTTCGTTTATTTAGAATATTTCAGGACATCCGTGTTGTCCGCGGACAAAGCAAACACAACAGGGAGGTCTGCCATCTAAATAAATACAACATTTAACCCATCTCTAACTCCCCCACCCTCCCCAAACAGTCTTACACACCAATACACTCTACTAAATAGTATTTTCCACGTCCGCGAATCCAAGATGGCAGGCGTTCCTGAAAATCTGACGCACTTCACGCTCTTCACCATCCAATCTGCGAACACGTTGCATGTCCGCGGACATGACGCAAGCCGGTTGGCCAATCAGGACACTGTCCGCGGAGCGAACAGGGAAGTGTGTCCGCGGACCGGACATAGATATCACTAATTTTTTGTGACCTACTTTTTGGTCATTTTAAAAAAACTACTGGACGGATTTTCAACAAATTTGCAAAAGCACGCTTTCAGGACCAAGCCGCTGCTGCTGGTCCAAATTTTGTGAAAATCCGTCCAGCGGTTTGGGCTGTAGGCGTATAACTTTGCCCCCTCTGGACCAAACCTCACCAAACTTTGCAGGGAGAGCGAAGTTATAAGCCACCCAAAAAGTGCTCTGTGAAACAGCAACTTAACCATAACTACCGTGGCTGTGTAATATATATATATATATATATCTCAAGGGGGCCACCACAGTCCAAGTATATCAACAGCTCCACCAGAAATAACTATTCTGTGTATGCAAGAGTGCTACTGACAAGTTGTTAAGCAAAGCTGCTTTGGTTTTATAAGGTACAGATTATTCAGATTATACAACTGATGCATTATCTCTCTTTAGTACTACATAACTAACAGGATAACAATGCAAGTTTGTTCTCTAACAAATATTTTACTTGTAATGCCATTTTTCCCCAGAATTTACAACTAGATTCACTTCTTATATCTTATTTGTGTATTCTTTATGGTTTTATAAGGCAACAACTACAAAGACGCCACCTCATGACACATGTCTCAGATGGTTTCAAGAACACACCAACTCTTGAATACGGTTTGAGAGTTTTTACGAGAGTGTTTTCCAAGGGGCTCCCTAAGGGCAGTCTCTCTGTAACCTCCCTAGCCTGGTCCTCCCTTACTCCCAAGGTTTTCACTTTAGATTGGTAACACTTACAATCTAAAAGTATGGTTGTACAATGGTGATGGCCTAAAGGTAGCTGCTTTTTCAATGACTTGCATTCCCCCACAGATTCCTCATCTTGATAGATCATGCCCTCAGCATCAGCTGCTCAGAACATTTCAACTGGGGGTGCAGTGTGCCTTGACATCTCTCAACAAGAAATTACTTTACCTAATTGAACCACTAAAAAAGTGAGACAATTCATCAACTGCAATTCAAAATTTGTAGTATACATGATTTAATGCTTATGTAGAAAACTATATGTAGGAAGCACCATACGATCTCTCAAAATAAGGATTCAAGAACATCTTAGAATAATCACCAAGAAGATATAAGATATCCGCTAGGATATCATCACCATGTGGAGCACAAAGGAGAATTGAAGAACAATGTGAAATTCTTTGGAATTGAAAAAATCAGTATGCCACCAAGAGGTGGAAACATTGAAAAAATTCTCTGATCCAGAGAAGCGTACTGGATTTGTATTCTGGACACTTGCCACAGTGGCCTAAATGTGGACGCTGAGATGATTCACCTTCTCTAAAGCAATCTAATATTGTTTCAAAAGGATCATCTGTCTGTTCAGCCTTAATCACAACTATAATTTCACTGTGCATTAAACATCAAAATGTGGCAGCATGTAATGTTTTATTTAATTGAATAGTTTATTTATATTTTTTGTATATATTGGTTTATCCTAGACTTTGTAATGAGAATACTAATAACCAATTAGGACGAAATAAGCAAGAAAAAGAAACTGTTGAATTCTGGACTAAAAGTGACAGTAGTACATATTAAGTTCACTGCTAAGGATGCTCCAGTAGCTAATATAGCCCAATCCAAGATGGCGGACTTGCGATCATGTGACCATGCATTATACGCAATCACGTTACTATACCGTTTCAAGTAAGCGGCTGTTCAGTTTACGAACGCAGGTTAACATGCCTCGGCAGTCAGGAATACTATTCGTTCTTCGTTTATGAAAATCTAAGGTAAGCGGGATGATGGCAACACCGCATAGAGGTTCTAATTGTTTATAGTGAATTTAAAAACAGTAACCATACGGCAAAAAGATAATCTGACTTTAGATTATAGCTATTCTTCCTCTTAGAACAAGCACTTTGCCTCATGAAGCACCCTTCCCGGAAGACAGCAAAAGGTGATAAAGTTAAACTCCGAGTAACAAACTCATCTGGGAAACTAACACTATATTTACCATAGTGAGTATCATTTGAACATAATACTGGACAAATTAGTCCAGAATCCAACAAGTTACGAATTTGCTTAAATGCATTTTGGAGCAGCCACATCTTTATCGTTTTTTGCTTTTTCTTTTCTTTTACTATCCAGTTGTTTTTCAACAAAAGTCAGAATAAGACTTATGCCTCCTGAGGAACTGTCATTATCCATAGACGGAGAAACACATGTCAAGGGCTACATGTAATTTTCAAGCTATTATACTTGGATAAGAAAACAAACACCAACTATGACATCATTAAAGAGACAATAACATTTCAGTTGGTTGCAACACAACAGATTTCCATATTTTCATTTACTTTCTGTTTCTCATGGACCAGGCTGCTTTTTGGCACTGGCTGAAGGGCTTGACACCTTGTACGACCTCGAGATGCAGCAGGCATCACTCTACCCCCACACCAATGCTCAGTACAGAAAGATGGTAGAAAGGGTAGTGTTGGTTCTTGTCCTCGGTGCACTGGCCAAGCCTTGCAGTCCTTTGACTGACATTTTGGTCAAGGTTCCTTAGTCAGAGAGAGCCATGTCCTTCAACACAGCCATTTCAGATCTGATTGCTGCGTTATGGCAGCATCCATGTTCGACGCTAATGGTCGCACTGATCTTACAAAGAAATATAAGCCAGCGAGGGACAATTTGCCCTTTCTGATGAACCATCCAATCTCCAAAGGTCTGGTTTCCCAGGCTGCCACACTGAGCTCACAGCCCTGTGATATCCACGGCAAACCTGCCGAAATACAGGGTGTCGAAGACCGACGCCCTTGCAAAAAAAGGCTTCACTTCAGTCAGTATGATGCTAATGGCATTAATGCCATATGCGCTTTTACTAAATATTCTCATGTTTTATGGAGAACAATTTTGGAGCAGCGGTCCATCTCCCAGCCTGCAAAGTAAGGGATGGGTTAGTGTACATTGTCAACGCCGGTAAAGAAATGGGATGCTAAACCCTTCAGAAGGGTCTCAACGCAACATATTGCGTTGACCGATCGTGGGGCATGATGACTGTGCTCCGGAGGGCGCCCTATCTCCATGGGCCAGGATTCTACCGAAAGTGACAGCAAGCACCTCTTTGGGCTGTAGGCTGACGATTCTCTGACCTCTTCAGAGAGTCGAAGCTTGCAGCAAAGTTGTTAGGCCAAGCAGTTCAACAGCCTGCCAAACAATCCTTTTCATTGGGATCGAGGGGCAGGGGATATAGGCGTGGCACTCTTTTTGTGAGGAAATCTCAATGGCTCTTGTGGGCCGCCAGAGGTAGAGGACATTGAAGAGCACATCGATTTCAATGTCGTGTGGAGAGCCACCTACTATGCCTCTTTGGGTTTTCCCCAAATGCTTCTCTGGTTGGAGGAAAGGTCTCCAGCATTTCAACAGGTAGAAGGAAATAACATCTAATGCCTGGGCCCTTCAGCTGGTGCAGTAGAAATATTGTCTCCCCTTCATCAGAAGAACAATGGTCAGGCGGCGCGGCCTGGCAGGGGAACCATGTATTTGCCCTCCCTGTTAGCTCTGTTAGCAGGGGAAGACTGCCGCTATTTCCACCTCTTATCCAGCACTTGTAACACCCCTGATGTAACTCTGTCCAGGGGTAGAGGCGTTGAAGAGCCCTGGCAGCCACCCAACCTGGGGTTGTCCGGGAGTCTGTGTAGAACTGCAGATGCAGTGTCTGGGCTTTTTCTCCCTGAAATACAACAGCTTGAAAGCTGATGACACGTGTAGGAGACCTTGATTGCATGGACATGATGAGGGCGCCGGTGGCCTGGGGCAGGAGTAGTACCTCCGGGGTGTGCCGTGCCTGGGGGCCAGATGGCAGCGGTCCACGGCAGCGATACTAGGCAGAGGTAAGGCATCGATAATTAAGACTAGAGTTATAGCCAAACACCCTGGGTGGCTGTTGTGCTCCCCCCCCCCAAGTTGGGACCCGGCCCTAGATTAGAGGGTGCTCCCGTTTGCGTGGGTCAAAACCCCTCTGGAAAGTCCCTTGGAGCATCGGTTTGGGGGTATGAGAGATGGCTAGTGGACCTGCCGCAACCCTGTGAAGAACCATTGAAATGCATGGGAACCACAGTGCACACTTGACACATGCAAGCATTAGTTTTGAATGCCTGTGGAACAGGTTCTCTGGCTTTGCTAATTAGCATGCACACTCAGTGATAGCAGGGGAGAATCCTCCCTCTCCACCACAGCAAGAAAGAAGTCTATAACTCTCTACCTGTGAAAATAACATGTTAGGAGAAAGAACTGGTGGTGATAGGGCATGTGCCCTACCCATCTGCTTACCTCAACATACTTCGGAATGATGAGTCATATTTAGCAGCCCACTTTGACTGCCCGTCTGGCCTTCTCCCCCTTTTCATACATTGCCGAACACGCTTACAGTAACTGGGAAATGGCATAAAGCAAACCTAAACAACATGACATTTCACATATCAAAGATCTTATGACATTATCAGAGCAAAACAAAAGCACCCAGGAGATTGCCCCGCTGGCCTCTGTCTCAGAATACAGAAAACTCCTTACCAGTCACCAAAGCTAACATTGCCTCACCTCCTACAAGACCTGAAGACAAGTATGCTCCTAGAATTAAAGTGAGACATATCGGATAGCAATGCTGAATTCCAATGAGTGGTTGACCACCTGAATGAAATTGTGAAGGCAGTAGGGAAACAAGCAGCAACGATGGAATCCTCGATTATGGAGGTGACCAAGGCTGAAGCTGGCTTAGAACAATGCTTGTCAGCAATTAAGGAACGTCAAGAACTAATACTCATAAAAATTGAAGATAGGGAAACAGACCCAGGCGCAATAATATAAGGCTTCGGGGGATCCTGTAGACCATCACTGATGCGCAGTTGGAGCTGTATGTACAAGATCTATTTAGGGGAATCCTAGGTTGGCCCTGACGTTCGATTGTGCAAACCGGGTATTTTCCCCGTACCAAAAGAAGAAAGGCTTTGTACCCCATGTCTTAAAAAGAGTGCATGTCTTTCAAATCAAAAGCAGTATCATAAAGCAAGCCAAATAATTTAAAGAGTATCCTTTTAGCGGGGCAAACTTCATCTATACCAAGATCTGTCACACACCATCCTACAAAAGCGATTGGGTATGAGACCAGTGACTGCCTTGATTCACTAACACTCTATCTCATACAAATGGTACTTTCCTTTCAAGCTCCTTTTTTAAATACAATAATAACAGCAATTATCCACTGTGGCAGAGGCCTACTCGATACTACAAACTGACCTCTCCCCAGATAGTCACTGTGTCTCCTTCTCTACACCATGTCTCTGTTCAAATTGGACACTCAGGCCGACAGGGACAGACAAGAGAAGACAATGCCAACAAAGAGCCCTGGAGGCTTGCTAGTAGGATAAACCTGATTGCCCATTGCTATATACTGTAAGCTAATGTCATTTCCCGGTGAAAGACCTCTGGCTTAACATGATCCCAAAACCTCCTGCGGCAACCCACAGAGCAACACACCTTTCATAAGCTTTATTAGGACGATCAGAGACTGAAAATGTTTTCAGTACCATTTACCTAACAATTCCCCCTCTGAGTCGCAGCGGCACCACTCACGAGTTTAAATCCTCTGGATTGGGAGTGGAATGTTTGAAATGTTTCTTCTATGTTTTCTATGTAGATTTCTTAACATGAAAGGAACAGGTAGGGCACTAACATATATGATTGTTCGAAAATGTGTTTTTCATTGTTATATTGTTCTGGGAAATTGTGAGACAGCAGCCCTCATTAAGAGGTTGGTGGTAGTCATGGGGCTATTTGTGCCATGACTACCACCATTAACGGTACCGCGTCTGGATTGGTGAAATGGGGATTTACAGGTCCAGTCCGACCTTGGCGGGACCGGTAAGTCCCCATTCACCGAACCATTCACCATTCCTATTTGAGCCCCTATAGGGCTCAATGGGAATGGGGCGGGTGCAAATAACGGGCCGGTGTATGCCAAGCCCGTTATTTGTGCCCCGGTCCCTTAACGGGTCCCGTCCTTAACACCAGGTCAGATCGTAGTAGGGTGGTAAGGGATTGCCAGCACCGGTCTCCTTACTGGTGCCCGGTATCCCTTACCGCCCCACTCGGAATGAGGCCCAGTGTTGTGGCAGACCCAGATTTAGCACTTACTTTGGAAACCAGCTGACAGGGACTACACAACACCTTAGAATACGTGCTTTGATACCATGGAGGTGGCCCCTGACCGATTTATCCTCCAGTGAAACATGGGTGAACACTGATAATGGAACAAACGCAACCAGATGCCATCATAATACTATGAATCTATGTCGCAAATATAGACGCCTACAAAAAAATCATACCCATGTATCCTTAAAATATTCTCTCTCAATGCACAAGGATTAATGAGGAAAGCGCTTTTGCAAAGGCTGACCCATTAAGATGCTGACATTGTCCTGCTTAAAGAACCTCACCTACGGAAAGCAGATAAATAGCGCCTATGCTTCTTCAGGACAGGTTGTAAGCAGACAGGGATAGCGATATGGATTAACGCCAGAACACCCTTTCCCAAAAAGACACTCAAGGGCTTTACATAGGACTTTCAGGAATTTTGCAGTCAAACCTATGATACTTTTGTCGATCTACGGCCCCAAAGATCTGCAATCTTGCTTCTATGTGTGCCAAGGGGGGCACACGTACCAGTTGCGTAAGTAATGTGGTGACGTCAAGAGTGACACGATGGTCGACATCCGGGGTGGAGACATTATTAAATGCGGTGCTGCTTGCAAACGGGGAAACAGAAGCAGGCTCAACGTGAGAAGTGCCACGGTGCAACACAATGAAGGGTGGGTGCTTTTGGGGTAGTAAAGGATAGCTGTATAGAGTGGGCACTAGTGGGGGTGCAAGGGGCCTTCGGGGGTAACGTGGTAGGCTTTTAAGCAATATGTGAACAGTAGAGAACCCATTTTCTTGTAGGGCCTTTTTAGAATAGCATTTTTCGCAGACAGCACATAATGAAAGTGTTGCAGGTCTTTGTGTGACAAGCAGTATGTATTTCTTGAACATTCAGCAGAACCCTTGTGCAGAAATGTTGCACGGCTGAAGTTTCCCAGGAGAACGCAGCCCCACCGAAGTCCCTCTTAGCGATACCTTTGAGGCCAATGAGCGAGGCGCCTAGGTGCACCAGAATTGGCAGAGAAATAGGAATTAAATACAGTTAAACTAAAACCACAGAGTGGCATCGTTTTTTCAGACTACACTTGGCTGCAAGGCGTGAGAATGGAGCTTGGGGGCCAGAGCATTGGGGTGGGGGTTATGGGGCATGTGACAGGGCGCCATTCAGCTGAGGGAAATTGTGGTGTCCATTGGGTGCAACATTGTACAGTGTCCTTGCTGATGTCTGCGGGGCACCTCATAGACTCTGTGAAAGTCTTGCCCCTTGCCATCTCAAGCCTTTTTGTATATAGGGCATTGTCAACCAATGCTAAACAATTATTTTTGACTGATCAGCGCAATCATGTAATTGAGGGGCGGTGAGGGAAGGTTTGTGACATCACAAGGTCTGATAATGTGATTTTTCACCAAAGAAATGGTCTCCCGCATCAGGAACACGTAACATATATCAGCACATAGGGGACTGGTGTTTTTCTACCAATCGTAGTTTTGTGACCTGCCCTAAAAATGTAACAAAAATGTTGTATGATCATTTTGTAATTTGGGTATAAAATATTTAGCCGCAGTGGGTGGCATGGCCAGCTCATGTCATTCAGTTCCACGGGGCTGTCTGAACCGTGCTTCCCAGCTGTTTGGGTCCAATAAATTTGATTTACTTCTTGCTTGGTGTACGCTCCTTTTTTGGATTGTTTTTTTGTTCCTGTGACTACTCTTGCCGGAGGTCCCCTGGTACAGTGGGCACAGTTAGATACCGCTCGTCAACAGCCCCATCAACTCATATATGCTCTTCATAGACTCTTCTCCACCCTGACGAATTCAGTCGAGTCGTCACTGATTCTCCGCTATTGACCTCCTCCCACGTGGCCAGTGGACAGCCGCTGCTACCTGATCTCGACCCTGGGGAAGCCTATATAAGGGAGGATCACATGGGAGGAGACCCCCTGAGGTTGACCCTATATTACCCAGGTTTTAATGGCTTTTTGTCACCTAACGGTTCCCCCTTATAATAAAAATGAGAACACCTTTCCTCTGTCACTCTAGTCAAGCCCCCATCTATGACTGTTGGGAGAGCATCTGCACAGCGTGAGACGCCGGACCAGTAAGGAAGCTTTATTGCAGAGGCACACCAAGAGTCAGAGACGATGGGAACGACCAGTGAGTCTTCCCAAAGTCGTTGGGTCCCACAGGCATACCGACAAGCATGCAGCTCGATGACTAAATGGTATGAAATTGCACGTATGGACAATACTCAAAAGTCGTTTGAATGCAGACAAAACCCAATACCAATTCAATACCTAATAAGAAAAATATTTGAATGCAGACAAGATAAACCGCAGCAACAAACCCCAAGCAAGTATAGACGCATGAGATGCTAATGTGGGGGAAAGCTGAAGCAAGTGTTGCCATAGGCAAATATACCGAGCACCCCAGGGTATATGTTGCTGTGGTGTAGTAAAAGAAGAACAGAGAAACGAATAAGAAGTCCTGGCAGGGGAGTACACCAGGTAGCTGACATTGTGGGAAGATACCTGGCAGGGGAGTACACCAGGGAATCTGAAAACACCTTAGAAAGATTCCTGGTAGGGGAAGTTACAAGAGATTCTGACATTGTGGGAAGTTACCTGACAGGGGAGTATAGCAGGGCATCTAAGAAGTCCATGAAAGAAGTCCTGGCAGGCAAGAATAACAGTGCCTATCACAGATATGCAGTACCTCAGCCAACAGTTCCCATTTATGTCAGAAACTGACAAAATTAAACATCTTGGGGTCCCAAGACACTCTTTTCCGACATGCCTTTCCCAGTCTCTTCTGAGAGCTGTCTCAAAACCTTGAGATTTCTTGGTTTGGTAGGTGCTCAGCTGTGTTATCCGGTCAGGAACCCATTAAAACCGCTCCAGAAATGAAAATTTAAATGATGGGACTTCATCTGGCAGGGTAAATCCCCATGGCTGTCGAGCAAAGTCTTAACCCGTACTAAACAACAAGGGAGAATGCATTGCCAAACGTGCGCAATTACTTAAGAGCGGCACAAATATAGGTATATTAGACTTTGGTGGCACTCACCTGGCAAAATGATGGAAGGAATTTGAGCAATTGCATCTCACTGTTTACTTGGGATCCCTCCAGTGCTTACACCTAACAGCCGGCCATCAAGACTGTCCATATGTCCCTCTGCACTAGTTAGTCTTTCTTAGTTGGACGTGGCTATAGGCAAATTCCAACTAATGAAGAGAATATTCTCCTGAAATGTGTTGAGCTCAAACTACACTCTGCTGAAGTTGAAGTCTTTCATGAAAATATATGAATAATTTATGTTGAATCATATACTTGAAATTGTTGTCTTCCTTGAAGTGTTTTATGTAAATTGAGTTAAAACTGTTTTATATGATTTTCAAGGGACCCAGGCCCTTCACCTTTGAGACCTTTTCCCTGTATGCTTTTTTTCCTCTTGTGTTAGAGCCGCTGTTCTCCCTTGCACCCAAGTGAAAATCTCCTACTGCAAAAAATAGTGAGTTTTGTTTACTGCGGCCTGCAGATATTCCTTCTTCGCTCAAATTCCAAATCTCCACTCACCTCTCGCCTCTGATACCAGTTCTACAAAATCCCAATTTCGCACCTGGTCTGAGTGGCCATAGCTTCATGAGGTGGAAGGAGGGAGGCCTTCGGTCATTAGGCCAGTTATATGAAGAAGGTGCTCCGCTAGCATTCAAGCAATGCAAATAAATATTTACCATCCCTGAAACAGAAAGGTTCCAGTACATACACCCGCACCATTGGATATCCCAAGCACATGTTAGGAGCTGTGGCGGTAGGGATATAACAAAAATGAATTTCCTTTAAACTTACATTACACAGGGTCTCCAACATACAAAATTGTGTCATGTGTAGGCTGGGCTGATACACAAAATTAGGGGATGGGAGGAAGAGGTTGAATGCCAAATTCCACTTACATCATCGGAAACCATATGGCAAAAGACATCTAAAACATCTATATGCACCACAATTATGGAAACCTTGTACAAGATTGTACCCGAGGTAGGCTGCACAAAATGCATCCCAAACTTGCCCTGCCTTGCTGGAGGGAGCCCGGCAGCATTGGTTCCATGGGTCACAAATGGGCGCAATGTCCAAATATGAAACCATTTTCAGGGGGCATCATTAACCTAGTTTGCAAATGTGTAGATATTCAGCTTCCCATAGACTCATTGGTAATGTTACTTTCACGCTAGTGGCAACACACTCTAAACTGTCCAACCATATTTTGACAACCGCACAGCTCACCAATGCCCACAATTGAAGTGCCAGATGCTCACTTGATGGATGTGGGGTGGACAAAGATCTGACATGTAATGATAATGATGATGGGCAATGATATCTCTGGCCCATTCCCCTCCCCATCCTTCAGAGAAGTTTTGATGTTGCCATGAACTGTACACACTTTATCCCAAGGCCTTTGGACTTCATACTTACAGCAGATGAATTTCTCTTTGATGATTTTAGACTTCCCCAACTGTCTCTCTCCCATTGTGTTTTGTTATGAATTCTCAACAGCTCCTGTAACTACCACTTTAGAAAAATCCATAAAAAACTTTTAAAAAAAGACCATGGAAAAACATCCACTCCTTCTTCTGACGCTAGAACTGGAACTCTAGGAAGTGCTGAAAGCCCAGCTACTGAAGGGTGCAGTTGAAGAGGTACAACCAAGGACAAAGGATCAGGGTGCTATTCCCGCTACTTTCTGGTGCCTAGTAAAGAGGAGGAGTCCATCCCATTATGTACCTCAAAACTTGAATAAGGTCCCGAGGAAAGACAAATTCAAGATGGTGATGTTGAGAGACATTCTCCAAGCTCTGCAGCTCCAGCACTAATTTGTGTCGCTGAACCTTCACAATGCCTATTTCCACATGCCAATCCATTGTAAGCCGAGGCGATTCCTAAGGTTTGTCATTGTAATTGTTTCCCTTTGGCCTATCGTTCGCTCCCAGGGTCTTCAAAAAGCTGATGGAGGTAGTGGTGGCTCACCTCAAGAGATCAGGCATCCACGTGTTTCCATACCTGGATGACTGGTTGATCCTAGGAAGGTCCCAGAGCCGGTATAGAGGCACCTGTAGGACCCCTGTTCCCTACTTCACACTTGGGCTTCTCACTGAACTTCCAGAAGTCCCATTTGAATGGATGCATTCTCCCACAGATTCCTCATCTTGATAGATACCTAGCCAGGATCAGTTCCTCTGGGTAATTTTTCAACAGGGGCGTAGTGCCGCACAATATCGTTGACAATGCCCCCACACCTCTGTTCCTTTTTTCTGCACGCTCATCACGCTACTCGGAACATGCTTGCTTTTGATTCTAGAATTTGATACTGCATCACTATGTCTGAAGCTAAGTAATCCAGGTTTAAACACTGCAAGACTGCAACTCCAAAATGTCCCTCACAGACCCATACACTATCTGTGTTGGTCCGTGGAGCAATGTGGTTCTTTTCTGGTGTTGAACCCAAAGACAGTGAAGGAACGCTCGGCTAAACTGTTGCTTGGTCTAATTGCTGTCTGAATCCTCTGTGAAGTTGCTTCCAAGGTCATTGAAACTCGATACTGAGAGGCCAACTCCTGAGAAACATTGAGAGGGACATTGCCATAAGAAATCTAAAAAGCATTTGCGCTTCTGAAGTGAATCTCGCGCCTCCATATAGTCATTGCAAAAGAAAAAGCGCAGTTTGTAATTCTTCTCCTTTGTAGCTGCAGGAGAGTTGCATGCTTCAATTTCTTCTTTAAGGTCGTCTATCTCTAGAGTAAGTCTTTTATGCTCTCTGTCAGCATGTTCGATCAGATGTTCCAGCATTACTCTTGAACCCATGATGAGATTTTCTTCCCACTTTGCTGCCAAACCAGCATCATCTGGGCCATTGAAGTCAGGGAAGATTATAATTCTGAGACCACGAGGGATTTTTTCCTGTTTGATATAGGAATGTGTAGTATGTGTCCTCATGCGAGAAATGCCAAGACTCTAACTTTTAACAACACTAGTGAACACAAAGTTACTGATTTCACAAATTACATGTCCAAATATGTTGTATATGCCAACATCTGTACCTGCAACCGTAAATACATTGGCAGTACCATAAGAGAACTCAGAACAGGATCAGGGAACACCTTGGACTGCTGAACTCAAGATTCCAGATATCCACTGGCCCTACACTGGCAGCAGTATCTGAGACAACAGGAAGCCAAATTAATTTGCAAATACTGATGTGTCACCCTAAGCCTCAACTCCGACCATGAGCTTGTTTTCCTCTAAATTATAATTGACTGCTCTATGTTGACTTTCCTCCCTTATTCTATATCTTATTCTACTGTCTCACTTTGTGCACCTCCTAAGAGCATTAGCTTGGCCCATCGCCACCACCAACATAGTCTAAACGACAGCAATAATTGCGCAATTACGGAACGCACATTGTAAGTATCTTAACACCTTGCAAGCATAGTTCCGGCTTTCCATGCTGGCTTCACCGTACACATGATGGCACCAGTGCCATATCTATGTCCCCCGTCCCTATACTGATGTCCTTGATAACCACACTGCAGCGAGACTCTTGGCACCATCCAAGCGCACATGCTATGTGCCGTGCAAAGCTCACAGATCTACCGCACACTGATAAGATGGTATTCCTTGTCTCACCACGAGTAACCGCTGATGTGTCTAGAATTCTTCTTTTATTGTATCAGCATCACGTAACACAGTCAGGCTTATTGTCAGCAAACCTTATCATCCCATCAGACACTGATAAAGATGTCAGTTTCTTATTTTTATTCACTGACCTGTCACGCCACAAGCATGCTTATGTGATCAACCAGCTCATTATCAGCAAATGCTGGTGTGATCAATAATCATTGACAATGGAGAACACTGCCCCACCATCACCTGGTCTAACCACACTGGTGCTATGGCACTTATTACATGCGTCAGCCTCAACCAGGTCCAGTCTGGACTAACTCACACCTGCTGATCAATGTGATTGCTGTCCTTTGCATCGCCTTGCAAATGGCCTAGCGACCCTGCTCCACATCACAAGCTATTGGCTGAGTGACCCACTACCTCCCAACCAATGTTTAGGACTTATCCTCATGAACCCTAGAGGGACACGGCATGCAATCACAAGATCACTGATGCCGTGGCGCCTTAATTACACAGGCTCTGGCACCACAGATAAGCACCTCTCACTTCCTAGTATGTCATTCGCCTCGCCTAGGGCCTGACCTTGCACTCTCTGAGCTCACCAACCATTCCCTTGCCACGCATAAAGCACTCCAGTCACCAGTGCCACACAACTCCACTTCAACTTTGTCCTACCAGTAAGCACCCATGCAACACGCACCACTCGCTCCCCACCTGCCCGCACACACTGCTTGAGCAACCCTGCTCACAACCATGCCCAGTGTACAGCACGCTCAGTCACAAGATACTGAGGAACACAGATACAGGATGCCGCACCTTGCCCCCCAGCTTAGTTCCTCCACCCCGCTTCAATTATAGGGGCATTGGCAGTATAATACACCCTTATTTGCCTAACTGGCACATCACGAGATGAGAACCCACACATTCCGATGGGCAATAGAACCACCGCCATCATGACGCTGCAGCTCAGCAATGTGCTTTCATGCACCGGGTGCATAACCGCACCGCAACTAGTCTCCCACTGTCTACCTGACCTTAGGACTGCTCCACACTCCCACTAAAAACACGTGTTGGCTTTTTCACATGTGACTTGCACTAAATGTGCCTGGCAATTACGAGCTCTTGTGTGCACTACAATAATCAAAGAAATAAAAAAACAAATTTGGAACAAATTTCAAGGCTCTCCGTTTCTGGCCTTCCTTAACTAATCCATAACTAATGATGTGAATGAAGTCCAGCGCCATCATAACCAAACGGCTTGCTCCTCTACTTGTGTCCTTATTTCGCTTTAGGAATTTTGCAGCTTGTCCCAAACAAACCTTGTTCCCGGCTGCTGGACACAACCATTTTTGAACTAGACCATTATTACAGAGCAGGGGTCTCACTTTCCTCCAAGCTCTCCAACCCCTTATGCCCCTTTTATTAGCACGAGTCACGACAAAATCATGACTCGGATTCTTAAAGGGGCAACACCCCCCCCCCCCGAGTTAAAGAGGTGACACACAACACTCCTCCTTTACTATAACAAAACCAAAACAAGCACAGTAACAGTGGCCCTGCAATCGAGCCCACTGTTTTGATGCATTCCTGTCCGCACACCCATACTATATGTACTAAACCACAGAAAACTTTGGTGCTTTCCAGTCGGAGCACCCACTTGAGGCCCAGAGACCCTACATTCCTGGATCAAACTGTCCTGCCTGGGGAGTTGTGCTCCGGTCGTCCTGCCTTCATCGGAGCCACCCCTGGCCACTTGTGTTGCTGCAGGTCAGACAGAACACATCCTCGCCTTCATCATCCTCAGCGTAGTCAAACTGTCTCCTCTGGTCCTCTGCCACCTTGATCACAGCTGTTCAGGGCAGCTACATCCCAGTGGCCGGAGATGGAGCCGGGCATACCTGTGCGAAATTATCCTCATTTCCACACCTTCCGCACGTATGTCCTTTGGCTGGGCACTCAGGCGTGTGCGGCAGGTCCCATCCACACTGAGGGCATAACGTGGCGTCCATCTCTTTTCGTGGCCACTCCCCTCTTCTTGCTGGCTTACTTCCTTGCCATTTGCCCACGGCACACACATCCTCCAACTTCACCCATTGCATGGGGGATTACAACTTGAGCTGCTGCCTAGAGATGTCCATGGCCGAGGCCCGCACCTCCGCCAGCTCCTGCGTGTGGGCCAGTTCTAGCATTTGGCCCAGACTCAGCCCTGGCTCCCTGAGAAACTGCTTCTGCAGATTGGCAGAGCTACAGCCATAAATTATCTGAGCCCTGACCTCGTCATCCTCAAAGTTGCTCAGAGCGCAGGACAACAGGATGCTGCGCAGCTTGCCATGAAACGCATCTAAGCTCTCCCCTTCCTCTTGCCTATCGCATCTCATTCTGAACCATTCCTAATCCCGGTAGATCATGGGCATCAAGTACTCGTTCAGTGTGGCAATGATTGCATTATGCGATTGGTCTCTGGCCCGCAAAGTCTTAAACAGTTTCTGCATTTGGGCCCGCTGAATATAGCAGAGTTGGCTGCTTGGCCCTTTCCTTAATCTCGACTGCCTCAAAGTACAACTCAAGTTTCTCCACCCACATCGTCCACTGGGGTCCTAGACTGGCAGGTGCTCCTACCACATCAAAGACATGCAGTGGTGCAAGCTGTCCATTCTGCCGATACGCCCCTTGGGCATCATTTCATCATCCCTCATGATGGGTTCTTGATGTTGCACTGAGTCCTGTGTCACAGGCACAAGAGCACTCCCTAGGAGCCGCAATCCTGTGGCGTCCACTCACCCACGTAGCCTTCAGGGTCCCTAGGATTGATCACTTGACGTCACGTGAACCTGCAGTGTGTAGTCCTCCCCAGCGCCTCAGCGCCAAGCTCAGGCCTATATTTGCCCCTTGGCTGCACACACTCTTTGGAAGAAAACATTCACTCTCAGATCTGGGGCAGGAGGTGCAGGGGCTCTTCTCCCCTGCAGTCTTTGCACCACCCCAGGGCCCAGTGCACTCACCACCAGGCAGCCCTGGTAAGTGGCTGGATGTGGAGTCCTTTTCCTTTCCTCTTCTCCTTGGGACTACTGGCAAAACGTTCCAGTAGATGCAGTCACATCCCTATCACCGCTGATCGGCCTGGGCGTGGCAATGGGCCCAAGCACACACGTGGTTCCTCTACGTTATTCCCTTTTGATTTCCCCTTCTCCAGGGACCACTGGCTCAACGCTCCAGCACAATCAGCCACACCCTCTTCACCGCTGCTCGGCCTGGGTGGAGGATGGCTCGAGCGACCACGTTGCTTGGAATTCGTTTCCCCTTCTATAGGGACTGCTGTCAGGCCTGCTAAAGCTCTGGTATGGAGTGTGCACCTCACAGGGATGGTTGCGCACACACGTGGCCTCAACTCAGCCTGCCCACCTTCCTGATCGGATGGGCGATGCAAGGCCACACAGCTCCCCTTGGCTCCGCTCCTCTCCAACCAGAGACGCTGGTGGCTGCTAACAACGCCATAGCACTCGTGTGGCCTCACTGCTGTGGGCCCGGTATCCCTCAAGCCATGCCCACTCTAACCGTGACCGACACTGCCACAGCTTCTGCCTCTTCCCCAAAGCGGCCGATGCAGCTTCTGCTTCTTGGGCACCGGGCAGCCCTCCGGCAGCCCGCACATACATATGCATGGGGGCCCAGACCCACTCATCGCCAATAACACAATCAGGTGGCTGTTAAGCCACGCCCAACAGGCATATCCTGGTTGATATACGTTTTAATGGTGATCGCTCTGATGACAGTTTTATCTTTGAAATGCGATTCCTGAGAGGGACTCACCTCCTTGCCCATATCACGTCTTCCCAAGAGGTTCGGGTCACTACACTGCACCTCCAACAACCTGCCCGCCATTAGACATACCTCACTTTACTCGGGCCACGGACACCTGACATACACCATCTTGCTTTTCATGACAATGATGCCAGGACATGCCGGCACGAAAGCCTCCATACCAAGGGGACCAATCACAGCGGGAAAACACGCAGACTCCATGGTAACCGTAGACTTTTACAGCATCGGTACCACTGGAGACCCAAAATGCTGCTCCTTCTTCCCGGACACTGTTGCAGCGAGGAACACCAAATACCAGGTTAGTTCCCACAAGAATAGAACCCAGCAGACAGTACTCCCCAGTACCATGGAGCATTTATGCTGCACTGGCACATATGGAGACTTAAGTTAATTGTAATTTTATTAAAAATGTTCTTCTATTTTGAGTCGATCCAGTGGCTCCATTACACGTCAAAGCAAAGGGTGAGGCCACGGCCACCACAAGTTATCTACAAGAGAGGCTTCCCCCACTTAAAGGTACGCCATAACGCTTAACGCTTAACCTGATGTACCTCTTTCTCAAAACTAAAGGAGCCTTACACACCTCTGACAATCAAGCTCCAGTATTTGCAGTGGGCAAGGGTATAATACCGGGGTAGGGCTAAAGAGGCAGATCCTGATTTTAGTATAAATTTACAACTCACCTGGACTTTGCCTCTTCCCCGTTTAGGAACTGGAAGCCGGACACAAGGACCCCAGAATCCCTACCTGTCCCAACCATTGAAACGGACCAGTATTCAATGACAAAGAGATGCCCACGTCGTCTGCTGGATACAGCTGCCCTCGTTCAGGGGCTCGAGATATAGAGTTAGGACCCTAGGTTCCCTGGGTTCATACTAGAGGCATCCTTATTTATTATCATACCATCAACGGCCCAGACACTCTTAAAATATATGTATGTCTTTCAAGGTCTTTAACTGACACCCTGAGGAAGGCGGTCCCTTATCAAGAAAGCTGCCGAAACGTGACCTGCTCTGGGAGAATCATGTCCACAGTTGACCTATCCCAGCTAACCTTGCTAAGCAAGCTTCTCACGTTGGCAGACCCTCTTAAACGACTTACAAACTCCTACTGACAAAAGGACAATTAGTCTGATGCTGAGTGACAAGAATTAATGTTCCTTAAGTGCAACCTATGAAATACATCAAAAGATGATATAAAACCCAATGTAGTTCTACGCCATGTAAACAATGAAGTAACTTATCGGGTGTAACAACTAACGAGAGTAACAATCTAAGAACCACTTTTCAATTTAGGATTTGGGCCAAGGAAAACAATCATACCAGTGTTCTCCAAATGAAATGTATTGTTGAACTTTCGAAGATGTTCTAACTAATGTATTTTATTTGTTCAGTGATTCATCACCTAAGGTGTAGGCCAATAAGGAATAATATTATTGACCCCTACTAATGGACCCACTTCGCTAATGTGATTTCACTTCTATCTTTACTACCCCCTTCAGGTCTAATTTTTCACCTAACCTTCTATTCTTCTTTTTCCCCCTATTTATAACTTGAAAGATTTGTCCATAGATTGATTTTCATGTTTTTTTGAAATATTGGTTCATGTACTAATGAATTCTCTGTTTACATTTGGCCAAACATTGTTTTATCTTCCCCACATGTTTCACTTTAAACCATTACATGCAAACTAATTATAAAAATAGTGTTTCTGAGACCGATGATGGTAAGTGGGACAATGAATGTAAAATGCCCACCCCAAATGAATCTGATCTAAATTGTGATCAATGAAATATTAACATTTACCAGTGGTAGGTCCTTTTGTTGTTGCTTCTTTAGGCCATGGCCATCAAATCTTAGACCAGGCCCATCATGCCAGCCACGTTTCAAATGAGAGCCCCCCTCAATTTCTTACCCCACTTAAACCACTGGAAATGCAGCTATTTGCCCAAATCTGATCATATCGCTGCACTTGAATCATTCTCAAATGCTGATTCGGATACACCAGATTACCTGATATCTTAAATAAGAGTTTTGCAAATTTAAAATGTTAATTTACGGATCCTTCTGCATTTCTTACTCATAAACAAATAGCTGAATAATAACCACAAGAACTCCTTTTGGTGCGCTCCAAAGTTAGATTTATCTCCTTAAATTTGTATTCAATTCATACATCAGTTCAAAGTACATTTCATCATTTCATAATTGATTTTTCCTTTTAGTTCATTCAGGTAGTTGGCATTGATATGTATTCAATTCATACATTAGTTCTGGTTGAAATTTCCCTCTACATGGGTTTCCCCATTCTTTCAGGTGGTTCCTCAGGAGAGATGTTATTGTCCTTATTGTTGTTGTCCAAGGTTATATTTATATTAGGTAATTTTACCTTGTGATTATCTGTCTCATGGTTATGGGAACAAGAGTTAACATGTGAGTAACTAAAGACACATAGGGTCTGTGTTTGTATGTTAATTTGTAGATATCGCAAAGCATTCATTATAATTCATCATGTGCACTTACTTCAAATAGCGCTTCAATATCTAATTTGTCTTGTCATAATGTACCCTGTTAGGTTCTATTGTTTCAGTTATTTTTGGACTGCTGTTCGTTTGTCTGTGATTTCACCATGCGGTATTATTCAATTTACAACAATGGTGTTTTATCTGTTATTTATTCTGGGAAGAAAGACGGAATATATCATTGCTTTCTTTATGATGTTCTAATTTTGCTTATCATTTAGAACTGTTTTTACACATCTTGCCCATTCCTCTTACCTTATTTTCGTCGGTCAATGCATTCCGTGAGATTCAGAGACCGCATGGAGAATCTAGTCGAATCGTCCGATTGCGATTTCAAAATTTGGAATTTAAGGAGATAAATCTAACTTTGGGGCGCACCAAAAGGAGTCCCTGTGGTTATTATTCAGAAGTTAAGTTTTAACACTGGGCATTCGCAGTGTTTCAAGGTCCAGGTGCAGCAAACAAAACAAAAATTCTTAGCTTACAGTAGAAGTGATTAGGAAACTCGCCATAGTTGTAACAGGCTCAACAGAATTCACACTTCATAAACAAATACGATGACTTGTAAAACACGTTTTACATTTTTATTTCTCAGCAGCCGAACATTGACTTTAGTCAAGACGTGCTTCCTTCACGGTATGACCAACATTTGGACAGTCGCTATAACCCTAACGGTGTTGGGGTCACACAACCCTGATGACCATGACATGACACAAACGTTTTGTAGAGTCAAGTGCCTAGAAGCGTTCTGCCACTTCCGAGTGCCCGGTATTGGTCTGTGTGGTCTGCATACCACTGTGAATATTCAGTTCTAGGTTTACTCACTGTGGAGCCCTTGTGGCATGATGGGGAATGCCGGCCGTCGCTCCAGGCATTGCTGCGTTCCTGCCACGCGCTCTGGTGTAGTTTAGCCTCATACTTCAAGTATGCCAGCATCACTGAAAGCTGCTGATTTCTATTCAATATGGTGTCCCTCCTATTTCTCTCCCCTTGTTTAGATTGGGGCGTTTCAGATTTTGAATAAAAACTAGAGAAGTTTGTCTACAGGTTTTACTTAACTAATGACTTCTCTTTTTTTGCATCACAAAAACCATTCCTGCATTTAGAGATTGCAAATAATTGGATGCCTTGAACATTTTAAGGGTTAGCTACACCTATAAGCCCAATCTAATGCATTTGAGTACAGTTAGGGAGAGATGACATATAAGGAAGAACAGAATCATTGCAGGTAATGTTTGGTCATTTTCCCACTTTTCGCGCTCTGAAACACTTGTGTACGAGCGTGATACAAATAAAATATCATACCATATATCATATCACCCCTTGACTGCTTTGACGAATCTGAGGATGCCATCGCTTCTCCTCTAGAGGGAGACCTTTCCCAGGGGGACAGGGTGGCCCGGTGGGCGGATCACCTGGTAAGGCAAGCCCCTCATGGGACTAGGGACAATCATCTTCAGGAGACGCAGTATAATCCAGCTGAAAGTGCTTTAACCCCTTGTCAGGAAATCAATTCCCCTCGCATCTGCCCTGATACGACTGATATGTTTTATTGTAAAACCAGTCCAGCTCATTCATTCATGCAGAATTAAGAGCTAATCAGCATTCATTTACTATATCTGAGGTCATTTAGTGAGATGAGGAAGAGGACTGTGATGATGAAGAGAACTCCGGTAAAACAAAATGAGCAGTATACTTTTTTTCAGAATCCCTTTGCTTCAGAAGAACTCCCTTTCCAATTGCCGAAATTTAAATGTACCACAGCTGAACAGCAAATAGATCCCTCTGGGATGCTCTGAACGAAGAAACGAAGCTACAAGCTGGAGAGTGGACCACAGAGACACAAGACCGATATGGAGAGAAGACACAGTGTGCTGGAGAAGGAGAGAGAAAGAACATTGCCTGGAAGCCAGCTACTCTGAAGATCGCTTATCGAATAGACGGAAGAGCGTCTTACCATGTCCACAGCAATGCTGATGCTGCAAATGAGAAACCAAAGCAAAAACAAGCGCATCCCGCAGGCTAGAGGACGTGGACCAAGAACAAAGGTACGTGTGCCGGTGGGAAGGAAGAGGAGATCCGTGGAAGCTGAGAAAAGTACAGAAAGGACCGAATAAGGTATTTATTGAGAACATTTTGGTCTAAACTCCTGAGAAAAATGTGGAACACCAGGTGAGTAGTTACTCTAAGAAACAATTGTGATATGGCAAATGAATACATGACAAGTAAGCATAAGATAAACAAAATGTTAGCTTGGCAGGAGAGTGAACCTGGCTATTGTGGACAGCAATTACGAATCTGGGACCCGCACCTATTTTAGTAGAGCACTTAAGTGAGTCAGAGATTCTGCATGAAAGCAAGTTTGAAAAGAAGAAATGCTGCGTTTAGCAGGAGAGCAAACCAACCAAACCCAGAGTTGTATTGCGAGTCTGGGACCTGCACCAAAACGAGAGACTAAGAATGAAAGAGTCTGGGATCACAAAGATAATCCGAAATAACAGGGGCTTGAACCCTATACATGAGAAAAAAGGAGAATATAAGAAACATCTGGATCTTGACAGGAGAGTACACCAACACACCTCAAATATTGTGAGTCTGAGATTTGCACACACAATAAAAAGCTTGATCAAAGGGGTTTGAAACCCTAAGACTGAGAAACGTGTTGTAGTAATGTTTGGAACATCACTGTGTATTTTATATTAAGAGACTGAAAAGACATGTGTCCCTTTTGAAGTCTAGGGGAAAGAAGCAACCCCCTAATATTGGGACATTATTTTTTGAACGTTGGTGATAAGACGGAGATACAGACGGATACAGCGGAGAAAAAACATTCTTTCTAGACACCAGGAGAAGTAACTTTAAAACAGGGAAACTTGTGCATGCAGAGCCAACCTGAATGGTGTTGGTCGAGGATCTGGGCAGATTCAAGAGAATGCAGGTAGGGAAGTTGAGGAATTTGTATAGAGGTTGGAAGGAATAAAGAGGAAGTGCAATGAGTAGGCATGAGCAGTAGTTGTGTTTGCTCAATGTTGAGAAGGTTAATAAGAGCAGCGGAGGTGATGGCAGTGATGAGATATCGCAGTCAGAGGTTGCTATCAAAGAGAACCCGTAGGCAATGTCACCACCTTTTTTTAACAGTTCAGCATGAGGCAGAGGCGAATCATCCAGTGGCAGATTGCAGTGAGACAGCTTGTAATATTTTGTGAGATAAATGGGTTGAAGGAGGGAATGGAGAAAAGGATTTGAGTTTCGTCAGCAAAGAGGAAATAATGAAAGCCAAAGAACAAAGTATGTTTCCCTAACGCAGATGTTTAGAGTGTAAAGAGCAGAGGTCCACGGATGGATCCATGGGGACATTGATAGGGAGAAGGGTGGATTCAGAGGTTTGTGATTGCTAGGATATTTTTATGAAGTGGATCCACAGGGTGGGTCTGATGCGACAGACCCCTTCCCTAACACCAGCATATGCAAAACATATAATGCATTAGGTCACAATGAGAGTTACTTCAGAAGTCCGTCACCCTCTTTCAGTACCTTACGTGGCTGTCCTTCTGGTGGCTGGAGGTGCTGAATGGGGACCTGTCCTCTGATAATATATGGGGTCTGGCCTCACTTCTTCTTTCTTCTGGGTG
This sequence comes from Ambystoma mexicanum, assembly GCF_040938575.1. Taxonomy (NCBI): domain Eukaryota; kingdom Metazoa; phylum Chordata; class Amphibia; order Caudata; family Ambystomatidae; genus Ambystoma; species Ambystoma mexicanum. Next base: position 103,979,850 of record NC_090935.1, on the reverse strand, counting down.
ACCACCCCTACCACATGGCACCACCCACACTCACAGTACAGCCCATGCTTTGAAAGGTTCTTGGGAGCCCCCTGAACACATGGGGGCACCCCTCTCGCTACTGCTGTATCCTGAGGCCTGACCTCACTCTTCAGGGTCGGCCAATAGGATGGGGGCCCCTGCATTCATTGCTGCTCCCGCAGCCCCATCATGATCTTCTGGGCATCCCCATTGGCGTGGGGACCACCCGTGTCACCACCGCACCCAGCGTGCCATTATTGTTTCACGCAGTGTCCCAGTTGGTATGGTGATGCCACAGCCTCATTTTAAAGTCAGGCTGTGCCCCCATAGCAACGTAGATGCCGATGTGGCCACTGCAGCGCCTTGTTCGCTCCTCTTTCTATCCCGTCCAATCTGCAATGCATTGCAGAGAGACAGAGGGCGGGCTGCTGGTGCTTCACTCAGTCTGCCTCGTCACAGTGGTGCAGGGACTTCTCTTCACCCAGGCCGCCATGAGGCAGCCCAAGACTTACCACATCCTGCTCTTTACCCGGGCTGCCCTGCGAGGCAGTCCTGCACTTCACCTTCACCACTCTGCCCTCTGCGGTGGAGTGGTCTTTGTGCTCTTCACCTCCCGGGCCATTGCCTTGCTCATTCGACCCGGAAGGACTTTCAGGAAGGGCCCACCTCGACGGCCATGAGGCGGGCTAAAAGTGGCACAGCCGGGCAGCCTGGTTCAGGATAAACCCTCACGCAGGCCAGACTAGACTGTTTATTTTCAGCCCTGCACATGTTGCCCAGGCCCTTTACTTGTCCAGCCTGGCCCCCGGGTGGGCAGACTGGCACTATATCCCCATGGGCAGCCAGGCTGTGCCTGCCACACAGCCTGACATCACTTATATCTCGTTGGGTGGCTCCCTACACAGGTGCACAGTGCCTTGATGTTTTGATGCCCTTGGAAGCCCCTGAAGGCAGCGGCCCCCCAGGAAGATAATTTCTTATGTGTTCTCCCCTCTTCTTCTTTTTTCTTCTTCCTATTGTTTCTCCTTTTCTTCAAATGTTCTTTCAACTGTTTCTTTTTTCAAACCCTTTTCTCCCCTGGGCAGCCCATTTTTGGGCAGGGTAGTCCTGTTCCTTTGTTCTCCTTTCTTTCTCTCTTAAACATTCCATCCAGACCCATGGTGGCCTGGATGTACTGGTCCATTTTGAAACACATACATACATACACACAGAGAAATAAACACACGCACCGTATTTAATAAAACACTTTATGCACCCATGGTGTCCATGTCTTTCTTTCCCGGTTATCCCTTAGGGGGCAAGCATGCAGCCTTACTAGCTGGGCCCTTTGTGGGCTATGGGCTACAGTTTGGTGTGGTGAGAATGAGAAAGAAAGTTGAAGACATGCATGAGTGAAGTCATGTTAGAACGCTTACTAAAGAAGACAGATTGAAGTGGATCTCCAAGGAAATTATCCTCAAGTTACTTAGTGAAGAGCACCCACTCAAGGACCTTTAAATAATGGGGGTGGACCAAAACTGGGTGATAGTCCACCAGGATGCTTGGTCAGGCAGAGAGTTTCTTCAAATGGGGTAGGACAGTTGGAGATTTGGCAGGGAAGCGTCCAGCATAGAGAGAAGCTAAAGAACTCAGAGATAAGAGCAGGTGAGTGAGACCTATTGTTTGATCATTTGGGGAGCAAACAGATCAATAGGAGTGTGAGGTGGGCTGGCGCTGCAAAGGGTGGGTGCTAATTCAGCAGTAGAGGTAGAGAAGTTATCAAGCGTTGCAGGGGTAGTATGAAAGTTGGTGGACCACAGAAGGATGATGGAGAGACAGTAGGTCTGTGAGCGTGTCATGAATTTGAGGGGTTTTAAAGGAAATGTTGGGAGAAAACTCATTAGCAGAGATATTGGCAATGGAGGGTAGAGAAACGTTTGTGGGGTGATTGTGAAGGCAGGAGATTTGGTTTGTGAGGTAGGAAGATTTGAAAGAATCCAGTGCAGAGGAGAAGGCTGCACGGGATTTGTTTTAGGCTATGAGTAGGGTGGAGGACTGGGATTTGAAGACCACAGCATAGGTCAAGGCGCAATCTGGATTTGAGGGTCTGGATACCAGAGGTGATAGAGGGCTGAGCAAAGGAGTGGGAAGATGTTAACATGTGTGCCTTATAGTTCTGGTCAAAGGACTTTGTGGGCTTGCTGAGGCAGTGCCGGGCAGTAAGTGGAAGTCAGAAAAGGTACAGACAATGAAAAGGGCATGGGTAGGAGAGAGATACAGGAGTGAGGTCCTCACATCATCAGGGTGAGGTGCAAGAGAGTCCTGCCTGAACTTCCTCATGGTCATTGAAAAGGGGAGAGGAGAAGTAGAGGGTGGAGGGATTGAGACATCAAAGTGTATAATAGGTGAATGGATAGATCAAAGGAGGAGCATGGAGAGGGACAATGCCAAGGGAGTTTCCAATTGATTGGGTAGGCTGGTCGCGGAGAGATAGGGGGAATGGCCAAACAGGAGCGAGTTAAGGTCAAGGGGGTTGTTGCAGAGGGCTTGGGAAGGTTTGAACTCCCCCAGCATGACAATAGGGATGGGGTGGGAAGTAACTCAAGGAGAACGATCAGTTCAGACACGAAAGAGTATTCTAAAAGGAAAAGGTGTTGTAAAAGTAGACAGTAAGGAACCGTATTGATAAGGAACCCCACTCCCTCACCCTTCCTAACAAGTTGAAGAAGGTAGCAGAGTCCAGGTATCTATGATAGCAAGAAGTGAATGTTTAGAGTGGTAAGAGTCAAAGTGGTTAGTCATGTAGAATTGTTGAACAGGGATTGTGCATTCCAACAGCAAACTGAGAGAGTGATAGTAGGTGAGGGAGTGGAGCAGGTGTTGTGTGGTAGGCAAGGGGGGGTAGATGTTTGGAGGGCCTACGACACTTGTGTTGAGTTTGAGGAGAAAGGGCGCTAATGGAAAGGAGAGAAGGGACAGGAGGGAGATGGGGAAGTGGGAGACTGAGATAGAGGTTAGACCTAGTTATGGTTGAAGGCTACAAGGGTAGGAAAGCTGAAGAGTGAGCACAAGGTGGAGTGGAGTAATGGAGGGTGCATGATTGAGGGTAGAAGCGGGGATGGTTGTGTGGGAAGGAGCAGGTGTAAATTCAGAGTTGGTATAGAATGGGACTATAGACAACCAAAAGACAGATAACAGGTCCAAAACAGAGATGTTCTTTGGACCTTAGAGGCAACAGCTGCCCCGCCAGTGAATGGAGAGTCAGTGGGTTGATGGATCCATCCATGTGGATGCAGAGGTCAGGCAAAGGACTAGCTAAGCATGGATCTGGGCCTATCCCCTTTCTGGCCCTAACAAACCTAATTGAGAGTTGCAATATGCAGCTTTTGACTCTTGGTTGCAGACATCTTATCAGGACACCCAGGGAGACCCCACAGAGGGCTCAAGATGGCTTTCAGACTTGCAGGTAGGATGCAGACATGGTTGTGGGTAGACCCAGGGAGCATTGTTCTTTAAGGCAGGAACCTTAAATCAGCTATTATCACTGTTCTTCTAGAGAAACCTGCGGCTAATCCTGCAGTTTCTGATAACTGATGGCACGTCTCTAACATTGGACACATCCATTAAATAGGAAAGCCTTGCAGAACATCACATCCTCTCAGCTCATAGATGACAGCAAAAACAACAGCCTGCTCCATGATAACCGATCAGGTTTCAGCCCATTGCGGAGCATAGAAAGAGCCTCCTCTTCAGTAGAGACAAGATCCTCGACTACAACAACCTTATTCAACCAATGACCAAGGGGTTAACGAGTTATATGTGATTTAGATTTTAAAAGAAACAAATGAATGAATGGTAGGCATGATTGAGAGTGAGTTGATTTAGTGTATTAAGTATTTTAGTGATATGTGTTTTTTTTTAATAAATTGCAATTTTTGTTATATATGATAATAAAATGAATGTGAATCTATTGAGTGACATTTATTGGTATTTGTAAAAAGATAAATGGGAAACATGGACCATTCCCTTGTCCCACTGGTCCATTTTGTTGATTCTACTCAGTCTATTATTCTAAGGAAAAAGGGTACTGTGGTAATGGGTCTATAGTTAGTGGGGATAGATGGGTCATGTTAAATCTGCGGATTTTCTGCGATAAAGTGGGGGATTTACCTCCAGCAACAAGCTGGGGGGGGGGAATCTTCCCCTTTTCCTCCAAAAATCAGCGGCTTTACCATGCAGTAAATCCGCCAAAAATTATAATTTGTTGGTGCGGGAAAAGTGGCATTAACGGATTACTGCCACTTTTTCATGCACTACCAACCTTGTATTGAGGCCATGGTATCTATCCACCAATTTCAAATTCAAAAGAAGGCTACTTTTCTCTCTTATACCGTGGGGCCCTTTCTTCCCATGCTTGAAAGCGCTGAACTGCCTACCTACAGAACATAAAACCACCTAAAAGCTCTAGGCCTTAACCACAAGAGGATTGTGGACAGACTCGTGTCAAATTGCTGCCATCAAGAAAAAGCCATACTGTTACCAAGAAGACCCTAGTCCCAAAATCTGCACCACTAAATTCGCCAGCAACAGACATGACTGCTGCTCCTTGACCATGCGTGGCCCAGAACTTCAGAATGAGGCCTGCTACACCGCCTTTCATCATAAACTAAGAGTCCCCCTGATCGATTCTGCTGCTCAGTAACTCCCTTGCCATTCAATGACTCCATACCTCTGGGCCTGTATATATTTGAAAACATGTACACCCCATGATTCATTCTTTCAAAATGGAAGTTCTTTGCTTTCTTTATTGTGTCTTGTATGATGATCCAATCCTGACTCTACCGTGAATGTGCACCAGGAATGGGATCAGATAATGTATTGTGCCCTTCCAGTGCCTTGAGGCGCTCACTAGAACGTGACACTTTACACAACACCTAAATAAATGAAGGAATTTACTGGCGCCAAAGTATAAAATGTATCTACTTGCGAAAAACAGAGAGAGAGCAAGCAAGAGAGGCCAGTGGGAGGAATGTGGGTTGATGGGGAGCAGTGGTTAAAGTGGTGAGGTGGGGCAAAAGATCAATTGAGCAATTCCTAAATAAAAATGAACAAATATATTCTGACACCTAGAATGAATTAATAGAAGGTCCAAAGCCTAAACATCCCATGCCAATACAACATGCACGCAATGAACATATGAAGAAATTCACGTCAACATTGACACCCAGGACTCAGGAAAAGCCCAGTGCCTGTCCACCATGCACAAACTAAACACTACTTTCTCTCGGAACATAAACTGGTCAACACAACTTGAAAGAACCAAGTCTTCCATAGAGAGACCGACAAAGAAGGTATGAATATTTGCTATATATTTACTGCCTAACATAACTTTCAAAGACAAAGCCAACTGATTACATTCAATTAATGATCTTCTTGTCTGATCTTCTTGTCTGATCTTCTTGTCTGATCTTCTTGTATGATTTTCTTGTCTGATCTTCTTGTCTATCTTCTTGTCTGATCTTCTTGTCTGATCTTGTATGATCTTCTTGTCTGATCTTCTTGTCTATCTTCTTGTCTGATCTTCTTGTTTGCTCTTCTTGTCTGGCGTTCTTGTCTGATCTTCTTATCTGATCTTCTTGTCTGATCTTCTTGTATGATCTTCTTGTCTGATATTCTTGTCTGATCTTCTTGTATGATTTTCTTGTCTGATCTTCTTGTATGATCGTCTTGTCTATCTTCTTGTCTGATTTTGTATGATCTTCTTGTCTGATCTTCTTGTCTATCTTCTTGTCTGATCTTCTTGTTTGATCTTCTTGTCTGACGTTCTGTCTGATCTTCTTATCTGATCTTCTTGTCTGATCTTCTTGTATGATCTTCTTGACTGATCTTCTTGTATGATCTTCTTGTATGATCTTCTTGTCCGATCTTCTTGTCTGATCTTCTTGACTGGTCTTCTCTCTCCTGGAGTGATCACTTTCTACTTTCCTCCCAGCTCACACTCTCTACCCCTCAGGCCCAGCCGACTCCATCATTGCCACCCACCTTCATGATCATTCGACCCATGAAGCGCGTGTCTGTTGTGGCTTTCGCTACCAATTTTTCACCACCCCTCCCCCCTTTGGCTGACTCATACCCTGACAGAGCCATTTCCATGCAACTGTCTGCTATATTCGACACTTTCGAAGTTCTTGCGCTTGTGATGAGGATCTGTCTGAAGCCCAAAGCCAAGTGCAACTCCTGGTATGACTCAGACCTCTTCACCCTTAAGCACAAGTGCAGGCTGGCTGAGAGGAAATGGTGTGCTTCATTTTCATCCTCTGACAAACTAGCCTGCCGCCTGCTCCAAAGGCAATACCGGCTATCTGTCTGAAAAGAGCCCACATCCAAGCCCGTGTCTCTGCGGCATCCAACAACTTGGCTGAACTCTTTAAAATCTGCAGGGAACTGGTAGTGTGACTTTTTAGAGACGAGGAAGGACCCAAGTTGAATCTGTGAGGGTCGATCAGAGAGAAAAGAAGTCAGCCACTCCAGGGCCTGACCGTTGCTCCCCAGGTTATCACAGAGACAGTTGAGCAGGATGGCATGGGTGACCGTGTTGAAGGCAGAGGAGAGATCAAGTTCGATGAGGGCACAAGGGGTGTTGGATTCAAGGTTGAAGAGCAGGTTTTCACGGATGTTCAGGAAAGCAGTTTCTGTGCTCCTGGCAGCTTTGAAACCAGACTGATGATCACAGAGACAACCAACAGATTCAGCTGGGAGATGGGCAGCTTTTCCAAGAGTTTGCCCAGGAAAGGAGTAATGGAGATTGGGCGATAGCTAGCCAGACAGGATGGTTCGGCAGAGGGTTTCTCAAGAAGGGGGTGAACAAAGGAGTGGTTCAGAGGGGAAGGGAAGACGCCAGTGGTGAAAGAATGGTGGCAGAAGTCGGCCAGGGCAGGAGCCACGGAGTGAATGTGGTCCTTGATAGTTTTGGAGGAACAGGGGTGCACCTGTATTGACGAGACTTTCATAGATGGCACTTGTCTAGAAACCTCGCCTGGAGAGAATAGGGGAAAGGCTGAGAAGGGGGGAGGAGAGGAGGCCAAAGAAGGGCCAGAGGAAGAGCAGGGAGTAGCAGAAGGAAGGGGAAAGGAGGGGGGAGAGGACAGGATGTTCTGGGTTTTAGATATGAAATGAGAAGCCAGCGCCGTGCAGAGGGCCTGGGAAGGGACAGGAGAGGTAGAGACTGTGGCAGGATGGGCCAGTTCCTTGCAGATTTTAAAGAGTTCAGCCGAGTTGTTAGATGCCGCAGAGGCACGGTCTTGGATATGAGCTCTCTTCTTGGTGAGGACGGAGAGCCGGTATTGCCTTTGTAGCAGGCGGCAGACCAGTTTGTCAGAGGATGAACTTGAGGCACACCATTTCCTCTCGGCAACCCTACACATGCGTTTTAGGGTGATGAAGTCGGAGTCCTACTAGGAGTTACACTTGGCTTTGGGCTTCAGGCGGATTCTCGTGACAGGGGCAAGGATATCCAGAGTATAAGATAAAGAAGAGTGGAGTGTGGAGAGGGCTACGTCAGGGTGAGAGTCAGCCAGGGGGGGAGGAGGAGGGGATGAGAAGGTGGCAGCGAAAGCCTCAACTGAAACGCGCTTCATCGGTCGGATGACCGAGAAGGCGGGTGGCAGTGACGGAGGTGGCTTGGCCTGCGGGGTAGGGAGGGTGAGGTGGGAGGATAGGAGAAAGTGTTCACTTCAGGAGAGAGGAGTGGAGAGAGGGACAGAGTGGGGAAGGTCAGAAGAGATCAGAACATCGAGAGTGTGCCCTCCAGAATGAGTCGGGCCAGAGGGGAGAATGGTGAGTGAGAGAGAGTTGCAGAGGTCGCGAAAGAGTTCAGAGGGGTTCAAGAGGCATCCAGGCGGATGTTGAAGTCTCGGAGGAGGAGGAGTTGAGTGGTTGAGGCCAGAAGTGAGGAGGAGAGATCCACCCACTCAGAGAGGAAGGAAGAGACCTGACCAGGTGGCCGATAGATGGTAGCCACGGTAAGGGAATGACTAGGCGAGAGAGAGAGCCTGCAGACGAGTCATTCAAAAGAGGAGTAGGCCTGTGTAGGAATGACAGTGGCAGGAATCCACTCCGGGAAGATAAGGGCTACACCCCCACCAGAGCGATTTGGCCTGGGAGCGGAGAGGATCTTGAAGCCATCGGGTAGGAGCGTGTCAAAGCTGGTGACAGAGCTGGCCGTAAACCATGTCTCAGTGAGACAGAGGACATCAAGTTCAAGTTCTTCAAGAAGGCGGCAGATATCAGAGGAGTGTTTGACTGCGGAGCGGGAGTTAAGAGTGGCAATGTGGAGAAGGTTGCCCTCCTTGAAGGACTTTCCTGGGAGGGGAACAGATCAGAGGTACACCCTGCGGAAGTGGAGAAAGTGCCCAAGGGGGGGCAGAGAGGGAAGGGGGAGGCAAGGTAGCCAGGAAAAGGGGGGAGGGGACAGCAGGAGAAGAAAGGAAGTTGATGAGGCGCGGAAAGCGTCTATCAAAGAGATGAAGGTTGGCTTGAGTGCCTTGGACCAAGACGGTCCCATTAGAATAGACATTAATGATGACCTTAAAGGATAGGAAGGAGGCCAGGAGGACGTCCCAAGGAGTAGTACCACCATTAATGGGAGGAGAGGAGAAAGGAGAGAGAACAGAGAGCATATGAGGGGTCCATAGATCTGGTGAAGGCACAACAAAGAGGATGTCATTGAGAGTTTCCTTGGAGGAGGCACTGATGTAGTTGTCGGCGATAGGGAGGCTCCACACTCTCCTTCACTCCTCACATCTCCGACGTCTCCAACAAGTCACACTACCAGCTGCACATCCTCAGGGGTATTCTTCCTTTCCTCTCCTTTCCCCAGAAGCTCACTGTCTCCAGAGCTCTGGTTCTCTCTAGGCTGGACTATTGCAACAGCCTTTTTCTAAATCTGCCTGCTTCCAGCCTTCGCCCTCTGCAACCCATCCAGAACAGGACTGCGAGATTTGTCCTTGGCCTCAAGCCCAGGGATCGTATCTTTCCAGGCCTGAAATCTCTGCACTGGCTCTTAGTGGCTGCAAGGATTATGTTCAACACCCTCTGCATTGTCCACAATGCCTTCTGGGGCCTGGGGCCTCAATACCTTCAAGTCTCTCTTCCTAAAAATCTTCCTTCTCGAGCTCTTTGCTCTTCCGCCTCCAACTCCCTCCGAGTCAGTCGCTTCTCCAAGCAACGAGTTGGTGGTAGATCTTTTTCTTTGGCGGGGGCCTCCCTCTGGAGCAGCCTTCAAGTCCCCCTGAAACTTGAGGAGAACCATCTCTGGTTCCGGAAGCACCTCAAAACCTTTCTCTTTGCTTCTGCTTTCTCTTCTCTTCTCCCCTGCTGATTTCCTGGTTGAAACTGACCTTGCACTGGCTACCTGGCCCCCTCTGATCTCGGGCCCAGGTCCCCTCCCCCGCCAGTTGCACACCTGCACTGCCTTCCTTGCAACCCTGCACTTGGGGACTGTTTTTTCTGTATCCCTACAGTCCCTTACCGGCACTTGACACTTGATGCCCGCACTTACCCTTTTGCCAGCTGCTTGAATGTCAAGGTGTGTCTGAAAGGTGGGTGGGGTAATAGCCAACGCAGATGTGCAGTATTCTAGTGGTCTTTCCCATTAACTTTAAATCCTAATTTCTATTCTCATCACCTCCCAGTCCATCTGGGTTTGTTGACGTGAAATGTGTTTGCATAGGGTTTGAACAGTAGTGTACTATATGCTCCAGTCTGGAATAATACCCTTCTATCAGAACATTCTTTAAATAGCTGTTGAAGGTTTTGGTAATGTGCAATGATCATTAAGACAAGTGTAAAGTTATTTTCATGAGCACAATGCGCATTGGAGGGGATCATTAGAAAAGGACATTGTAACATTTCAAAGAGACATTTTACAGTGTTGGTGCAAATACATAATTTGCTTTCCGTAACACTCTACACACGTGCCCTTCACCTTCGCCAAATATGCTCTTACTGTAATGGACACATTTCAACAGGACACGCGCAGTGACAATGCATGCCTCTGTCCCCACCTCGGGCAGGCCTCTGTCACTTCTGCAGTCACTCTACATTTCTCCATGAAGACAGATCACTACATCCCCACCTTTGTGAAGAGATCTTTGTTTTTTTCTATGGTCTTCGCTTCTGCGAGCAAACGCACACCTGTCAATGTGACTCTCGCCCAGAAAGCGAGAGAGACAAAGCGAGAGAGGGACAGGGACATAGATTGAGACAAAGAGAGAGAGAGAGACAGGGACATAGAATGTAATGAGTAATGAGTCATAGGGCCTCATTACACGGAAGGCGGTAAACCATGGTACTATTAGCAACATTGTTCGCCGCCGGTACCATACCGGTACCACCATGGAGAAAAGGGGAATTACCACCCCATTCCAAGGTTGGCGGGGCGGTAATTCCCCCTTTCTCCATGGCCCTTCCCCATTCCCATTTTTGCCCCATAGGGCATAATGGGGATGGGGAAGGAGCTAATTATGGTACCACAAATTGCGGTACCGTGATTAGCACCAAGATCCCTTTGCGGGACCCAACTTTAACGGCTGGTCTACACCAGGCCTTAAGGTCGGGTCCCGCAAAGGGACCTCGTAGTAAGGCGGTAAGGGTTAACGGTCACCGGTACCCTTACCGGTGACCATTAACCCTTACCGCCTTCCGTGTAATGAGGCCCATAGAGTGAGAGTATTGTTATATTTTACTCGCCCCCCCCCATTGAACATTAAGCAGTCCTTCAATGCTACTAGACTCTGGAGCAATATATTAACTAACATCAGGCTACCTCCCCTAGTCTCCTGTACCCCAAGACAAGCTGAATGAAGACCCTGCACTTCAAGGGACCTCCTCTCCAGATGAATGGTGTGTCCCTGTTCTAGTAGGCAACTCTGCATCCCCTTCTCCCTACCTCTCACCTCCATCATCCCTACTATTCCTTCTCTCTGCATCCCTTGCTTTTTGGATAGCCATGTTGACCTCGAGGTAGGATTACCTTGTGAAAAACCTTTATATACATAAATACATTCAAGCACCCCCATTTTGCACAATCACACTTTGCAGTTCATTTTCCAAGTCCCTAGAGTGTTAAAACAAGTGTAGAAACATGACGTGGATGTTCATGCCTGGTTTTGCACCTATTTTAACACCCTGTGGCATTTTCTTTGCTTTTGATGCCGAGCAGGGGCACAATACACAATAAATGTTTCCATCTGCCTTGTACGCTCTGCTAAAAGAAACATGCTAAATGCTAGCATCACATTTTTATGGTCATTTTGAAATAATAAGATTCCCAAACGTGAAAGCTAATTTAAGTAAGTAAGAGGAGGCCATAGGAATACATTGTTTTTTGTTAACACATAAAGCCGGTTGCAACAGAGTACGTACATAATTGTGTGACAAGACAGTATTGAAGCTTTATCATAGCTTTACCCGTTCCCATAAGCGTCTCTCTTGTCGCTTTTCCATTCAGGTCCAACTTCTTCAAGGGGCCTAGGAACAGCTTTGCCAGTTGTGGTTGGAGGGTGAGTGCCGGGAACTCTTGGTCGTATTCCAGCACGGGGGTCCAACAGTCTGTAAAGTGGTGAAGAGCTCCTTCTTTCGCTGCTGTGACCTTCTCTGCTACTAAGATGTCCCTGAGCTTCGTCCACCACAGCTGCAGCAAAGGGCACTCGCGCGAATACCACTTCTGGGTTAAGGTGATTTTTGCGGGCCTCCCAGCAAGATCACCCCCGGGCCCATTGGCAAACTACGGTGCATGATTGATTCAATGGTCCGGAGCACCTCAGGAGTCCATTGTTAATGCCTTCCCCAACCGTTCATTGGGAAAGGGGATTTACACTTCTTTGTACTACGAGTTGCAAGAACTGCACGTAAACTTGATTTCAACGGCTTATACAGAAATCATTTGCACAGACGTAAGTGAACCGTTGCAGTCCTCTCCCAATTTACATATTTTGCAAAACTACCCACTGTGTGATTTTCATTTTGTCGTTCCACACATATGCACGCTGCTCCTGTGAACGATCACTTTTTCCACGTCCACATATAAACTATCGGTCAGATTCTCAAAACGTAGCGCAAGTAAATGGAGCGCAGAGAATGCGCTCTTTTATTTGCGCTTTTTTTTTAGTAACGCATATATAGCATTATTCACAAAGGTGACCTGAGCAATTCTGGAGGGGCCGCCATTACAGAACTCACCTTGCTGAAATGACAACAACAAATAAAAGCATTTCCATCCCTCTTGGGGGGTGGATATGCTGGTGCGACAATTCATGAGGACGTCATTCGGCGTCTAAATGGCCACGCAATCCCTGGCTTTATTAGTATAACGCTCATTCTCTCCACCTGTAGACGCATCTGGTCTTTCTGTGCCGGAGTCTAGCCCAACAATTACACCTCAATGGACCGGCTCCTTGGGTAAGCGCAGCAAACCATCTCCCTGGTACGCGCAGCGGGCTGTTGGAGCCTCTCACTCTGCTTGCGTGAACCTAATGGTGTCTTGCTTTTTTGTGCATATAAGGATGTTCCTTTGAATGTTCTATAACTGTTTTGGACAACTTCCATCCCCTTGAGATACACTTTGTATTGCTCACGTAGATGCACTATCTACTCTTTGGTTGCCTATCTTTGTGGCTGCAATAGCGACTTAAGCTAGCCAGTTCTAACTGTCCTCTCTTCATAAATACCCATAATGGGACGCTATCAAATCTAAATGCTTCTATATCTACATTTGACCTGGCCCTTCAACAATGGTTGGCTGCTTCACAGACTCTTGGCAAACCCCTTGGTAAGTGTTGGCAATCTCCTCTCAGGTTTTCTGTACGGAAACATTTGTGTACAATATCCTTATGTTTGATTGTTTTGTTTTACACACAGGCTTTGATTTAGTGGTCCTGACGAAGGCGGTGAATTCAGCCATTCCGCTGAAAAATAGTTTGTACGTCACGCAGTGCAAACATCGACCCTGACATAAAAATGACTTACCCAGAGCTTTTTGTTCACTGCATGCATATTTAATCGGATGATTATATGAGCCGCTTTGGTTGTAACTAAGCTCAGTTGGACTTATTCTAGAGGCTAGAATTCTACCAATATTGATTTAAGTCAAGAAACTGTGCAAAACATTGTTTTGATTCATCTAATGTACTATTTATTGTCTTTGTGTGTATTTCTTGTTTGTTGTCATCTCATGTATGATGTTCTTCTAGCATTTGAGCTCTTCCCTCCTCCACCTCCAACTCCCTGAAGGTCAGTCGCTTCGCCAAGCAACGAGTTGGTGGATGATCTCTTTCTTTGACTGGAGCCTTCCTCCCTGCCTCTCTGAAACTTAAGGAGAACCATTTCCGGTTCCGGAAACACCTCAAGAACTTCCTCTTTGCTTCTGCCTTCTCTCTTCCTCTCCCCTGCTGTTTTCATGTCTGATAACAGATAAAGACCCTTGCACTGGGTTTTTATCTGTAACCATACAGTCCCCCTACCTTCACTTTTGGACACCTGCTGTCGGCACTTACCCTTGCACCTGCCACCTGCTGGCTGCCCTTCTAGTTATTGTTTTGATCCCATGTATGGCACTGCCCCCTCCCCTTTCCCCTACCTCTCCCCTGCACTTGCTCGATCTCAGTGTCACCTGGCCTAATAAGATAGTTGTCTCTGTCCTCCCTCTGTTCCCCCTTCCTTGCCTCATCGCGCCTTGAAACGCTTGTGTAAAGATGCATTACAAATGCCATATCATATCATTATTATATGTGTTAAATCAAAAGAAGCTATTTTATTTGTCCTGTGACTAAATCATACATATTAGTTGATTGATTGTTCCGAGTACTGACTCGTAGTATTTGAGAGATAGTCCTTTGTGTGACTTACCCTACTAGGGTGTCTGTTGGCAAATAACTGTGTGAAGTATTTCAGTATTATTTCGTGGTGGAAACAAGTTCCTGCCATGTTCAAAAACAAATCAGAAGTGACCCTGCCATGATTTGCGCCTCCCCCTGCGCCTGTTCTGCATACTTGCCAACATTCTGTGACCAGACAGATGTAGGATTCTTCAAGTTTCAAAAATACTAATTCCCATAACAATGACATGACAGGAAAATACAAAACATACATTGTTGGCACCATTGGACTATTCTAACATACACAACCCATCAAACAGCACAACATGGAAAGCTGTTCAAATGTTAAAAATGTATAATTCTGAATGGTAACTTAACACCAAATTCAATGACCTAACTTCACAGAAGGTAATCACACAGAGCTGGTAGGCAACGCCTGCCACTGCTCTGTAGCAGCAGCCGGGGCAGTACATGTTTATTGCAAGTTGAACACTGAATGACATGGCGACTGATACCCCCCTCGGTCGCATAGGCAGATGCTTTGTGATGGTGCATAGCTCTCAACCATTTGTGACGCAAAGGCGGGTGAAATCACCCGATTTTGTTTTTGGCGGGTGAGACGCCCATAGGAATGAATGGGCGTGCACGAGTCTTGGCGGGTGAGTCAGCCCTTTACAAGGCGGGTGACACCCGCCAAAAGCGTGTGAGTTGAGAGCTATGATGGTGTTACAGTCTGCCACTTGGCCTCACTAGTGGTTCACTTAAGGGTTGTCCCGGCAAGAGTACAGGATTGAGTCAGGTAGCTGTCAGGTCAGTGGATTGGTCTGAGTCCAATCAAAGAATTCACCTACCAGCCCACTGTACAGACAGACTAATTAATGTGCTGCCTGCTTTGTCCTGGAGCCTGCATTAGATTCACATAAATTACTTGCCACTGTAAAAAGCAGTAGGCTCTGTCACTGAAATCTGTAGGCAGCAAGCAGTAGCCTACTGCCTAATTCTGTAGGGTTGGCAAGTATGGTTCTGAACAAGCACAGGGGCAAGACCCTTGTGCAAAAGGGAATAAGGGGATTCAGATGCTCTTTTTGAAATGGTCTTCCACTTTCTTTTGGCTCATTAGCACCCAGCAACATGTATTTTTTTTTTTTTTTGTTTTATTGGTTAATCATAGGTAAACCTTTAACAAACGCCAAATAAGAGTCCGAGAAACAAGAGTCCAAAGTTCCTCAACTAAAGTATTATTTGAGTTCCAATCGGTTTAGTTATCCCTCCAATGGAAGCCTTCACCGCAACAGATACACCCAGTAGTCTTAGGGCTCCTGTCTCTCCTCCATTTCCGTTTCTTCCTTTAGGGATTCGACAAACTTTAGTGCGTCAATAGTTCGACCCACCTTTTCCGCTGTTAGAAGGCGTTCCCAGTATTCTTCTTCTGTTTCCATCGTGATGTTACTTATATAGTTGCCCAAAAACGCTAGTCGCTTTGGTACCAGAACCGGGCACGTTAGCATCACGTGTCGCACTGATTCAAGTTGGTCCTTCATTTTGCAGAACCTGCAGAGCGCTGATGCTTTTTCAGTGAGCCGTCTTCTCAGCTTAACCTCTCGGGAATGCCAAATATTTAATCTACATCGTAATAGCAGATCTCTGTAATGTTTAGATGGAAATTTCTGAAGGTATGGTGGGAGGATATTTAATGCTTTACGTTCCCAGACGATGTTGTGAGCCCAGTTTCCTGCCAATTTAGTGGCCTGGGTTTCCTCCCAGTCTTTTTCCCGCAGGATTCTTTTGGCCTTGTCAGGGTTACACTTCAGATTTTCCAGTGAGATACCTAGATGTTCCAAGGTATCCTCACATCTCTTCTTCCAGTCTTGAAAAATTATATCTTCATTGGGCAGACCAGGTCTTGCTAAAACATTAAATGGCTGCGCCGGTTTGTCCAAAATACACTTCCGAAATAATGAAAGAGATTTCCACACCGTGATTGAAACCATAGATTGAAGTCTAAGTTCCGATCTTATCAGAACTAAGGGCAGTGAATTCGGAAGATGTAAAATCCTTCGCCAGAAGTAGGCCTCGCACAGATTCCAGCTTTCCCATCTCAAAGACAAAAGTGCCTCTGCTCCATATGTTAATACAGCCACCACCTTTTGCTTATAAAATGTGATGATTGGCTGCAATGAAAATTTTCCATATCTGTAGTGCAGTAGGATTCCTTGATTAGTTAACGCTGCAAGTTTCTCTCGAATAAGGGTATATTGTGCTTGTTCATTGCAATTTTTATTTATCCTAATACCCATGTAGATGGAAGTATCCACTTCTTCGAGTTTCTCTTGATCCAGCATCCATATCTGTCGTTTCCCTGCAGGTTTTTTCCCACGACTCGATTTCATGCACAGTATCATTGATTTCTTTACATTGATTTGCATGTCGTTTTCTTTCAGGTATTTGTTGAAAGCTTCAATTCTACGTTGCAAACCAATAGGGGTCTGATCTGCAAATACTGCATCATCTGCGTATAACATCCACAGGACTTCCATACCGTTCACTTTTGGAGGGAACGCACGGATCATTTCTTGGGATGTCTTCATATCCGCCATGTAGAGAACAAATAGAAAGGGAGCCAGAGCACTTCCTTGTTTAATTCCCCGAGTGGTATAGATTTTTCTAGATAACCCTCCATTAGCAGTAATTTGGACCTGGATTGAGGTATTGGTATACAGCGCTTGGATTGCTGCCAACAGGGCGTTCGGGCATCCCCAGCTTCTCAGTTTCGACCATAGTCGCTCTCTGTTGATACTATCAAATGCCTGTTGAAGATCAATAAAAGCCAGATAAGTTGTTGCATTGTCTTTCAATGCCTTAGCTTTCAAAAGGTTTAACAAGAACAGGTTTAGAGATGTCCCCACCCCGCTTATAAAAGCGGTTTGTCTTTCATCTAGGATGTTGATTCTTATGGCCCATTTTTTTAAGTTCATTAGTAGAATGGCCGCAAAGAGTTTCCCAATAGAGTCTAACAAGGCTATTGGCCTATAATTTTTGGGGTTAGATCAATCCCCCTTTTTGAAGATGGGAACTATATATGCCTCCGTCCATGTTGTTGGAATTTGCCTTTTTTTTGCTATTTTTTTGAAAAGGACATAGATCAAATCAGTCCAATCTCCGCAGTTCTCTTTTAGGTTTTTGTTGGAAATGCCATCCGGACCAGTTGCCCTGGAACTGCTGAGCTTTTTAATAAGCATCCGTATATCTTCTCTGTCGAATTCAAAATCCCATGCTGAAGTCGTATTTCTTTTTTCTAGGGGTATACCCATGGTTTTCCCCTTAAACAATGCATTATAGTGCCGATACCAGTCCTCCTCTGAGACTTGATTTACACCAATTGCCGACTGATTCAGATCTCTATTATTAATTAAGTCCCAGGTACTTCTTGAGTTGTTGGTAGATAGTGCCGCCAACATTTTTTCAGCGTCTCTTTGAGTTCTTAAGAAGCGGGTCGAGCACAGCCAGTTTTTATAGGTTTGCCGGCATTTCCTCAGGAGAATCTCTTTCACCGGGGAATTTTCCTTTTTAATACGTTTAAGTTCCGCTCTATATTGCTTCCTTTTAGTGACCACAGAATCATCGTACGCGTGCTTTCTTTCAATTTTATTCACTTTTGCTGGTTCATACTTAACTACAAAAGCTTCCAGGAGCCATTTATCTTCTACTGTCTCATCACCTTTGTTACCCGCTTCTTTAAAGTCTTTCACCAGCTTCGGTATTACTTGATTTTTAAGTCTCAGTCAGTTTCTTCCGCAGGATACTTCTGTTTCCTTCCATTTTTTCATCGATGATGTTAATGTGATATTCCATGCTAGTTCAGTTCTCAAGAGGCTGTGATCGCTATTTGCTTGTTTGATTATTGTAAATGTTTTGATCCAGGGTAGCGTGTTGTTTCCGACAAAGCAGTTATCTAAACAGGCTCCTTTTTTACCGCTATGCCATGTATTCGCACCCAATAGATAACCTGGGTCTGACTATTTAACATCCTCATGTCACGAGTACACATTTCCTTCGTTCAGAGACTTTCTTTACCTCGTAGATTTTCTATATCTCTTATTTTTCCTTTCTTGTCAAGGAGTTTGATATTCAGATCCCCATTTAATAAAATTAGCCGTTCTTTGTCTTCAATCATAGATTTATCTATTGCATTCATGATGGTTTTTAGATAATTTTTCTGGTTCGGCATATTTTCACTCCAATAGGTATTGATTAGAGTCATCGTCATTTTTTTTTTTGTTGATTATTTGTCATGTTCTCAGATTTCTCCTTAATGTCTTCTTTAAGGTTGATTGTTAGTATCTGCACATAGGGATTTGGGGCCGCATGTTCCAAAACTTGTAGTGGCGAGTCCAATTTCTTTAATACCATGAGGCCTGCATAAGGTCTACCTCTAGGGCCTTTCTTAGCCGGGTTAAAGTAGACTTCATAGCCTTCACACATAGGTGCTTCACGCAGCCACGACTCCTGGATCGAAATTAGGTCGTAGTCAGCCAGGAAGTCACTTTCCTTAGAGAATAAGTGTTGAAAGCCTCGGGTATTCCACGAGGCACAGGAGACCGATCTTTGCTGGGCCTCCTCACTCTATTGCTTCTTCTTAGTGGTGCTCGTATTCTTTGGTTCTGGCCGCTCATTCGCTTTCAGGCCTTTTTTGTTCAATGTAGATTTACCCTTCCTTGGGTTATCCGAGTTGTCCACCGTAAATCTCAGATTTTTCAATTTCTCATCTGAGAACTTCAGCGAGGTGGCATTTGCTTTCTGAGATTTAACGTCACTCTTTATTTCCACCTCCTTCACTTTGTCACTTAGTTTTCTGGGCCTTTTCCCCAACTCCTCCATATCTCGTCCTTTATTATTATGGTCCTTCACCATATATTTTTTATTATTGCCGTCCTCCATCCACACTTCCCTGGGTCTCCCTTTGCCCCTTGTTGTTTCTTTTGGATTCTTCAGTTGACTACTCCAGTCTACGTCCTCCAGTCGATAGCCCTTTTGTTTAAGGCAGTCTTCAGCCTTTAGGAATTTTTGTTTTACTTCCTTTGAGACGAGATGTAATATTACTTGATCCATCCTTCCTTCTTTTGGGAATTCCACAATTCTTATATCGTCAGCTGAAATCGCTCTGAGCGCTGGAGTTTGTTTGCATAGAGACATCACGTAGCATCTATTCAAGAGGACCTTCCTCGGCCCCTTCGATGTAGTTCCCAGTTTCACAAAGTGGTCTTTGGAGGAGGTTGTTTGCTTATCAGTTAACGACTTTCTACTATTCTTACTGCCATACGATCTTTTTCTCTACTGTGACTTCTTTGTTTTAGACTAGGCTTCCTTGGTTCAAAGTGGACGGTTTTTCCCTTATGAGCCAACTCCCTCCTTTTTTCTTCTAGTGTTTTAAACCTCGAATATTCTATTTCCATGTCATAATCATTCCGAGGAGAGATAGTACTTTTTCCTGTTCCTTTCCTAGGTTTACTAGATCGATCCTTTTTCTCTGTCTGCTTGTCCTTCAGATGGCAATTCAGCTCGTCCCTATCCCAGTTGTCAATTGTTTTCCATTCTGACGGCATGATGTTTCCCCACCCATCTTCATCGCTGTTATTTGAGAAAAGTTCGATTAAGTCACTCAAAACGGCTGATTGTTCCAAGTCCTCCATTTTTTCATCTGCTGATGGCACAGATGTTTTAGATGCAGTTTCACCCTCGGCTTCTATGCAATCCAAGACACCCATCACGAGTTCTCTTCTTGGCTTCTTGGTACACTGTGGGTTTTCCCTTCTCGGTGGTGTTCTTAAATTCCTCAGGAATGCTCTTGATCCATTCACCTTTCGTTTAAGTATTTCGTTTTTAGTTTTTTTCCCCTTTTCTTTAAAATTGTTTGCAGGCAAGGTTTCTGGTTGATGTTCCTTGGATGTATTACCCGTACCTGCAAAGATAGCAAAGCTCAATTGCTCTTTTATGGGGGAATTGTCTTGTTTTTGGCCCTCCTTACTGCTCGGGGAGATAAGAATTACATCTCCACATAGCTGTTCTGGTTCGATGGGCTTAGTGACTTTTCCTTGTTTCAATTTCATTGGCCCGTTACCTCGGTTAGGCTGTTCTACAACTTGCAGGTCCAATTTACTTTGTTTGTGCTGGGATCTCATCCATTTACAGTATTCTAATACTGCTTCCATAAGGAGTGATTTATCACTAGCGTCCCTTCTGGCCAAGTCACCCAGACGATGTTGCCAAGTCTGAGTTTGTTCTGCTTCTTTATCTCCTCTTGAGTTTAAATTCTGTAGAGAGAGACCCGTTTGCCGATTTGCTTCCTTAATTTGCAGAATCGTCGTGGTTACCTCTTGGACTGAGTCTTTAATGACTTCATATAGGTTGAGAAAAGGGGCCAGCGAAATATTCAATGAGGTCATCACCACTTTTTGAATATGTTCACTGTCCTTAGCTCGATCGATTGAACAGGCCTCACTGATTAGTTGTATTATTTGATCTTTTTGAAGGAGAGCTGGCGGTGTCATTACCTCATCTATTATCGAGGTCTGTGTCATTTTAGATGCCCTATTGTGATCATTGACCATTGATTGTCCCTTAGGGTCTTGATATCGCTTATCTGAAAAGGAGTTGGTTTTCTCGAAGTTGGTCATTTGCAGCGGTATGATGACTGATTGGGAGTTCAAAGTAGTCTCCACGTCATCCGTCATGCAGGGTCTCCCTTTGGTTTGATCCCTGTCCAGGGCGGCCATCCTCTCATTTATTAGGGAAAAGCTTCTCCTTTTTTCCCTTTCAATTTACCCCGTCAGTATCATGATATCATACTTGATTTTATTTGCCAGGCTTAAGTTAGTCAATTTTATTGGTGATTGCATCAAATTGCTGCTGGTCCCCGGAGTACCTGGGAGGGTCATCCCTTCCGTTTCCGTTGAACCTCGCTTATCTAGACAATTCTTTGGAGGGTAGTTCTCATTACAAGTGGGCTTTTCAATCGTTAACTTTTCTAAGTGCCCGTATGTACAACCCCTCTCGATGACTTCTTTTGGTTTTGAGTCTTGTTGTGCTACCTGGTTTCCATCTTGTGTTTTCTGAATACTTTTGACCTTAGCTAAGGGAACACAGTTCTCTTCTCTATAAGGTTGAAAAATGTCAAAAGTTTCTAAATTTGACCCCCTTGGGTTCAATTGTGATGTTTTCCCCTCCTTGACAGTTATAGAATCGACCTGGGCTTTTTCCCATTGTGCCAGTTCATGGTCTTCCCAGGAGCCTCCAGAGTCCTCAAACACTTGAGGATCCTTGCTCATGTAATTGGGTGTTTCCCTCTCCACCTCCAGATTATTTGCTGGTTCTCTTGGTAATTTAGGGGAGGCACTTATACATGGCTTTTCCCCTACCTCTTGTGAGCCTTCCATACTTGCCTCAAGTTCGATGCCTGTTTGATTAAATCTTTGTATCGGGTCATCACCTAGTTCACCCGAAAAGGGGGTCTCTTCGCTAGGAGGTCCCGGTACCGCCTCTCTCACCTCTAGGTTGCTTTCAGGAACCTGTCCTTCGATTATTTCCTCAAATCCCATATTATTCAGGTTATCCAAGGTCTCCCCTGGTCGATCTTCCAGTGGGAGATGGGGCTCAGCTGGATTGATAGTATAATCATTAGGGGGAGTACCCCTCTCACAATGGTGGTTTCCTTCTGGCTTCCCACTAAGGTGCGAACATCCCTTTACATAATCTAATGACCTTTTGAGTGTTATAGGTTGTGCTTGACTTCCGATTGTCTGGGGTGTAAGCCCACCAATTGAAGGAACCGTACAGGCCATTGGTTGAGTCGGGGTATTTGGTACTAATAAGAGAATGTCTGAATTTGATCTTATAGGGGGGCTAATACTCCCCATGTCTGTAATATCCCCCACAGAACCGCTTTTTCGCTTTTTACAGAAAGGTAGACGAGTCTGTTTCAGCATTTGCGATTTTTGGGGATATTCATTGCTCTCAGTCACCCCTGGGAGTGACGCCAGTCTTTGCCTTACCTGCAGCCTTGTTCTCAGCCCCGTCTCCGGCTTATTTGAAGCTGCAAGGAATGATTTCATCCCAGCGACGATTTTAAGTAGGGATCAGGTGAAGAGATATACGCAATCACCACGCCACCAAACAGCCACACAACAGCCGACGCCCTCTACTCCTATCGGGCTCAACGCCGCTCGGCAGCGCTGTCTCTGCTTTTGTGGCAGAGGATGTCACGTGAGCGGTCACGTGAGCCACAAAGCTCCGCCTCCTCCAGGAAGCGAGCAGTTGTCTGTGACTGCCTGTGGGTGCGCGAGTGATGACAACTCCCAGCGCTTACTCCAGGCACAGGCGCAGCGTCCTGAAGATCCCAATGCTCAGGTGATGCGCAGTTAAAGGTCCGTTTTCAAAATGAGAAATGCAACATGTATTCAAACGCTCCTGATTTAGGCGGAAAAACTCCATATTTTTTGGGTAAAAATGTTGCTGTTTTATCACTGTTTCAGTTTTTTACTGTCTCCCTCCTAAAACAAATCCCTAAACTCAATGCAAATCAATGGGAACATTCAATTCTCCCTCTTTCCGTGACAAAACCTTTCTCTCGGGAAATCCAAAATATTGTCATGCAAGGTTATAAATGCATGCTTTACGTGTGAACCTTTGGGAATCGTGCAGAGTGTGAGCGTGACAATCAGTACGTTTGCCTGGGAAAATCTTTGTGAAAGTGCGCTGTTGAGTACACTTCTGGAATCTCTACCCTGACAGAGATGAAAAGACTTCCGGATGGAGAGGCAGGCAGACAAATGGAAATAGACGTGAAAAGGTCGCGGCCATTATTGCACAGAGCAGCCAAGCTGCGCCTGTTTACTTGGCACGTGGACAGGGGCACTGCGCATGAGTTTGAAAGAAGTGACCTGTCACGTGTTGCCCTTCACGTCGAGCAGTGAACACCGATTGCACAGAACACTGAGGTCCACAAAGGGGATAGATAACAAGAGAGGGAGGCAGGACAACTGTGCGAGTGATGTTCCGGACTTGACATCCATCTAAAATCTGGCCCACAGAAAGGTGAGTTCATCACTGGCTTTAAATGAGGCCAAAGATTCAGATTATGTATTCATACTACGTCACTGTTTTATAAAGCTCTTTTATTTTCAGGTAGTGCTGCAATGCTGCAGTGCATAAATGGGTCAATAAGTATTGAAAAATAGAACCAAAAGAATTCAGTTGTTACATTTATCGGGCTTATAGTTCAGCATGCTTATAATGGACAGGTCGCTGATATAGGCTTGTCTTTGTTGTAGTATCTTGCATTATGTTATGATATGTTAGGCTATGTCAGGTTATGCTAATGAATCTTATGTTATGGTATAGTAACTGATGACCCCCTTAAAATGTCATTGAGTCTGAAATTACAGAGTAGGAGACTTCAGTATGAGTCTGGCGGAATCTTTAGTTGTTGAGAAGATATCACGCCTTCTGGCCACAGCCGATCGACTGCGTTGGGTCAGTGGGACAATTTACCAGAGTAGGTTTAGGGGGGGAACGGCAGTAGGGTTGATGGGCTAGGGTTGGGGGGTGGTCAGGTGTGATGGGGTAGGTGGGTGTAGAACTGTGGGTATACGGGCTAGCCCCATTACAAAAGCATTAGAATAAAATACGGTAACATGTCCCATGCGGCAAGATGCCATGGATCCATTGAGAATCCATGGGATTTAATTTCATAGGCAAGATTGAGCTGGTTGGAAGTATCTGCTCCAGAGCAGGTTCTTTTCACAGTATTAGAGCACAGCTTGTACATTGATGTGTGCCTTTCTGCATGAGTTGGGCTCAGAGGGAATTCAGATAAGCACACTGTACATTGGACATTGTAAAGATACTTATAATTCATGCATCTTTTCTTCCGCAACATATTCTCTGTATTGTCCTGTCACAGAATCCCATGCAAGGTACATGGTAGTACAACATTTATAATCATTGCACCTTTCACATCTGAGTTTATACAAAACAACGACCCAGCGCCATTTTGTCATTCAAAGGTGTTGGATCTGATCAAGGCGGTTTAACAGTCAATCCTTGGTGTTCTGCTGAATATTCTATAAACGGTGCCCAAGCATGCAGGTATTGCCCATACCACCCCATTCTAAGCCTTGTAATGTTCTCTGCTATTATTACACCCCACATCTTTATCCACCACATCTGCAGAATCAGGCTCTCTGAGCTCTTCCGGTTGCAGGCAATTGTGGTTTCGGCTGCTAGCAGTTTCTTTAAAAATGCTGGCGGAGACGCGTCATGGTCCTGCATTGTGACCATAACATCATCCACATAAAGGGATAGTTTATACTCCTCGCCATCACTCAATCCCCTTTATCGTTTTATTACCCCGGATCCTGTTTGCAAATGATTCCATTGACATGGCGAATATCAGAGGGGGAAACAGGCAACCTTGCCTGGTATCACGAGTGAGGATTAGATTGGGTGTACGGGCCCCGTGTATTCTGATAGTCGTTGAGGGTTTCTGATAGTTAGCCAGTATCAGTTTCCCAATGTTTGGGCCAAACCTTAATGTGTTCAGTGATATGCGACTGAGCTCCCAAACCACTTTGTCAAACATGTCAAAGCATGTTCTTGATGTCTATAATGTTAAGTGGCCTCTGGATATTGTCCTGTGTATTTCTGTCTGTTATGAACCCTGTGTGGTCCTCATCCATCACTACCGAGAGGATTGCCATTACTCAGCGTGCAAGGATCTTTGAATAGATTTTTGCTTTATTATTCATCAATGTAATTGGTCTGTACAATTCACAGCATGCTAGGTCTTTACCAGGCTTCAGTGTTGAATATGACAGACTCCTCCATTGATGGTGTAATCATAACCGTGACTGAAAATTATTTTTCAAGTGTGGGATCAGTTTGACTGTAATTTCTTATAAGATGCAGATGAGAAGCCACCGTGCCCAGGCCGAAGCCTTATGGGATGTAATTGTTCATACTACTTCAGTTGCTAAGATGGGGCCTTCTAACTCGCGTTGATTTTCCACCGACAGACGGGGAAGTCCTGTGCGCTGTACATAACGCGTCAGGTCTGTCATTTGTCATGACTCCCCAGTCAGTAATTTTGTGAAGTAAGCGTGAAGTATATCCGACTTCCCTTCCTCGTCGTATTTCATCTCTCTTATTGCGCTTCGGATCGTTCTTAATTTATAAACTAACAGGTGATTGGCCTTATTGACTATCACTGTTTAGTTTTAAGCAGTGCTTGTATTGACCTATCTGCTATGTGTACTTCCAGGTTACTCCAAGCTAATTTCAGATTTTGTAGTTCTGCACAGGATTTAGTCAATTTATGTTCGGACTCTGCTTTGCAAACTGCAACTTCTAATTGTGATCAAATTAGTCTTTGGGACTTTGTATAAATCGCCGTAAGTATTATTATCTCGTCTCGTATTACTGCTCTCATAGCGCCCCAAATGGTCACCAAGGATTGCCCTGATTTGCTGTTGTCTTGAAAAAAGTTTGAGAAAGTGTCTGCAATTTCCTGACATAGCACACCATCTTTTAATATTGGATCGTATGACTTCCAGAAATTGTGATTTCCAGTCGCTGAGCCTCTCTATCCAAAGCGACTCCTGGGGCATAATCCGATGTAGCCCTTGGTGGATAGAACGCTCACTATGAAAGGGAACAGTGATCCGGAAACACGTATGTGGTCCATCCTGGAGAGCCCACCATGTAGATGCGAATAGAATGTGAAATCCCGGGCCTCGTCGTTAGACAACTTCCATGCATTCACCACATTTGAGGTGATTTTATATCAGCCCTACAGTCGTGGCCACGTTTCATCATTTCATTATTGTAATTGGTCAGGACCAGTGGGAGGTGTTCGTGTTTTCGCCCTACAATGTGGCCAACTTTTAATAATTGAAGAGATGACTTACACAGTGGGCACTGCTTATGGTCCTGCTGTGTGGCTGATCTCTTCTCAGTACAGTGCTGCTATCTGGTCCTTTGTGAGTCCTTAGGTGAGGGTCCTCTTGCAGTACTGGAGTGTTTGTGTCCTTTATGAGTAACACATATTTCAGTACTGCAGTGCTGGTGATTTGTTGATATTTTACTGGTGTATCGTGCAGGTGGCACACTTGTTTTTAATTTAGTAGTGTCACCTTTCAGTGTTGCGTTATTGATGGCCTGTTCATTTAGACGTGCACTTATCTGAACTTTTCACTCCCTGCATTGTGGGTCACCCTTCAGGATTTCAGTTTTCGTGTCCTGAGTGTGTTGACTTGTTGCACTGCTGCAGTGAAAGTGGCCTGTCTGTATATATTTTATTAGGCACATTTGTTCTTAGTCATTGCACCATGGAAACAGCACTCACCCATGTCTCTAACTTCCTCACTACCCACACTCATCATGCCAGCTATTCTCTATGCTTCTTGACCGCTCTCCTGCCTTGACGACTTGCCATCCGACTCTCTAGTCGGCCTCTGGGGCAAAGCCCTTGCTTGGGTTGGCCTAGCGGGTTGATTTCTTTCTGCCTCTGGAAATACTGGAACATCTTCTGTCATACCTCTACCAGTCCTTGGCCCCCTTTTATTTGAATGATATGTTAAGGAATGTATAACGTGCTTGCTCAGCTCAAGTGAATCTTGGTACCAAGGGTATCTTGGTGCTAGAGTAAACTACCTCATCAAAGGAAATAGTCAACAAAGTCAGTCATGTTTTTCTACCAATCAACCATGTGAAGCTATCTAAACTATAGCTAATCTGTTGTTCTATGCTCTGCTGGAATAGAGTTGAGTGTGTCTGACCGTACAGCAAAGGAGCTGCTGCCACATTTGGATAATCTAAACTTAGGTGTAATGAGCACTTGTAGAGAAGCCGATCTTGGTATCCAAGGTGGAATGCATGGCTTGACTCTATCCTGAAGAAGCGGAGAACCCTGTTGCTGAGTCACATAGTGAGCCATTCAAAGGGTCATAAACTGTGGCAGCAAGTGCAAAGTTGGCATGGTAGAGGAAAACTGCCCTCTCCATTCCAGTCTCATTAGCAAATTGCCTGCCTCACTCTTCATGTTCTGCAGGCTGTTGTGACAAATATGAGGATGTCGTCCCTTATTCCCAAGGTGGAGACTTTTCCCATTGGGCCAGGGCAGTGCGTACTCTGACAATAGTGCCTCTAGGGGAGGTACACCGATGGAAAATCCCCTGGGATAGGAGCTCCCTTATGGGATTGGGGCCAATCATCATCCAAAATCATGGCATCACCCAGCATTACCGCAACCAATCCCTTTCACAACTCCAAGTCATTCAGCCGGATGCAGCTAATATATACTCTTTTCAAGTTAAACTAACTTACATGACAATACTAAAAATATCATGCATGTAGCCAAATCAATCTACATGACAATATTGAAAACCCAGAGTATTATGCATGTAGCCAAACTATCCCACATAATGAAAGGGAAAAACCAAATAACACAAAGTATTATGCATATAGCCAAACTGACCTACTTAACAGCATTGACAAGTCAGATAATAGAAAATATCGTGCATGCAGCTTGAAAGATGGTACTGTAACGAAGAAGATGGCCAGGAGTACAGAGATCACTTTCGACCAACCAAACAAGCAGCCTAGTTCAGTGCCATCTTAACCACTTTTGGGGCTCTGGGCATGGACATCTTTGGGACCGCCCTTTACCAAACCAAAGGAATTAAGTGATCAAGATATCTGGTAGCACCCCCCACCCCCTCGTCCTGATCAAAACCTGTAGGTTGATATGCTGCCTTGTAGCATTCAAAATAAGCACGTTTACTCCCTTTAAGTCCCCTTATCCTTTTCATTCTTGCTCTAATCAGAATAATGCGCTAGTAGTATTTGAAGGCTAACATTAGCAGTCTACAAAGAGGTTACTTCTGTTCTAGAATAGATACAGGATACTTGTTATCAATAGCATCCAGGAAGGTATGCAGCCTGTAGTATTAATGCAGGACCGTATGTAAAAGGTACATGTAACCCAGAATAGACAGAGAACTCACATTAGCTGCCTCACAGAATGCAAAAGTGTTCAAGCATGGATAGAAGAGACCAATTGGAAGGAAGGAGAAAGCTACATATACCACAGCATGGATAGTAGATGCAGATTAGAAGCTACCAGGAAGGTGTCTGTATCCAGACAGACTGAGATAAGAAGTGGGATATGGTTTTCACATAGTGTTGCCATTAGATATCAAGGGAACAAGGGCTGTGGTGTGCAATATATCAATGCTCACTATCATAATGGAAGCAACACTATAGCCAGTGAACCTATGAGTGAGGCTTTTGTGAAGATCATACCCTGCGAAGGAAGTCCCTCTCAAGGGCTGACAATTTGGAAAGTTTTAGGGACTGGCAATTTTGAGAGGTTAGGCAATACAAGATTAAATGAGATGGCCAGGATCAAACATTGGTTAAGGAGTGGATGTGTGCCAACTCTGCAATTTCTGCATTTGAACACTTTCTTTTCCAGTTCTTATCATGAACTAAAACAATCTCATTGTATACATCTGATTTGGAGGGTACACAAATCACATTACCAAACATGACCATTTAGAAAAACAAAATATTATAGAAGGGTGTTATGCAAAATGGGAATGATTCTAGCTACATTCTCTCCATCATCAAGGGAAGGATATAAGTACCAGCATACCAATCGATGTGATTTAACACATTAAATCTGGGTTTGTCTTTCGTATTCTAAAGCTTTAAATACTTCCAAAACAATGGCTTGTGACATTGTCATTTATAAATGTGCATAAAAACCTTTGACTTTTACAAAAAAGCAAACCGTTTTGTCTGTCAAACAAGCAGAACTTAAAATATGCTTGCCTGAGCCCTGCAACATCTGGTATGCTCTCTTCAGTCTACCACCCCAGTTAAATGGCCTACATAAGAAGAACGATCAAGTAATGGGCTAAACAATACTACTGCATGCAAGAAGGCAAACCTCACAAAAGACAGCACAGTAATGTAAAATATATTAGATGATTTGACCAGGATCACTGTATCGTCTGCTGACAAAGCCAGGATACAAGCATGAATGCTTTTGTTCCACAGTCTTGAATTTGGATACTTATTCATCTCTTGGACTAACAGTTGAGGCTCATCATTGGAGGCGATTGCCTAGGTTTTACAACACCCCATCTGAACAAACCACTTTCTAGACCTTCACCATTCAGATGGTATGTTAGTTTGTATAGCAACCCCTATCTGGTGCAGGTACATTGCTGAAAATAGCACCTGATGTTCTATAAAACAAAGTACATATGCAGGTAGGTTTATAAACTTCAAACATAGCAAAGGCTCATCCAGCTTTGCTGGAATATGCTATTCTAATCTTTCATATGAACACATATCTCTGCAATGAGTGCTTGACACACTGAGCTAACTTCTAAACGATTGTGCCATTCACTTTTTCAATATGCATTTCAACTTTAGCTATTTGCACATGATAAACATAATTCCTGCAGGAAGGAAAAAATGCCGTTAGGAACACATAAACTATGTATGCCACCGTGAACACAGAAGGCATTACATGATTAATTGATCAAGGCAGGATATGCTTGTCAAAACAGACAGGTAATGGGCTTAGAACCTCATCAACATGCCATAAAATATCCGGACACGTGCTATTAAGTCTGGTGAACAATGGAATCTTACTTCTTTAGATCAGGCAGCCTTGTGGGGCACCCTCTCCAAGGTGGGGGCCATGAGCAAGTGCCCCTTTTGCCCTTCTATAAAAAGCTCTCTGGCCTAGTTTTCCAAGATCAGCTTCAAAGAATACATCAGTCCAATGTGGGAGTTCCAGCGCAGTTCAAGCTCAGGCGCAAACAAATGTGCTGTAGAGATGCGAGAGAGGGAATGCCAGGAGAACAGGAGCCAGAACCAGATGAGAGACGAAGTGCGGAAGGAACAGAACGCGCAATTGCAGAGAAGCCTCCGTCTGCATGGACGCTGCAGGCCCCGCTGGACGGCTTAACGCTGCTAGAGCCTCCTGGAAGTAGTGTAGACCACCAAGGAAGAGAAAAAATTGTACACTGAGCGCCCGGGAGCTGCTAGAGGTCTGAGGCAAGGGTGAGATAAGGAGATGGAGAAAGAGGGTCTGGAACCTTACACCAAACAAGAGATAACACAAGAGATAACCATGTGCTTAAGAAGCAAACCGAACAAGTCACATAAAGTATTGCGAGTCAGGGGCCCGTACCAACATGAGAGATTGAAAATAAGAAGATCAAGAAAGACTGAAAGTAAAGGAATGCTGAACCTGGTAGCAGGACATGCCTAGCTGACAGGATATGGGAACTGTACAGCTGAGAAACAGTTCCTCTTGAGTTGTATTCTCAAAAGACGTCTAGGGGGAAAGGAGTATAACCCTAGCATTGGGAACCTTCGCTTGGGAACAGAGCATATCATGCCAGTAAGAAAAAGGAACTGTGAAAACAGACAACAGTGCCTATGCAGCCATTCAGAGACTTAATATAAGAAGCAAGCTAGGGGAAAGGCGTACCAGGGAGGGGCAACACGCTCCGCAGAGCAACACAGGTTCGATCCCCGGGTCTATGCTTAGAAACCTCTGGGTATTAAGTGCATTATAATCAATTACAACCCTAAGACTGAAATCTTGCATTTTGATTTACCCTTGCAAGCGTGGCGCAGGGTTCTGTACGCCACACAGTCACGGACTAGCCTGGAACTGTGGGCGGGAATAATATGGTGGGATGGGCTGTGGGGAAGACAAGCAATGGAATAACGTCCTTGAACAAATCACGTATCCTGGATGTTTCTAGAATGATCCCCCAGCTCATATCTATCATAACAGAAGATATTGACTGGATCACCCTGCCATTGTTCCTGGAGAATAGCTCAGGGCCAACGTGCTTCCATTGGAAGCAAGACGACGCAGAGCAACACAGGTTCGATCCACGGGTCCATGCTTAGAAACCTCTGGGTATTAAGCGCAGTACAAATAACCACTTACAACCCTAAGACTGAAACCTTGCATTTTGGAATATTATCTTTGCAACACATTTTACTACCAAGGAAACCTGGAACTTTTCTGTGGTTTGAAAACACAAAGAACCTTTTTTTCCTTTGAGAAGAGCTCAACCTTGCACACATATATTAGATTTGTTAGTGTTAGGGACAGATGCAGGTTTTTAGGACACGACAATGACAGACTTTTTAGTTTCGGACTTGCTGACAATCTCCTTAGTTTCCTCTGAGGTAGGGAAACCCCTCTAAACTTTAGGGATGCCGAGGCATTTCGTAACCCACTCATTATCAACAAAAGTCTTTATCCAAAATTCTACGAGTATTGTGTCTGAGCCTACCTATGCACCCTTACACTGTGAATTTGGGGAGTTCAAAATGAATGGCTTTGGAATAAACCAGATGGCTGCCAATAGAAGCATTAACCAATTGAACTCTGTGGAAAGTAGTCATGAAATATACAGGAGTCGGGTAAGATGAAAATAGTGGGTCACACCTTCTCGATAATTGATAAGGCAGAGACCACTCTGTCATTTCTAAAAGGCGATAGACGTGGCCCTAGTGACCAGGGTCAGAGAAGAGAGGAGCAGATTTCAGCAGCATCAGTGTTTGCTTCATGATCTAAACAGCATGCATTCTTCAATGCAGAGCCACACAGCATTTCTTATGTTTTCAATGTATTGACCTTCAATCGGTTCTGCTTCATCCACTTCTGTTAAACCTGTGGCCACATGGGGCAACTGATGCTATAAGAATAGTAACGATAGAAGCACCAGATTGTTTGCCTCACTGTGGGTCTGGTGAACCAGAGGCCTTTGTTCATTTTTGTGTTCCCCAAATTGAATTTATATAAAAATTCACATTCATAAATAAAACAAAACAACCTCATGATTGGAAATCTCACAGTCAGAATACAGTAAATGAATGAGTGTCTTTCCAAACGGGTATTCGTATCTACCCCCATCACTGTTGGTTGCTTATTAATGAGTATCACATTTTTGGAACCGCCCCTCAATCTCTCCTCCCCCCGGACACTTCCAGGTACATCACTGTTTTCCGTAATTTCCTCATGATTTGCTTGTATCCGAAAGTCCAAATTGAGACCTTTTTACTAGTGTGAGCTCTATACAATCGTCTCATCCATGGCGCCTTATCTTTACCCCTTTTAACTTTTTAATCTACAACGCCCTACGCCTGTATTCTTTTGGGGCAGTGTAAAAGCATGCAATCGGCTGAAGCTACCTTTAGAAATTGTCCCCTGATTCTGATACATTTGCTTTCTGTCCCCTTAAGTTCTCTGATATGTGCTCCAGTGCACACATCTGCCAGCATTTGACCTGTGTTAATTTCATATTTTTCCATCCAAGCTACTCATGCCTCCTGGCATCTTGGTTAGTACTGGTCTTGAGAGACACTGAGTTGAGACGGTTCTTGGAAAAATTGTTCTTCTCACTGTCTACTTGTTGCAATGAGGTAATGTGTGCCCTCTCCCAATATCTAAATACAGTGGGGCAGCAGAAAGTTGAGGACCACAAAATATACATTGTTTTATGATACCGTTTTAGTTTTATAATATATATATATATATTTTTTATATTTCATAATGTTGATGCCAGTGTGTGTATCGTGTGTTGTATCACAGCATTAGAACCTCTCTGCTGCGGCATGTAGCTCCTGAACTAGCTCCAATACGACCTGAGAGTCCTCAATGTTTCAATGAAAAGATAAACCATGAACGTGAATCGGTTCTGTCAGAGCTTCCTATGCAGGTAACAAATTTGACAGTATACACATAAAATAATGAAGGGCTCCATGATAAGCTCTGCAAGCGCTCACTAGGAGTGATTAGACAAAAGGTGACAGATTGTGTACACCGGGTTAGAAAAGACTGAACCCAGGCTAGAACTTGGTACCTAATACAGAGGAGGAATACAGCTCCACCCATGGTGGGTGGTTGGCGGTGTATATTTTTGGTAGAAGATCTTAAAGGATGAGGGCAAAGACACTGCCATCATCCCCATTCCACTTAGATTGTCCAACTCTGACCCATGCCCTGGCATGAAGCCCACCCGAAAGTCATCAATAGGCCAATGAATGCCTGTAACTTCGGGGTTGCTATTTACTAGGGATAGCGAGCTGCTAAATAGGGATAAGGTTTGCCGGGTCTCCAGAATCAAGGGTTCGATTCTTTACCGTGCCAGCCTAAAGGTAAGCTATCATGTAGGAAGCAAGATGATGTCTCACACACATGGCCTCACACTGTGGCCAATCGTGTTATGCTGTACACTGCAGCGTGCACGCCGAGGCTAGAGGCATTACGAGTATGGTGCTGAGAGCTCATGTATATCCAGCCAGTGCCATGTGAATTGCTTCTCTGTGTCCTTGATCCAGCAGGGCCTCATGTTGCCATTGCAAAAATATTAACAAGTCAGTATTTGGGTCAAGGCAGTGTAGTGACCATTGTCTGACACACGTCCATTGAGCTAGGGTTTTAATGTTTAGGTGACTACAATTAGCACAGCTTTGAACTCAAAACCCCTAGACATCTCCAGGTAGCTACCACATATTTGAATTCTATTAAGATATCACAAAATACATGCCCTTTGTAAAACTGTTTAGTTACAAAGCGTCTCCTTGTTTGACTGACAGAATATTGGCTTGTTGTTTTGTAGAACTTCAAATGTCCCTCACGGCATAAATGGCACATACACGTCTCTGTGAAACAATGAGTATAAGTAGCTGCATGTATCACACATTTTCCTTCCTCTTTATATATCGCTTCATGCCAGACTCCTCCATCTTCTAAGTGCACACTGGGTATCAAATCCATGTTATATGTCATTTTAGGCTCACGTCACTTTGCATTCTGGTTCTTGTAGCTACCATTAATGATGGAGGAAACTAAAGCTTTTGTCCTATTCATTTTGCTTAGTAGTGTCAATCAGGATTTTATAAGTATATTGTCATGTTGGTATTCTGTGTGGTTTTTGTACAATGCACATTCAAGTCCTATGGGACTCCATGTAATGAGGGTTTACCAGGGTTTCCGCTGCCTGGAATATCCCGGTAATGCCAGATATCAGGCAGTGGAATCAGTAGGGGCAGTTTGCCGGTATCCCACCCGAATTACCCGTGGGATACCGGCAATCTCATAATGACCCCCTGTTTTAAGGATATATAGGAATTTGCTGTACGGTATGAGTGCTAAAAAGCCATAGACTAAACAAGCCTGGGAAACAGATCTAGGTCACTCGAGGATTGAAAAGTGGGAATGCGCGTAGATAATTGTTAAGCGTGTCTCCAGAAATGTATTACATAGACTGGTCCAACTGGATGTTCTTTTTAGGACATATATGACACCATATCGGCTTGCAAGATTTAATAAACAGGCTTCCCCCAATTGCCCATGGTGTGGATCTGAACTGGCAAACATGTTGTATATGTTCTGGGATATGATATTTATAATGCACTTAATACCCAGAGGTTTCTAAGTGCAGACCCAGGGATCGAACCTGTGGTGCTCCGTGTCGTCTTACTTCCAAGGTGAGCACGTTGCCCCTGAGCTATCCTCCCAAGACCAAAAAAGCACTGCCCTGTAAGATAAGAAAATATTTTGGAGTCAAGGTTCACATTGAGGTCAACTTCCAGTGATGGAAAATAGGTGTGACTGACTCAAATTGATTACTATACTTGCACATTTCAGTTAAACAATAGTGATATGTGAAGAATCCTGTTGATCCCTCACTAAAACCGGTATCTGGAATTTGCATCGAATACCTTTCCATCGAATGGATTTTCATCGAGGGATTTGCAACGAAAAAATATGCATCGAATGTATGTCTTTGGGGGGTAAAAGGTTAATTGTTTTGTGGTGGGTTTTAAAGGGTAAAAAACAGGGGGTTGGAGGGGGACCCCCCTCCCCACCCCCAAAACAAAACAAAAAGCACTTGGTGCACATTTTTTCATTGCAAAACATTCGATGGAAATGTTGCTCGATGCAAAAAATTTGATGGAAAGACCATAAACCACTAAAGCCCTGCCTTTATTCTTCTTCCAGGTGGCCGTGGGAGGGCAGATGCTTCCTGATCCAAACCCTGCGGGTGGTTTACTGTGGGAGAGTCACCTGGGTGGAGACAGGGCCCAGGGTAATGAGGAGATTCTGTGGGATGAGACACAGGAGGTCATTGCAAGTTTACCGGTCCAAGAACTACGGTACCGGTAAACTTTCCGGTACCGTAGTTCCCAGACCGGCCAACTACGAGTTTTGCTCGTGCGCGATATTTCGGCCGCCAGGTCTGTCCTGGCAGCCGTACTGGCACCCGCGAGCAGAGCAAGTCGGATGCACTGGCACCATTCTCAATGGTGCCGGTGCATCCAACTTCCCCATTCCCATTGAGCCCTATTGGGCTCAATGGGAATGGGGAGTAATGCATTCCGGTGCCAATTGGGAATGGGCAATTACCTGGTCCGTCCGGGCCCTAATGACCCAGTAATTGCCCATTCGCGGCTGCCAGAAAAAATTGCAAGTTTGGTGGCAGCCTGCCGGTTTTATCGGCAAGGCTACCACCAAACCTATAATGAGGCCCACAGAATCTTACCACTGAAGGGTATATCCTTGCCACTATACCAGAAGTGGTTATGGCCTATTGTCATTTTAATATCTCTCAAACCTGCTAAAACTAAGATGGTAAACCCTAAGGTTGTAACACCCAAACCTATTGTACTAAAAGAACACATCTTTTGTATCCCTAAAATCAAATGCCCTCCTCAATACCAAAGGTACGCCGCACAGAATGGTGGAAGTGTGTTCTCTACCTCATCTTTCCCTAATACAGTCAAAACCTACAGCCCCTCTGTTAAAAATACTAAGGGAATTAAATCTGCCCTTAAAAATGTACAAGAAGTGGAAAAACCTAACTTTAATAATGTGAACTATGTGTCACAGAATCCGATAGAGATTGAGACAAAGAAGAGGGCTGAAGAAGCATGTAGAAGTGGAGGACAGGCAATTTAGCTTAACAGCCTTTGCCAAGGTCAGGCAATTAACAGTAACAGCCTGCACCTGAAATTAATTGCCCCATATAAGAGGCATAAAAGGCTGCAGCAGGAGGAAGAAGGAGGAAGGAGTTGGAGCAAGTGCTGGAAGGCTGAAAGTAGTAATAGAAGTAGAGGTGCACAAGGATTGTAGTTCATGAGGCACTGGAAAAAGCTGATTTAACCTGCAGATTCTGAGAGGATCCTGTGTTCACAAACACCAACCCTGCCTTGCCGTGGCTGCACTGAGAGAAATGTGCTGAAAGTGAAGGTCTTCCCAGGTGCAGTTACTGGCTGTAATTGCAGAGCCGTCACTGTGCTGGAACCTGAGGACCGTGGCAAGAAGCACGCCGAGGGTCAAAGGAGGCAGGAGACTCCAAGTTGGTGAGTGTAAAGATTGGAGGGGGGTATCTCTACTTCCGCCCTCTATATGGCAGAGTAGAGGCACAGAGGGGAATGTACAAAATTACCAAAGTGTGCAATCCTCTCCAATGCATTTCCCGCATCATAGTGAGGCCGGACCAAAGACACCCATGCTGCAGAAGGGTTTAGAGGGGTGTAGGTCCCAAGTGTGCCTAAAAGTGTAGTAGAAGAGGAAGAAGTTGGGAAGTGGAAGCTGCCCTCAATTGCAGTGTTCCTGGAGCCGGTGAGTGAAAATTGGCACCCAGGTTCAATCATAAACCCTTGCCAGTAATTGTTACCAGCTCCAAAGTGGCTCACGTTAAACATGAAGCGGTTAAAAACTGTTTGTCCTTGTGAAAGCCATTTTTTACAATGGAAACTATCAGGTGCACTTCATGTACAAGTTATAGTGCTTGCGTTTGAAGAAAAGCAGTTGATTTCACTCAGTCGAACTTTTAAATGTTGCCGGAATGGTTGCGTGTCTACAATGAAAAAGGGAAAGGCTTTGCAAAGTGCTCCCAAAACTCTGATGCTGACTTTCACACTTTTTACAAGATCTTAAGACAACAAAGGAAGGTTGTGTGTGACCAATGTTGATTCCTGACCAGAGTAGAAGGTGTCTCGGTGTTGGTTCCATGTTTTAATATCGCCGCATAAATATCACCACGCAAAAATATTGCCATATTTCTGCGGCGATATTAAGGCATGGAACCTGCGGGAAACACGCCCACAACCCCAGCATTATTTTTAACGGAGCGGGGGACACCCCCGCAACCCCTGCTACCAAAAACCCCCATAAATTAACCCCCACAAAAATATTGTCTATGGCCGTTCCAGACTGTATTTTTAGTGGGGATAATATGTAGTGATACCCTTGGTATTAATACTTGGGAATATAAACAATTACAAATGCTTAAGGTCAAAGAACTACCTTAAAGAGTGAATGCGTATGCCTGAAAGTGTTTTCTCAATGAAGACTGAATATTGTAACACTAAGAATGCACATTCTATAAATGCAGGAGTTGTCATATTAATAAGACGAACAAGCATTACCGAAGCCAAGAGGCGAACCCTTTCTATATTGAAGAGAACCCTGTTTAAGTGCATCCACCTAACGGGCAAAGTTGTTAAAGGCCCAGTATCCTCCGACACAAAAGGGACATTGTTAATTGAAGTTGAAAGTGTGGCAATACAGCTTCCAGGTAGCTACTGGAACCAAGAAGGTGTGTACAAAGTTGGGAAAGGGTGCTGGGTGCTTGTAAGAAGATTGAGCAAACAACCTGTAATGCTGAGACTGTTGAAGATGAGAGAAAATCAGTCTGGGAGCAGAGGCAGGATATCCTTGTGGCAGTAAGGCAGACAGAAGAGGCAAAGAAGCGCCCCTTTTGTTGGGGCATAGGAAAGAAGAGTGCCCTGCCTACCTGCAGAGGTCGAAGTGTCTTGTCTTTAAAATGCCTAACTATTCTAACATATAAAGTTGAAGCAGAAATACCTGAACTCTGGTTGTGTTTAACACTGTCAGTAGATATCACATTGAAATTGGTTGAAGTAGTGGCATACTGTGGAACCAAGGAGTCAGTCTCCAAATTGACAGTAGTAGAAGGGTTGTTGTCAAGAGGAGAACAACACCCCAAGAAGCAGCATCCTGTCAAGTATACCAAATGTACTGTAGACTTGTAGAAAAAGTGGCTAATATATTGTTTGAACTGTGGCATAGAAATCTGGGAAGGAAGGCATCCAGTATTGCCATTGGTGCTATATCCTTGGCTGGAATTGGAAAGGGATCTTTTCAACTGAAAGCTGAAGAACTGGATTTTTGTTTGGTGAACTTTTGTTTTATTTGGAACTTACAAGAACTGGATCAAGACTTTATTCTTCTGTTTGAACATTTGGAGGAATTGTCCTGTGACAATCCTGGGGAAGGGATTTACCCAGAACAGGTGCAGGTCATCCAAATTACTGGTTGTTGGTTATTTATTAATTTACTTTGTTTATGATTTACTTTGTATGTTATTGTTGTTTAATGTGAGCGCCAGTTCATTTCTGTTAGTAGTGTCTCCCTTTACTCTTAGACTAGGTAGGTAACTCCCTGCTAGAGTAGGGTTAGCATCGATTTATTTGCATCATTTGTCTGTTAATAAAATGTTTAATTCTGGGAAAAATACCAGCAGTTGTCCGCCTTGCATTACTGACCCCTCACAGATAGCACACACAGGTGTTTTGAGCTGCATGCTGGGGCATGTGGTCCAAATGACGCAGCAGTCCTCTTAGAAATACTAGCATAGTGACAAATCAGTTGATTCACATATAGAGTTATTACAAGAAACAATGACTACCTAAGAGAAAACAAGAATACATTTAAGTTGCATGTTCGCAACAAATATCCAAGAACCAGCAACTATATAAAAGGGATGAATGAGTATGTGATTTGTATGCTGGGAAATGGTGTTCTAAATAAACTGTAGACCATAGGAGAGCGCTCCTATGTGACCTAGAGGTTTATTTAACCACAGATTTGCTGCATTTCTATGGGACCCAGGTGTTGGTGTTGGTTAAACAACAGTAAAAGAGAGCTTTTCAATCAACAAAACAAAAGTGTCAGAATGGTCAAAGAGAATATTTCCTGCTTTAGATAGACCAACGGTTTTGAGTTCACAACACAACACCCTGTTTTAGAAAGCCAGGATCCTGAGTATTACCATCTAATAGTGCTCAAAAAAGTCAGCCACTGTCTTAGGAATTTTAAATGTCCTTGTAGACTTTGTGAGGGGTCAAAAATGTGAGGCGGACCACGTTGTAAAGTTTTCTCAATAAGTGACATTTTATTTGATTTAAAGGTTAGATGAACGCCTCGCTATCCCCACCCTGATGAGGATTTCTCTGCCTAAAATAAACGAAAGGAAACACTCTTACAAAGGATATCTGTCCCTCACACCTTTACACACAGCACATGAATAAGGAAATGCATGGCATTTCAAAATAACACACAATTGAATTTACAATGTAATCCCCTCTCTCTTCACAACCTGGGCAAATTCCCTTAAAGCTGGTTCAAAAGTGAGTCTGTGCTTTAGTGCAAAAACAGAACGCAAAGAAATCCTGGATCTCAACAAAAGTTCCAACACCGTTTTATGCTGCTTCAACTGGTCAATGGAAAGTTCCAACACGAAAAGTGCAAGGTTTTTCTTTCACCCATAACAAGTTCTCAGTTCACAAATAGCAACAATAATTGTCTTGGTCAGCAAGATTTTTGCCACAACAAAAAGATGAATTCCAAAGAAATACAATTCACAATTTGCAAGGGTTTTTCCTCAGCTTTTCTTTAGTACCACAAACAACATAAATTGCCTCCACCAGAACCACTCCATAGCACTTCTTCACCTGCTACATGGAGTACTGCCATGACAGGCCTACTTTTCCAAAGGTTTGTCAATTGGGAAAACTCCCCTGCCCGAACAATGTTTCACATCAACAGTGCTTTGGTGGTTAAGATCAACTGACAAGAGGTTCATAACATTTAAAAGTGTTAAACAAAATGTAGTTCAGCAATTGCAACATCTCTCAGAGGAAACACAATTCAGATTGATGCTCTTTGTTATTCTTTTACAAATTATGTTCCCCCTCTGGATATCCCTTCCCCAGAAGGGCAGCCTTTTTGTTACTCTTGTTTCCCCAAAACACCAGTGACCAATGACTGCCAAGGATCGGGTTTCTTTCTGCTTCTCCCTTGGCTTTGGCAATGTGAGTTTCTACCAGCTTTCACCAAATGTTGGACAAAATATGGGCAATATATATGTCTCCGAGCCTGTAGACCTTCCATTAGCCCCTTCTGCATTTGGCCATCTGGACTAAATTGCGCTTGCCTAAGATTCAAACTCTTTTGGCTTGGGCAATGCTTTTAGGTCTTCTCTTTTATCAATAGGATCTCTTGGCTTTTGAAATACTTGTAGGTTTTAGCTTTTAATATCACCCCACTGGTTTGCTGGGTTTACCAGAGAATCACACCTTTAACTTTACAGTAATTTGCATTGGTTACAAACTTGCTTTTCACTCGTTAGATGTTCAAAATCGCCTTGGGAATCACTTTCCTTCTACGCGAGTACCGCGTCTGTTGCTGCTCAATAGTTCGTTTTCAGAATTGCACTCTGAGCTTCTGTCACTTTCACGTGAGTAGTGAATG
Source organism: Ambystoma mexicanum (assembly GCF_040938575.1). NCBI lineage: Eukaryota > Metazoa > Chordata > Amphibia > Caudata > Ambystomatidae > Ambystoma > Ambystoma mexicanum. Next base: position 103,939,335 of record NC_090935.1, on the reverse strand, counting down.
CTCGTTGAATGCCTTCATGGGCTGTGCTATGGGGGATGGAACGCTCTGGGATCACTACAAACCTGTGAATTCACTGGATCGTACAAACGCCTCCCTTCCCATTGTCGCTCTCAGGACTTCTGCTTTGGTGGATTCTCTTTGCTTCCCACTGTGCAGCCTCTGCAACAAGGGTCTCCCATGAGAAAGCTTCTTCCCTGCATGCTTCCCGCTGCATAACCTCTGCCTTTCCAACTGTGGGGGGCATGGACCCTCTCAGGACCAGCAGCAGCAATCTGTTGCACAGGTGTCCCAGCGTCCTCTCTCTCCTCCAGCAGCGCATGTCACACTGCTGATTCCAACTGCTACTGTTTCTCTCCTGCTCTCCTGGCCTGCACCTGAGGGGGCTTTTTAAGCCTCCCAATCTCCTTCAGGTTTGGGTCATTGGGATTAATGAGACTACTCTTACAACTTTGCACCTCTTCAGTCCTCTTCCTCGTCTCAATACATAGGGAAAAAAGTTAGTTTTATGGGCTTGATTTTCACTTTCAAACACACATTGGTTCCTCACAATATTCTTTAAAGGAATGTTATACAAATCAGACACCAAGCTTAATTGACAAGGAATGGGCAATTCTTTTAAACTATTATTTTCTTAGACATTCGTTCACTGTACCGCTGGGCATCAGAGAGGTATCTAGCTTTCCAAGTTTTAAGATCTTTATAAGGAGTTTTATGCCTCCCAATGCCTGAGAGTTTATAATTGATGACATTCTTATTGACAGGCGGACCTTGTGGAATAGCTAAATGGTTATCGCAACAAGCTATTACATACTTTGGCATTATGGAGTTATCCTCCCCAAAAGATGGCAAATACGGTGTCTCATCCCACATATTCCTCTCACTCCCCTGGGCCTTTTCTCCTCCCAGTTTATCCTCACACAGAACACCTCTCCCAAGGTTAGGACCAGATAGTGTCTGCCTTTCCCTGGACACCTGGGAGGAGACTTTAGGCAGGGAATTAGTGAGGGATCCGTAGGAATCATCACAACTTATTATGTCAAGAAGTGCACAAGTTTGTGCCTCCAAGACCTTGATGAAGCTCATCATTTTTGCCTTGGCCCCGTCTCGTCCTCGGATAGTTAATGCCTTTGGCAGTTTTTGGTTCAGACAACTGAGAACCATTTCTGTCCTCAGGGATCTGGAATGGGAAGGAGCACAATACCCCCTTCTGCCCTTGTTGCTTCCTGTGCATTGCTGTCCAACTAACGTAAAGTTAGGAAGGTATTCCCTCTTGCTTGGGTTGGGATGGGTAGATCTTTCTTCCCTTCTACGTGAGTACTATCACTAGGGCTTTGAGTTTACTTGTTTTCAAATGTGTTTATTGGTATTAGGTTGAAAGTAACATAGCATCTGTCGGTCATGGTTACAGTGAAGTACGATTTGCAGATACAGCATTGACCGCATAGGAACAAAGTAATAGGGCTTTGAGGTAGTACTGAAGTCCCTTTTATTTCCACCCTAGTCTGGAGACACACCCTGTTTTCTGGCATTACCGAGTAGATGGCCCCAAGCTTACCCTGCCCTATTTAGAATTTAAAACACAACCCTCTCACATTTTTCAGAAAGATCTGCTGCCCCCTCTGCCTGTCCCCTGTCAGTTGTATGTGATTCTCCACCTAGGCATGGGATCACTGGGACTCCTTGGAACTGATCCCGTTCTTGTCCCGGTCCAACTCTAGGTGACTCTCCTTATCTTCATACCCCAGATTGTTCTCTCCTTCTAGTGCACCTAATCCTGCTCCATTGCCCCCTACTGCATCCACTCCTAGTCCTGACCCTCATCACAATCTGCTGCATCACTCTCTCCTGATTCTCCACCTCCTCCTCTCTCTTCACACTTTGTCCACACTGGAAATGCCATCTGCACCTTCTCAATGCTGTGGCCTTTTCTTAATTGTTTAATAAGGTGATAGGGGAATATGTGCTCTGATTGGTTTCAAAATGAGCTCCTCGGGTCTCTGTTCATGATTGGCCTTTGCTCCTGGGCCAACAGCTCCTCTCCTTGTGGGTAGACTCTCTCCTTCTTTATGTCCACATGAGAGTAGCTATGTGAAGTCGAAGACCAGCTGTTACTTGGGTCTGCCATGGTAAGAACAAACAGGGGACTTTTGGCGGTGTCCCATATCTGCAGTCTTCCTGCCTGAGTCGTGAGGAATAGAATGTGCATTCTTTACTTGTTTGCAGGGTTTTGACAACTTTGGTTTGTGGTAATGCAGCAAGTGTGAGCACTTGATTACTGTCTCTGCTGTGTATGATTTTCTTGGAGGCCCAGTCCACCATTCATGTTGGGCTTTGTCCTTGTTAGGGAGAATTCTCTGTAAGGCTAATTTCCCAAACCTAGTGAGTCCCCTAGCAGCTTTGCTGGATTTTTTGGGGTTTATTTTTTTCTCTCCTGTTAAGAGTGATATTCTTTTGCTCCCACTCTTAGACATGATTTGAGATGTTCCTTTAACTTTCTATGGCCCTCATTACGACCCTGGCGGAAATCGAAAAACGATGGCGGAAATGCAATACCGCCATCGAATACCGCTCGGTGCGAATATGACCCGTCACCGTAAAGTACGATGCCATTAGCGACACCGTAGTGAACGCCAACGCTAACTGCACCAAGTACGCGCACGCGCGCCATGCAAAACCGTAATTACCACCATGGTGCAACGGTACGCGAATTCTGACCCTAGCGGACATTTACTTAACGCCATCAAGCATGGCGGAAAGTACCGTTCCGCCATGGTGAGAATTACGGCATCGTGAACCAACCGTAAATGGGCCTACTGAGTGCCTGTACACCACTCCCTGCCCACATTGCACAACTCCTCGTAGGTGCAATGAAGTTACACAATGCAACCAGTGAAATGTACAAGTCACCCATGCATGCCAACGAACAAATGAATGTAGGGGCTCCAAGTGCCTTGTGAGTGGCCATCCATATTTGGCATGTCACCATTGCCGTACTGATGCAGCAGAGGCATGTGAAGGTTCAAGTACAGCAATATGAACTGAAATATGAGACAAAACAACAACAGGCCCCCATCGCTTGACACCAGTGTAAGGCAACATTCAAAGCAGTATCCTGAGGGAGACTGCACCAGCCCTGTACTCTTGCCAGTAAACAAACCAACCATCAGCATAAGCATGTACCACACAAGTTGGCAGAGTGACTGAGCAGCCAGGCTCATCTCAAGAGGGGCCAATGGGAGCTGCAGGGCACAGATGGCACGAATACAGAAGCTATTCCAATGGACATGACCTCAGTCTCCCTCCAAGAAACGCACGCAAACACAGGCACCTGTGACCAGCCATATTCTGATAATCACATCATTCCACCAATCCACCTGGCTGACCGGCATCTGTTACACAAAAGCTAATCCCCCGCCCCTGAGCATGACATCATTAAAACAGTCATAATGGCAGCCCCTATCCCTGACCTTACTGGGCTTCGTAGGCAAACGCGGCCAGTAAAGTACCACGCAACTATACTCAGAAGCCGGAACCCAATGCAGATCTTCTCACAATACATCGCTCCACAAATAGGAATATGCTACATTACTTGCAAAGAATAACGCTACACGGTTAATATCAGAATAAAATTTTAATGCACATCAAATTCACCAAGCCCATACAGCTATTAGGTCATAAACTCCAAAATATTTTTCATTAATGTGGGCTGCATCCGCAATAAATGACCAGCTTCTTCTTGTGTGACGCCCTGTTCCTTCATGGTACACAGGGGCTACATTCACGTTCAAAAAGGCAACATGGAAGCGCCTAGAACCGCAGGGCCGTCCCATTAGGTAGGCACTAGTCCAGCTGAAAGGTCGATATGTTGCTCCTAGCCACTAGTACTGCGTAAGGGCATGTGGCCCATTGGCGATCGTCCCATAAGATCGTAATGGTGCTCCACTGATTAACTCGAAGCAGCAGGTGTCGGGAGTAAAAGCCATCTGCAGGAGTGGCATACAGATGGCAGCGGCAAAAGGGGAGGAGATACCTGTCACCCAAATGAAATGAAAAAGAATAGTATGGGCATCAGATCTTCATTTGAATTACTCACTTCAATGATCACACTAAATCTACAGCCATATGCATGCTAGCCCACTCAAAAGGATTATTTCCACCCAAAAATCACTTGCGAATCATAACTATATAAATCGAGGTGAAAACACTATTACAAACGAGTGTTTGTGTGCATGCGTCTGTTAAAACAGAATCCATTAGATGGGATTAGTAACGTGCATAGACACAAGTGTTTGAAGGCGCGTCGAGACAGGGAGGGTTCAACAAGGGCAGATAGACGATGGTCCCACTATGGCAGCTCTGCATCACATAGCGCAGGGGAAGTGGATAGATTCCAAAAAGCCATGTACATGGCAAACTCTCAATTAAATCATCTGTCCATGCATCCATACATCATTCCCTCATCCCGGTATAAAAACGCCTGATTATTTACTCACATAACATTTGAAATTTCCATTGAGTCTGTGCGTAATGCAGTCTGCGAAATCCACTGTGCTCCAGCCCGGAATTCTAGTGTTGTGAAGTAACATGTATTTGGGAACGTCCTGCCTTATCGTCCACTACGCTATTGCGCATCCCATACTATTCATATCAATCATTGCATTCTCGCCATGGCCCCTGTCCGAAGGACATTAAACAATAGAACGTTATATTTGCAGTCAGACCTGTGGGCGTCTCCTCGCCGCTAGCTGAAAACCGAAAGCGCTGTCCTTCGAATTCCTCATTTGCAACATCACGTCGAAAAGGCATCTGTGACCGCTTGAAATCACAAATTCATCCATGTAGTGCGGCAGTGTGTGAAAATGGCAACTGGCTTCACTCACAAATGGGACGCCCCGCCCGTCGGTGAACCTCGGTACAGTGCTGCATGAGGGTCCACCGTTAATCGAGTACTACATTCCACTGACCCTTCACAAGTTTGTTCGCGACTGCAAAGATAGTATGTGAAACAATGGGACCATAGCAGAATGAACATATAAACCAATATTTCACTGCCATCGGGATTAAATACATGATTGTAATAGCAAGATGCCATGCGTCAAATTGCAGCGTTGTGTGCGGGACGTGCTCGCCCAAAGGGGATTGCAGCTGGCACAGGTGGAATGAATCACCACAGGTAGAGGCTATACAGCCTGAAAACACATAAATTGCACACCCAACCCCCTCCCACAACCACACCCACTCCAAAATGCTACCGGCAGGACTAGCGATGTTGGCCCTGGGGGACCTGATAGCACTGCAAGTACTCCAACTTCAAGAAGAAGACGAACACCAACTACTACAACAACCGGCCGCACAGAGGAGACGCAGGAGGAGGAGGAGGGCAAGGCAGGGCCAGCAAGGCCCACCAGCACAGCCACTACCACCACGCAGGCAGCCCGCAATCCCACGCCTCCGAGCTCATCCGTTCAACCTCACTGATGAGCAGATCCACACCCTCTACCGTTTGGACCGGGACACCATAACCGCCATTGTGGACATGACACACGCTGACCTTGTCAGCATGATAGATAGCCCAACCGCCATCCCACCCCTACTGAAGGTGGTGTCTGTACTCCACTTCCTGGCCACAGGCACCTACCAGCACACAGTCGGACAGTTGCATGGCATTTCACAGCCACTGTTGTCACGGACACTATTGCAAGTGCTCGATGCCCTCCTGAAGCACGCAGACGACTACATCTCTTTACCACGCTCGGAGCAGGAGATTACAAACACAAAAGTGGGATTCCATGCACTTGCCGGCATACCGGGTTGCATTGGTGCCATCAACTGCACCCATGTGGAATTGGTTGTCCCACATGCCATGGAGGTCCAGTACCGCAACCGGAAACAATATCATTCTCTTAATGTACAAATGGTGTGTGACTCCAACAGGATCATTACACATTGTTGTGCCCGATTTCCTGGATCAACCCATGATTCTATGGTCTTGAGGAACTCTACAATACCACGCTACATGGAGCGACACGCAGGGAACAGATCCTGGCTACTCGGTGAGTCTCATTTCATGCATGATAATGTGGGGTATGTGATGCGGCAATGACCTGGCAGGAAGGGGGGAGGGATGCGTACGTAGCAATGTCATTCCACAAACATCCTTTATTGTCCACATACAGGTGATGCCGGGTATCCACTGAAGAGATGGCTCCTTACACCACTCCGGAACCCACAGAACCAGCATGAGGAGGACTACAACCATGCCCACTCACGTACCCGTGTAGTCATAGAACAGGGATTCGGCCTACTGAAGGCTCGTTTCCGCTGCCTCAGCAGGTCTGGCGGGGCACTCCTGTACTGCCATGAGAAGGTTGCAAAGATGGTCATGGCATGTGTCATGCTACACAACATGTGCGTACGTAGAAATGTGCCCATGCCCCCTGACGCAGAACTGCAAGCACCTGAAGATGGTCATGATGAGGGTGGGGATGTGGCAGCACCTCAAGGAGTCCGCGAGGCACAGGAGGCCCGTGAAATTCGTCAGAATATCATAGATTCATGCTTCTAGCACTCACGCCTGGTGGCTGATACATGGACACGGGACTTGTGGCACTGTGTGTGTCTGGAACATGCACAATATGGACTGTACGCCTATAAAGGCCTCGTACACAAAGATCAATGTCCACACATCTCATTGGATGATTGTGAAATGTTTATAGCATATGTGAAATTATGTTACACACCCCATCGACCCGCCACCCAAGAAAGCCCAACACACCCCCTCCACCCTCCTACCTCCCCCCCGAACACCAGTGTCCAAAGATGCTCATTGTCAGTGGGCAGACGCTATTGCAAGCCCCCTCTCCGGGTATCAGGGGCACCCCTGCCTGTGGAGCGCAGGTTCCTCCAAGATCTACGTTGGGGGCTGCCCTGGACGGAACTTGCAACGGATGATGTCTCTGCCTGCTCACGTCCATGCATGTCCCTAAGGGTTTGTGAGAGCTCAGTGAGCACACGGCGCACAGCGGCAAGTTCAGCACATACGTCTTTGGACGTCGCATGCAGTTCCCCCCTCAGGCTCTCGGTGCTTCTCTCCATTTGTACCCTCAGGCTCTCGGTGCTTCTCTCCATTTGTGCCCTTAGTGTCTCTGTACTTCTCTCCGTTTCTGCCCTAAGTGTCTCAGTAGATGTTTCTATGGCTGCCTTAGTACCCCCACATTCATCAGCATGCTCCTTGAGGAGCGTGGCCAGTTGCTGCTGTTGCACGATCACCTGGTCGAGGGACTGTTGCCTCTGCTGGGCCATGCCCATTTGCGGTGGTGTCACAGAGGGGCTGATCACCTCATGTTGCCTTGCCACAGGGCTTGTGGGGGATGGCCAGTCGTCGTCTTGTGGGTGCCCCTGTGTGGTATCCTCATGGTGTACGGGATGAAACAAACAGGGGGATTGAGACAGGTCATGGATGGATCCTACATCGACAGCACCGTTTTCTGTGTCGGAGCATGCTGCCATTAATGCAGTGTCACCTATGGTGCTGCTGCCACCAGAAGCAGTGCCTTCTGTGGCATCCATTGGGGGGACCTGTGGTGCTGCTGTTGTGGGCATGCTGGCTGCTGGGGTGCCTGTTGAAGTCCCCTCCTGTGTGCTGCCACTTGATTTGTGCTGCTGCCGTGTCTTGATCCATGCAGCTGAGGTGGAGGGTCTTTGGCCGTTGGTCTTGGCCCTCTTTGCAGGTGTGCTGGTAGGGGTGTCCTGAAGCTCGTCGTTTGAATCGGACCCTGTGGTGGAGTAAAGGAGGGCGAGCGTTATTTATGGGTCTGTGGAAATTGGAATGGCAATGTATCACATGCATTGGGGTGGTACCTGAGGGTGATTTGGGTCAGGGCCTTGGAGGTGGTTTCATTTTTGTGTGGATTGAGGATGCAGTTGTTTTGCAGCCTGCAGTTAGGGTGTGCATGCTGCACGTGTAGAGGGTGTTTTTAGGATTTTTTATAATTTATGTATTTAATGTGACTTTTAAAGTGCGCTATCAGGCCAATGTATGTGGACGTTCTCCTGGACATGTGTTTCTGTTGCACTATGTGGACACATGGTACTTCACATGATTGAACATTGTGGATTTAGCATTGTTTTATTTGGCCCACCTACCTGATTCGTCGGATGTCTGCACTCCTTTCTCCATCCCTCCGACTCCCTCTATACTCTCCATTCCAATGGTGGAGGCACAGATTTCTTCCCAGGGGGTCAACTTGATGGGTGATTCCGATCCTCCCCCGGTAGCTGTGGCAATGTTACGGTTGGCTGATAGTATGCTCCGTACGCGTATCCGCAAGTCGTCCCATCGCTTTCTGCATTGCTGTGGGTTGCGGGGTGCGGTCCCCACCGCACTTACCCGCTGTGCCACCAGGGCCCATATGGCCTTCTTGTTCGCAAGTGCCGTCCTGGTCATTTGCGTCGAGAAGACGACGGCAGCATTCTCCTGGAGGGTCTCTGTGAGCGCGGTGAGTTCCTCATGGGAGAAGTGGACCTGCCGCTTGCGGTCGCACGCTTTTTTCGCAACTTTTCTCATTTTGATTGTTTTCACTAGGGTGGCTAACGGGTTGGGACGTGTCTCAGGGTAGGATTTTTAATGGTTGTGTTGGGATTCTGATTTTATAGGTGTACGGCGTGCTGTTTCCCGTTCTGGCCCCATGTTTTTACTTCCGTTTCCGTATATTTACGGTCACCGTATTTTGCGATTACCGCTCATTACGGTGACCGCTATGATGGGTGGCGGAATTGCACCTAGGGCGCCGTACGATGGCGGTGAGGGGCGTTTTGGGGACATTTCCGCCATCGCAGACTTTGCACTTCCGCCATGGCGTAATGCTCGTGCCCGATGGGTCAGAATTAGCCGCACTTTACTCCATCGTGCAATGGCGGAAACGCTATTTACGCTATGGCGGTCAGGTCAGTTACTTTCCGCCAGGGTCGTAATGAGGGCCTATGTGTTTTATGGGCTATGGGGTCTTTTACTCCATAGGGTCTCATGTGTTTTTTGATGTGGGTTACACAGCACCCTCTGTGCCGTAACCCAGGGGTGTCATAGCGACCCCCCAACATAGACTCCATACCCTGGGACTGACTACTGTCTCCCAGGGCATGTAAAGTCACCAATTGGCTTTGCTAGTCCCAAATTATGAACAGAAACCAGTACAAACCATCATATTGTGGACGTACTGGTCGGGGCAATTCGATTGACCTGGGGTCTGTTGTTCGAGGGGACACGTCTCCGTCCGCTCTGATCGAGTTTTGGCTGGTGGCAGTGGACAACACTTTTTATATTCGACCGCAAATATATCTATATGGGATTTTCCCATTGTTCGAGGCTACCAACTTTAATTATTTAATTCTTATAGCCTGGAACATACCGTCTGTTTATTTATTTAATATGAATTCACCGGTTGGTATTTTTTGCCAGAGCTTGATTCTAAAAATGGCGTTTGTGTTCTCTTTTGTGACTCCAACCCAAGTCAAGCACTTTTTTCCACTTTTTGGCGGGCTTCTCCACAGAAGCCTCCAAAAGTGGTGCCACTCTGTCTGGGTACCACAAGGGTTGTGGGAGGGGGTTTAGGCACCCTGGACTGAGTTACCTTAGTAACTCAAGTCAAACTCTTGTGTGATTGGCCCAAGTGGTGAGCCGGCCGGCTCACCACTTAGCATGTTTGATAGACAGCTAGGCTGAGTGAATGGGGGTATGCTGCATAAAAGCAGGGCTTTGGGGACTGGAACTTCAGAAGTCGCCACAGGACCTAAGGATCCGAGGAGGGAGAAGCTGAGCTGGCCTGCAACGACGACACCACCGGTGGGACCTGCTGAACCGTCTCACCACTTTTCCCAACGACAGAGGAGATCTCCAGCCCGAAGAGTCTTCTTCCTTCGACTGGTGGGGATAACCAGTCTACCTTCTTTTCGCCTTCCTGGAGCATCTCGTGGCCGCCTTGCCTGTGCCAAGCACCCCGGCAACCGGGATTCCACGTTTTCACCACTACTGCAAACCGAAAGGGTAGTACCTTTGTACCGGAGAACTCCGCGGCTGGTTTCTTCCCTGGCAGTGCAACGACCTTCATCCTTCCTCCATGACGAGATCTTCTCCTCCTCTGGACGACGCTGCGATTTGCACCCGCTGCCAGGAACAACTGCCCCCGCTGGAGGATCCTCTCCATTTAAGGTACCGTGTTACGCCCGGCTTCCCTTGCAACCGTTTGAATGGGGTGTATTAAATCCTCGTCTCTTGAATGTGCACTGAACTAAACCTTTTTCAAACTCCCTCCACAAACTTTGAAGACTCTGGGTAACTGTCTGATCTTGGGCATCTTCTGCCTGGCTCCCTTGAAAGTGGGCCTGGCACCTAAACTTCCTTGCTCAACAGTAGACTGTGCCTTCCTAACTTGCTGTGGTTCTTTAAAAAGTGGTTAGTGTGTATGCTTCCATAATTCTGCTTTTCCCTCCCTTTTTATTTAACTTGTTGGAGTGCCATCGAACGTAAAGCGCTCACCTCTGTCTGGAAATAAGTGGTGTTAACTAAGACTTGTCCAACAAGTAATCAGGGATGTACATATGATAATAGTGACTGTGTTTTGAACTTATCTTACCAAATAGTGCTAGTGTGTTTTATAAGTGTGTGTTAAATAAATAATGATATACTTTTACACCCAAGCTCTGGCCAGTGTTTGCTTGTGCTACTGTATTTCTGTACCTATTTTGTATGCTCTGTATACTGCCTAACTCTTGTTGAGGGAAGTCTGACTGCTCAGCCACAGCTACCAGTGAACCTGTGTGGTGCAGACCTCTACCAAGTGGGTTTACTGCCTAACACCTGTAGTCTTAAATCTTTTGCCGTGGTCCCTAAGGGAACTGCACAGGTTTCTGCCTAACAGTCCTTGAAGCATACATTGGGTTATGAGACTCACACTACACACCTGAACACACAAACCTTGGCCAAACTAAGATGTGTGTGCCTCTGACTTTCATTTTCATTTCTCTGATCAGCATGGTGGGGGTCATGGGAGCTCTGGGGGATCCCCCTTTTAATGCCTCCAGTGATCGCCTGAAGGAGCTGGTGGCTCACCCTGCAACTTAGAGTTCCCCAACCACCCTTTTCTAGCATTGTACCAGTGGCTTTGTCAAGAAACCTGAGGACAGACTGAAATGACATACAAGAAAGAAGTGGTAATCCCAACGAGTATTCCATCTCTTGGATACCGAGATCGTGAACTGTAGAGAAGCCAGAAAAGCAAACTTGTCTCGTGAAACAAAAATAAAAAACTTAATTTTCAGTGGGGAAACCGAGTTACATTTCTTTTGGTTGGAAATTTGCCACAAGTTTGCAGAGAAATTGGGCATTAAGTGTAACTTTACCTTTTTAGAGCTAACGACTAAGATAGGTAATAAGATATGAGATGGGCACCTATATGTTATAATAAACTGCTCAACATCATTAAGTGCTTTATAGAGCAATGTAGATCTCAAATGGCTTTTAATATCCTTATAATGTAATAGAGGGGTATACATTGTTGAATATAATACTAGAATTAAAAAGCAAAAGGCATATTTTGATGAATTCCAACACACTGCTTCTAATCTATGACAAATTAAATTAAATACTGTAGTGAATCGCAGTGCCACGGTCCCCACAAGAGACTGACCCAGGACTGCCTTACGGTGGTTTGTCAAGGGTTTTGACCCATGTTGAATCAATAGACTGGGTAGATGTGGGGATGAGCTGTCGCCGCCCATTATTCTATCCCTGAACAAACTAAATCAATAGACTGGGTAGATGTGGGGATGAGCTGTCCCCGCCCACATTCACGCCAGAATCCAGGAGAACCGCGCAGTGTGCACACACCAAAATGGTCACCTAATCTGCCACCCACCAGTGCAAAGAAAGATGGTTCTGTTCAAAATCCGTTTTTATTGATGTCAAAAAGTTGCTAAAATCATGGGCACAAGACCTCTCTAAAGATACAACCTTCTTGTGGGGGGTTCCACATCACCACTCTACTGTAAGGATGCCATCAAAACAATGTTAAGCAAGGATCCTATACTATCAAGCAAAAGACCACTCTATTGAAATGCATTAATTCAAGACAGATCCCAAAAATGGGTGCAGTGCCAGTTTTATCCACAAACCGGCGCTAGCGGTCTAAACTCTGACAGGAGAACTGCTACTTCAGAAGCTAATCAGCCTCCTGAGACAGCTGGAAACCTTCAAAGGCCCGCTGGTTAATTAAAACTCTTAACCACCTGCTGTTCCCAGAGACAATCTGATTGCATTAACAGGCTAAGAGGCTGGGAAACCTTCTCACCTCAGAGACCCACACAACAGCCCAGGAGATCACATGGACATGCTAACCAAATGCAGAGTGGCCCCCTGGCCTGCTGACCTCAGCCGACACAATAGACCCTTGCACTTGAATGGGGTTTGTTGATTTTCAGTGTGGATTGTAAACAGAGCCCTGCCTGGGAGGGGAGAGACATGTGGTACTCCCAAGTTTCTGGGGGGTGGGCTCAGACACTTTTGTGGAATCATATTGCAGCAAATATATGTTTAAGTTAAATGCTTCTAAAATATTCTATTAAGCTTACAAGAATGTGCAATTTGGAGAACCTCAATCTAAGAAATGTACCCACAATTCAAGACTTAATTCAACTTTGTACCGTGTTCTGAGGCAAAACCCCGCTATTTATTGATATTACAGACACCGGGTTTATGCTAGAAACTTAGTAAATTACTGGAATGTGTGTAGAAGGAGAGTGTACATTGGTGTAATTTTTGATACAGATTTAACATTGGTAAACCAATTAAAAACGAAATTAAGTTGTCATTTTTTTAATGCAAGCCCCCAGGAAGATCAGAGTCGGACAAGCATGGACCATAAGGAATCTGTAATATGTACATGTAATTTCAACAAAGTGTGTATCTAGGAAATATGTATTTGGATCAGAAAAATGATTTGTGTGCCCATTGAAAAGGGCAGTGTCTTTCTGTAAGCCATAAAGATGACACACAACCCAGCTCCCCAATCAAGGAAGAGAGGAGGAACTGGCCAATGATAAGTTGAGAGGGTTGGGCATGCAGAATTAGCCGACTCACCCACTTTCTAAACACATTAAAAAAAAAGACTGCTGGGACAGGTAGAGACATTCACTTTCCACTTTCTTGCGGGATGCTTTGCTGGGAGACTCCAGACTTCAAATCTAGAACTCCAGGGATCCAGAACTTTACTTCAGAACTTGTAGCAGAGAGGCTAACCCACAAGCTGAGTTCCCTTCAGCAGGCCTCAAAAATCATTTGCAAACTATTCAACCGCCGGGCTGTGCGGTTTGCGCTTGCTAAGAATCCACTAGATCCAGACCCGCAGAACCAGAGACCGCTGTGTCCGGAACCGCTAGCAGAACCGATAACAGAACCAGAGACCCAGAGACCAGATCGCTGTGAAGAACCGCTAGCAGAAGTCCAGCCAATCCTGACCCGATCGGTGATGAAGGCGCATTCCTGTCCAAAATCTAGTGTGAGTACCCAGCTAGCACTGTGCCAAAATCAATCTCTTAGTTTAAAATAATCTAATCCAAACTATTTTAGCCTATTAGAACTGCCTCCTAGAATCGTGCCATTCGGTCATCTTTAAAACTGAAAACTGTCATCTGTCATTCTGAGTTTTAAAATTTCAAATCCGAAAAATGACCTTTACTAAATCGGCCGTATCTCCGGAAACGTTTGTGCTAGTAGCGAGTTTTAACTGCCATCTTAAGGCTAAGATTCTAAGCTTCCTAACGAGCCTAGATCCGACTTCCTACTCCTTATAGTGCCTCCGTAATTGCGCTCGACGTACGCCACTAAATTGCCGCGATTTGACATTTCGCTTAATTTCAGCCACGTGTAAAAATATTCGTCCTTGCTTTCCTTTGCTGAAATTCGTTTGCAACCTGACAATCATTCATAGAGCATTGCTAAAGTGATCCTGAACTGATTCAAAGTATCTATCAACTACCCTGAACCCCCTATAGGGAATTAAAAGCCTTTTTAGCATATGTGTTCACTTAATTGCAACCACATCAAAGTATCTTGCCTGTGTTTAAAACTCCTACCTGTTTTCCTCTAAGCTTGCTAGGGGGGAACTGAATTATATTTGATTGCATTCCTGAGAACTGTGTGATTTCCTTCCATCTCTTTACATTGCATAAAGGGGGGGGGGGAATTGTCAAAGAAAAGTGATTACATTGGCCCTCATTAGGACCCTGGCGGAGTGGGTTTCCGCCAGCGCTAATCGCGGCGGACCCGTCCGCCGTACTACGAGTTCCCTTAGCGCCATGGAGGTTTTCTCCGCCTGGTTTTACCGGGCGGAGAAAACCATGGCACTAAGGGACCTCGTTGTTAATTACGCCGCCGTACTTTACGGCGGCGTAATTAACTCCTTCCCCACTCCCATTATACCCTATGGGGCAAGAATGGGAATGGGGAAGGGTAAAATGGGGATTGGGGATTTACCGCTCCGCCAAGGTCGGCATGGGGTGGTAAATCCGCCAACCCCCATGGCGCTATCGGCGGCTTTCCGCCATGCTCCGCGGTGCATTTAGCACCGCGGATTCCGCCAGGGTCGTAATGAGGGCCATTGTCTTTTGTTGAAGTCACATTGTCCTTGAAGCCATAAAAGCATTCTCAGCTACTTTATCCTCTCTATATCACTTCTAAGCCATCAAAAAGAGTGTACCACTGTAACATTATCATTTGCTGATCACTATCATCCTCACAAGTGTGCTATCAAATATTAATTTACTATAAAAGTGTGATAGATATATATTGTTTAATTTTCAAATAAACCTTTTAATTTGCAAAACAAACCTACTTCTTGGCTGAGTGGAGTCAGGGGGATTCTAAGAGAGGGGTGTTATATAAGGGTTGTCATCCAGAGTAAACGAACTGGACATAAAAATATATCAATAAGGGTTTCCCTCAGCATCCCAGACTAGGCATTGACTTAGCTGTGGTGTTGAATTGAAGTCGCTTACAAAGTGTGGGCTCGGAGCCGGGATATCCTGGGTTAGATTTACCACTTGTGCAGCTTAATACAGTGTGCCAACTGACCGGAAACACATATCCGGTTAGATCACCAAGCTGTTTTACACTGTGAAAGCACCCCTCAAAGGAACGCTCTAAGGAAACGGTCTGTTTTGCAAAATAAAATACAAACTTCTGTAAGTCAGGAAGGAACTCAAATTCCAGAATGACGACACTGGTAGACATCAAAATAGCCAGAGAGCACTTCTTACATAAGCTATTTGTGAGAGGTGAATGGACTGAGCTGGGCCAGGATGCGTGGTTGCAGGCAATCACACAACAGGTCACTGCAACTGGATTAGATATCTGGAGAGATCAGGGTCCCTTACATGTGGCCCTGAGTGAACTATACATGGCTCCTAAAGCTAAAGATGAACACGAAAAGATCGTTAGGATAGCGGCATATTTGTATCTATATGGGAGCCATGCAGGACAAACATGCTGAAGGCCAAGATCTGGCAAATAGGCAACAGATCGCGTTAGAGAAGGCCCAATCTGACCTGGTCTCTTCTGAGCAGAGGATGCACAGAAGCCAGGAGTCAGAAAATGAGAGCAGACAGTATCTCATTAAAATCAAAGAGGACATGTGTATCCTGCAACAGGAAAAGTCTGACCAGGATACCAGATTTCTGGCCTTGCAGAAGGAGTACCAAGAAGGTTTGGACTCCTTACTGCAGAGCCAGAAAAAGCTGGAGTAACAATTAGATTTCAATAGGGCATGTGCTGAGCAGGTAGTCACCCTGCAAAGCCACCTAAATAGGGAAAAGGCAGAGAGCAATAAACTGATCCTGAAAGACCTGGATACCCAGGCAGAGTTTGATCAGGAGCGCCAGAAAGCTGGTGCCTTTCAAAGGCAAAGGGACGACCTGGCGGCACAGATGCAGACTCTTAGTCAGGAAAGGGGCACCTAAGGCCAGGAAGTCTGCCATTTAAAAAGAAAAACTGAAGAAAATCACTTGGCCCTCCAGGGGCTGGGTGACCTCCAAAAAGAGCATTAGAACTTGTTAGAGCACACCAGGAGGGTGGAAGAGGCTCTGGCAAGAAAGGAGCAGGCCAGTAGGGATGGGTCTCAGGAGGTAACCCTCCTGCAGCAAAGACTGGCCCAGTACTCCAGGACCAATCAGGAGGCACAGAGAGAGAATGAGGCTCTCTGTCAGCACAATGATAGGCTCCAGCAACAGGTAGCCATGCAGGAGAGACTGAGTCTAGTAAGGCCTTAACTGAGGAACTGAAAGCACAGGCTCTTGCATTGCAACAGGGAGCAGGGGCTGATAGAGATGAGGTTTGCTGGGAAAGGGAAACGCCTGAGCATAACCTCAGGAGCCCTAGTACCAGAGACCTTCATCTCTCCCAGTCCCTGGACTCTGCCACCCCCATGTCCCCTGGCGCACATGAGCACAGGGCCACAGGGATGGCAGATTACTATCCAGCCAAAAGGATGGGGCTCATAGGCCAGTACCACCCAGGAATGGAAGGACGGGCATCCGGGTATGTGCACCTAAGTACAGTGCAATTTAGTGGAGAACCCCAGGAGAGTAGGCCCACTAAGGGCATCCTGAAAACCTCTGCCCAGTTAGGTCAGTGGGGGGTACCCATCAAATCCTGGTAGCAAGGAGGGATCTGAAGACTCCTCTGAGCGTCACAGGGCCCAGGAGACCAGGTCCCCACATTCTGCCAGCTATTCCCAGGCTCGCAGAATCCGGGAAAACCTGGAAGATCAGACGGGCACCTCTGGGAGCAGTGCTTCTGAATCAGAGGATGAATGGACCAGGGATACCCGAACCAAAAAGCCCAATAAGGTGAAAAGGGCCTTGCTTAAGGACCCCTTAAAATAGATTAAGGCAATCAGGAGTGTCATCACGCCTTATCATAAGAACGCCAAGTATTCTGTTTGGGAACACTTGGAGTTCTATGAGCAAATGGTG
Organism: Ambystoma mexicanum; assembly: GCF_040938575.1. Taxonomy (NCBI): domain Eukaryota; kingdom Metazoa; phylum Chordata; class Amphibia; order Caudata; family Ambystomatidae; genus Ambystoma; species Ambystoma mexicanum. The sequence continues at coordinate 103,922,313 of NC_090935.1, read as the reverse complement.
GAGACTTTCCATTTGAAGGACAGCAGTAGCTGCATCCAGTACGTCAAATGGACATTCTCCCCTGAATACTCCAGTTTCTTTGCGGGGCTGAAGGACCAACACCATTCAAGATGGTCCACATATAGGGTGGCCATCTTGAAACATTTTTCTGTACATAGGAATCGCCAAGAGGCTCGCAAGGCAGCCTACAATTTGCAATGTGGGGAGGATCAGGCCCCACAAGAATTTGTGCAAGAATTGAAGCGTGCCTTTGCGCAGACCACCAGAAGGGTGCGCACGGACAGCAGAGAATTCATCAACTCATTTTTCCATGCTCTTCCTAAGTACATAATGACCCAGCTCGTGAGAGATTTTCACAAGAAAAGATCTTTAGACTGGGTCATTGAGCAAGCCACCCGGATCTATGAGGTGCAGAAGCCCATAGAAAATAAAAGTAATGCGCAGAAAAACCCCAAAACCAACAGCACCCCTTGCTGCTGCCAAGGCTGCAGAGGTAATGGTTGCCCCCGTTTTAAATTTGGAGATGGGGGGCCTAAAAACCTGCCTGCACCAAATAATTCACAGCCCAGAAGGCCCTCGGGCCAGTCACAGACAGGGAGTCGAGGAGGTAGTCCCACAAATGGGGTCCCTCGCTCCCCTGATTACGTAAGTCCCCGCTACAAGGGAAACCAACCCATCCTGGGTTATGTGTGGACTCCTCCAGCCCAAGGGAGGGATCCAGTCAAGCACCTAACCCAGAGAACTTCACTCCAAACTTCCCACAGGAGGGCAGAAATTCACCAAACCCTGGGCCGAACTTTTTCCCCAGGTATCCACAAGGTTTCCAGCCCCAAACTCATCCATCCTTCTTTCCCCAATTCCCTGAGTCCAGACAACCTAATCCGGGAGAGGGGAGGTCAAGGGTGGAGGGGTACCCAAATCTTCCCAACCTAGGGTATTACCAGAGAAGGGATAGCTACCCTTCCCAGGAGCAGCCAAGGGGAGAAAACTGGACCCCGTATCAGCCTGAGCGGGTTTCCCAGTTAGAGCGCCAGGTCCAAATCATGGCATGGGATCTGGGTCACATGCTGAGGGCGCAACAGAACCCTCAGATGAGCATGCCACCACAGAATGCCCCAAACTCTGGGCCTGGTGCTCAAGAACAATGATGTGGGCAGCACCCCGATAACCCACCGGTTCCCAGGGAGGAGGCACAAGGGGAAGGGGGATGTAAAGCCTTGGAGGAAGCTTCCTTCCCAACTTGTAAACAGCCCCTGGAAAACCAGGAACCGGAAACAAAATCTCCTACCCCTGAAAGTCTGCCACCCAAGGAGCAGAGAGGAGATAGGAGAAACAAAGGACCCAAACAGACCCACTTTGTGGAGGAGGTACAGGTCTTCCAATTTGAGGCAGAGGGATCCTCGGAAGATCCTGGGAATAGGATCTTCTCCTTCAGAGATGGGGGAACTCCTCCCAAGGAAAAATGGGTCCCAAAAGCTTCCAATCTAGACTGGGTAGATGTGGGGATTGAGCTGTCGCCGCCCATCATTCTATCCCAGAACCAACAATACCAAAAACCCCTGGTTCAAACCCATCCTGGTGACTGCCTCCAAAAAGACAGGGGCGGCCCAGAACCGGAACCAGGGGAACCTAAAACCGAATCAACAGACTGGGTAGATGTGGGGATTGAGCTGTCGCCGCCCATCATTCTATCCCAGAACCAACAATACCAAAATCCCATGGGTCAAACCCATCCTGATGACTGCCTCCAAAAAGGGGGGGGGGCGCCCCAGAACCCGAAACCATTTCCAGTTGCCAACTTTTTCTTTCAGATTCCCCAGGCTCTTCACAGAATTCTGCCCAAATCTCTTCTCTCGCCATGTCCAAAACCAGAAAATTAGCCCACCAGTTGTCCAAAAATGTGCATTATCTGTGCCCCCTTGAGGAGAAGGAGGGAAGATACTATGCCCCGGTACAAGTACAGGGGCAGGGTACAATTTTGGCACTGGTGGACACTGGATCCCAAGCTACCCTTCTGTCCAAAAGGGCCTTTGATGAACTAAATGCAGGAAGGGGGAGAATTACCGCATTCATCTCACCTCTCTTCCTGGACAACTGCAGAACTTTGATGGGAAGGAAATTCCCGTCGAGGGGACTGCAGATTTGGACATCAAAATTGGGCGACACAAGGTGAAACACCCGGTCATAGTAGTGAATCCAGAGGGCACCCCTTCTTTACTAGGGAATGACCTCCTGAGAAGGTTGTCACCCCTAATAGATTGCGTGAACAAGGTGCTCTGGACCCAGACCGCCGACCAATAAAATTAAAACAAAGTGTCAACCATGTTAGTTTAAACGGCACCTGCCACATGGTTGAACAAAAATCTGACCAAGTAGAATTTCACTTCCAGAACAACCAAATTCCAGACGTGACAGTAATAGCAGTAGGACAACAGACTGGTGATGGGGGGTCCTCTCTATTTCTGAAAATCAACCTTCCTTCCAGTTTAAGGTGGTATTCCACACTGGAAGGAAACACTCTGAAATGCTTTACCAATCCACAATCAGACACTCCCACTCCTATAGTGCAGAAAGATGTGAGATCAGCTCAGAGCCTGGCTGATATTCAGCAAATTGGAGAGCAGTTCATCCCTGTTCAGTTAAATGATGGGAAGGACTCTGTTCTCGCTCGAGTGTGTGTGAACAACGGTAAGAGCTTCATCAGCGAAGCCATGTTCCGCCAACTCCCAAAAGATCCAGCCATTCCCACATTCAAACTGATAGACAAATGGGAAATGGACCTGGAAGCACCTAATTCCAAACATCTCCTGCCAAGCAGGTGTATGCTCAAAATCTCCATTGGCAACAAGAGCATAGTCCATAATTGTTGGGTCGTGCGAGATGTCACTGCCGCCTTTTACTTAGGCAGTGACATTCTCAATCGCTTTGCCATTAGTTTGGACCTAATAAACTTCAAAGCTTGGTCCCGATTAGCGGATAATCCCATGTGCTTTGATGATCCAGAAAAAGCATTTAGGTCAGCTCAATTGCTACCTTATGCAGTTGAAATTCAGATTAAAGAGGAAGTCACCATCCCAGAAAGGACCCGACAATTCTCCCTGGAAGTGAAAGTTAAAAGAGGACAAAAATTGAAAAACCCTTATGCTTATATTCATCTAAATGTTTTCCTTCAACAGCAAGAGTTAGGGGTAAACCCAACACCATTAGTCAACATAGAACATGACACCATTCCAATAGAGGTGGATAACAGTGACTTAAAGAGTATTACTCTAGCCGCAGGCACCATTATTGGAATGGCGACCGACATTTCTCCATTGATTTAGGAAATGAACTGTTAGGACCAATCCCCAAGGACTGTTTTGACAGTGACAGTGATGACAATACAACACCAGACAGGATTTTCACCCGGCATGGGGGGAACTTCCTGGTGTACACTTCTTGCCCTTATGGTAAGGAAGATGTGACTTGTGACTTCAGGAGGGATGAGGTGATTTTCCAGGTCCATGAGGGCTGCCTTTCCCACCTGAAGCCTCCAGTCCAAATCAGCACTCTGACCAGGGACTTCTCTACCCAGCTGGAGGAGGCCGCTGAGATAGCAAAACCAGAAGTCTGTCCAGGCTTCAGGCAGATGGTGGAAGAGAGAGTCAACCTGGCTGATGCCTGTGTGACTCTGGAACAGAAGCAAAAGTTGAAACAAGTTTTCTTGGATTTCCAAGATCTCTTTGCGGTAAACTCATATGACTGTGGTCGCACCGACATCCACACCACAACAATTCCCACGGACCCTGGAATGACTCCAGTGTTTGTGAAGCAATATTGTTTGCCTCTCGCATCCATGAAGTCCCTTACTGAAATAATTAAGAACCTTGAGTCCTGGGGAATAATCCGTCCAGTACACAGCACCTTCAATAATCCGGTGCTGGGAATATTGAAGCCAAACGACCAGTGGAGACTCTGTGCCAACCTTAGGGAGCCCAACAAACGGGTCCATACTTCCCAATGGCCTCTGCCCTACATTGACCAAGGGCTGGCCCAGATCCAGGGGTCACAGGTATTCACAGCAATAGACCTGACCAATGGATACTGGACCGTGCCTGTCAGTAGGGAGGACCAATTCAAACTGGCTTTTACCTTTGGGGGCCAGCAGTACACATGGACCCGGACTCCCTTCAGATACCTCAACTCCGGCAATTAATTCAGCATTTTCCTACATAAGGCCATGCCCGACCTGGGTGCAAGGGTTAACCTGGCTTATGTAGATGATGTCCTCATCAAAAGTTAATCTGTGAAAGAACACATAGCGGAGATCTGTTATGTTCTGACACAGTTGAACCCGTGTTAATTTCTTGGGGCATGAGATTACTCCTCAGGGTCTCTGTCCCCAAGAAAAGAAAGTGGAAGCACTCCAGAAACTGAAGGATCCCACAACTCTGCGGGAACTAAGGAGCTGTCATGATGCCCGCTCCCGGGGAGCCGGTTCAAGCCCTGCGTCCCCGAAAGCGGACATCCAGTCCCCAAGGAAGGACCTAGCAACCCCATATAGGGGCCCTTTGGACAGTGTCCTGGCGCCTATGGCGCCAGGCTCATAAAAGACATCAGTCCTGGCGCCATAGGCGCCAGGCTCATTATGGATGTGCTTGGGTGCACTTACCTGATGCAGACCATGCTGCAGGATCCTGGCCTCCTTGAGGCCTGAAAGGAACTACTTTACCTGTGGGACTAATTTACCATCCGGGCGTGGTCGGGGAAGGATACATACCTGATTGGAGGAAGGATGCATACCTGGAACTTCTTCCAAGGCTATTTAAACCCCACCCCGAACAGCCACACGTGCTTTGCGTTGTTCTGCATCTAGCAGCTGGACGCTCACCGTGTCTGCCCCTGCATCCTGTCTTCTGCCACGCCTGCCAGCATCCTGGATCACCTGCAAAGGAAGAGAAGAAGAGAACAGAAGAAGGAAAAGTCCTTACCTGCTAAATCCGCATCCCGGAGACATCTCGCCGACAATCCTGAAAAGGAAGACTTTTATTTAAAAGCTCATCGCGTCGATCGCTGCAGTGCTGCATTCCACTCACCTTTACTGGGCGCCTCCATGTTCAGCAGCGATCATCCGGATTCGCAGCCACGCCCCAGCGCCTACGGAGAAAAAGACCAGAACAAAAGGTGAGAGAGAGAAGGGAATAAGGAAAGCTAAATCTCCATGTTAAGACTTACCTGTTGATTCATTCCCTCTTCATTTCGGGTCCGCGCCGCATCCTGGCATTTCCGGACCCCGGCCCCTAAGTGGAAAAAGAGACATCAGCGTTAATGAGCGAATGAAAAGACATTACCAAAAAACGCTCATTAAAGACTTACCTGATTTCTACAAGGATTTCACCTCTCATCTCGGGTCGGTGCCTGTTCCCCGGCATTCCGTACCCCCCTATGGGGAAAAAGACACTAGCATTAGTACATTAATGCATGGACACAAGGGGAACCTCTTATCAAAAAACTCACCTGGAAGCCAAGCAAGTTTGGTTCTCACCAATTCAAAAATCCAGTGAAGTAACTGGATACCTACGCGCCCCTGCATCAGAAGCAGGATGGAGAGCTCGTCCTTCCAGACCCTAAGGTGAGACGCTACGAGGAATCAGAGAAGGGTTTCGAGGAGGGTGAGAGGGGAAAGTGGGAGGCTGATTGCATTACCCCACAGACAGTTAATCCCCTATTTTCGCCTACAGAAGGATACTTCTGCGAGCCAGACAAGCCAGATTTGGGGGCCCGGTCCAGTCCGTCTTCCGAACCCTGCGCATCACCTTAGAAGAGGTCACAGCAGCGCGAACCAGACCAGCGCCTCTGTGGGAGTCAGGTGAGCGTTACAGAACGCGAAGCCTTCCTACAAATTCCCACCCAGGCGCTATGGAAAGTTCTGAGACTGATCAGTTGGCTCAATTACTGGGGGAATTACGGGCCGAAGTACATGCTGCTCGTCAAGAGACTAATGCCCTTAGGAGGGTATTAATAATATCAAAGGAAAGAACTGATGACCTGGCCAGAAAGCATTTGCAAGGTCAAGCTGGGCAAACTCCTCTACCCGGTTCTGGAGGGAACCCCGCTCCTGTGGTTTCCAGTAACCCTGTGCAGATTAATCTACCTGGAAACATGCCGCTGGCCCCACCCGAACGCTTTGCTGGGGACCCCAAATGATTCGCCGTATTCATGAATCAGTGTCGTTTGCACTTCCTATGCAGACCTGGGGCCTTCCCTAATGATCAGACCAAGGTAGCCTTTGTATTGTCATATCTCAGCGGCTGCGCTGCCGATTGGTCAGTTCCACTGGTTACTCAAGATGACCCGATTCTCCGTGATTTTCAAAGGTTTCAAGCAAGCATGGAAAGGTTATTTGCTCGACACTCTCAGGTGCAGGCTCTGGATGACGAACTTCTATCCCTGCGACAGGGCAATCAGGACCTCCTATCCTATATTGCAACCTTTAATAGACTAATTGTGGAAACGGGATGGCCAGAGGATAAAAGAGTCATGTTGTTTTATCGAGGCCTACGCGGAGAACTTAAAGATGTCTTGGCCCAAGTTGTAAATCCGCCCCAAGAATGCACAGAGTATATAGACTTAGTGGTCCAATTGGATCACAGACTTCAAAACAGAAAAGCAGATTGGTCCAGGTTTGAGACCCTGGTGTTGGTCAAGACCCATGCTAATCCCAAGGGAGTTGATGTCTCTGAGCCTATGCAAATTGGAGGGGTTAAAGGACCCTTAACTCAAAAGGAACTTGAAAGGAGGCGACAGTTAAAATTATGTCTTTATTGTGAGAATTCTGGACACTTTCTACAAGATTTTCCGGCAAAACCGCCCGAAAGGCGGTAGGAGCCGCTGATAAAAACCATGAAGACTCTGTTTCGGGAAACGACTCCGCCCGACAAGTGTAGGGGTCCGCTTGCCGAGCTTGAAAACTAACTCTCAGACCTCGCATTTCATTGTGCCAATGGTTCTCGTAGATCCAGAACAGCCTAAGCGGTTGCATGCAATAAAGGCATACATCGATAGTGGGGCTATTGGAAACTATGTGGATCGTGAATTGGTCTCTAGGATTAACCTCCCTCTCCGTCCTAAAACCAGCAAAGATGTCATCACCACAGTCGATGGAACTGAAATTGCCTCTGGACCGGTAACACATTCCACTACTGAGGTGACTCTTATTGGTCCCGACGGTCATCGGAAGGGTGTTGTGTTTGATGTAATCAAGCTCCACAGTTTCAGGTTATTCTTGGAATCCCTTGGTTAGAGACACATAATCCTCGAATTGATTGGCGAGCTAAGAGAATAACCTTCCCGGATTGTACACAAACCTGCTACCCAGAAAACCTGAAGATTAATCTAGCATCTGTAACCTCTGCCTCCATGCAACTACCTCCGGAATACCAAGACTTTCAGGACGTCTTCCAAAAGGAACAGGCCAACACGTTACCTCCTCACAGATCGTACGATTGCCAAATCGATCCGGTGCCCGGTGCACAACCCCCGTGTAGCAGGATTTATGCCCTTATCGAACCTGAGAATCTGCATTTGAGACAATATTTGGATCAATACCTAACTAATGGTTTTATTCGCCCGTCAAAGTCCCCGGCATCCTCGGCTTTATTCGTCGTACCCAAAAAAGAAGGCGACCTTAGAACTTGTATCGATTACCGCGCATTGAACCAGATAACGGTTAAAAACCGTTATCCTCTGCCTCTGATCCCTGAACTCCTTGACCAGGTGAAGGACGCTTGCATATACACCAAGTTAGATCTCCGGGGGGCTTATCATCTGGTACGAGTTAAAGAAGGCGACGAATGGAAAACTGCCTTCCGTACTAAATACGGATTATTCGAGTACCAGGTGATGCCTTTCGGATTGTGTAACGCGCCGGCTGCCTTCCAATACTTCATGAATGATGTCCTTCGGGAACTCATCGATGTTTGTGTTGTCGTATATATCGATGACATTCTGGTGTACTCCTCTTCGGAATCTGATCACAGAAAACACGTCAGGGCAGTACTTAAAAAACTGCGCCAACACAAACTATTTGCTAAATTGGAGAAATGTGTTTTCCATACCACAGAAGTTGAGTTTCTAGGTTTCATCCTGACACACAAAGGAGTCCGAATGGACTCAAGAAAAGTGGATGCCATCCTCAAATGGTCATCACCTAGCTCTGTAAAAGGGGTTCAAAGCATGCTCGGCTTTGCCAATTTCTATCGCAGGTTTATCCCGGAATTTTCACGTGTGGTACAACCCATTACTGCACTCTTGAGGAAAAATAAACGTTTTGAATGGTCTGAAGAAGCCGAGCAGGCCTTTCACGATTTAAAAGCTAAGTTTACCTCTGCACCTATATTGTAACACCCGCGTCCAGATCTCTCTTATGTCGTTGAGACTGACGCATCCAGCCTAGCCATGGGAGCTGTCCTGTCCCAAAGAGATCTCGAAACCAACCAACTGCATCCCGTAGCATTTTGGTCCAGAAAATTCTCGGCACCCGAGGTTAATTATGCAATCACGGACAAAGAACTGTTAGCAATTAAGTCCGCTTTTAAAGCCTGGCGGCATTATCTGCTTGGCACTCGACATACCATCACAGTGATCACTGATCACCGGAATTTACAGTATTTGAAAACCGCCAAGGCTCAGTCATCACGGCAGCTCCGATGGGCTTTGTCTTTCGCTGAATTTGATTTTGTGATTACTTATCGACCTGGCTGCAAGAATGGCAAAGCAGACGCCTTATCCCGAATTGGAATGGGAGAATCTGATACAAACTCAGAACCAGTACCAATAATTCCCGAACAGAGGATTCTAGGCATGACTTCATTACAGACGCTTGAAGACATTCAAGCCAGAGTGAAACAATTCCTGAACCCTACAACCTTACAGGATTGGATACAAAAGGGATCAGACTTTACCATAGATAATGGTTTACCTTATTTTCAAGGACGCTTATTCCTGCCACATAAGGAATTACACGAACTAGTTATTTCCGGTTATCATGATGCATTAATAGAGGGACACCCCGGTATTGCCAAGACAGAGGAAAAGGTGAAACGACAATTTTGGTGGCCCTCTTGGTGAAAAGATGTTAAATCTTTTGTGATGTCCTTTGGTGTTTGCGCCCAAAATAAAAGTCAAAAGAAAAGACCAGCCGGTCTCCTTCAACCTCTAGACATACCGCCAGCACCCAGGCACACCCTATCAATGGATTTTATTACGGACCTGCCTCCTTGTTCGGGGTACAATACTATTCTGGTAATTGTGGATTTGTTTTTCAAAATGGCCCACTTTATTCCTTTGAAAGGTTTACCTTCAGCTTCTGTCCTAGCCAAAGAATTCCTCGAAAATATTGTTCGGCTACATGGATTCCCATCTATACTAATCTCTGACCGGGGAAGTCAATTCATTTCCCACTTCTGGCGCAAATGTTGTCAAATGGCGCAAATCGACGTAAGATTCTCGACCAGTCACCACCCTCAGACCGATGGTCAGACCGAGAGGACAAATCAGACCCTTGAGCAATACTTACGGTGTATGTTACAGCAATCTGAAAGCAACTGGAAAGACATTCTTTGGATAGCCGAATAGGCATATAATAATTCGGTATACTCTGGAACTGACCACAGTCCTTTTTATACTTTGTTTGGGCATCACCCTCGAACCTCAAATTTTGACTCACCTCAGAACCTCGGAATGCCTGCAGTAGAACATCTGCATTCTACAATTACCCAAGCCTTCAAAGAGGCAACTACGCATTTACAACAAGCCAAGAGAAAATACAAGGAGAATTCTGATCTACATCGGAGTGAAGCACCTCCGTATCAGATTGGGGATCAAGTGTGGTTAGCTACCAGACATTTACCACTCAAAGGCCCTCGAACCTTTAACCCAAAATATCTGGGACCTTATTCTATTACGGCAATAATTAACCCAGTGGCTGTTAAACTTGATTTATCAGCTAGTATGCGAATTCACCCTGTTTTTCATGTGTCACTTCTGAAACCAGTGGTACCCGGAACCCGACTACTCAAACCTCCAGAACCTATTCTAATAGATGGGGAGCCCGAATTCGAAGTGAAGAACATTTTAGACTCAAAAATGTTTAGGTCAAAGCTGTTCTACCTAATTGATTGGAAGGGGTACGGACCTCAGGAGAGGTCGTGGGAACCCAGCGACCATGTGCATGCACCTCGATTAGTCAGGAAATTCCACCGACTCTTCCCAGACAAACCAAAACCCCCGGAGGGAACAACCTTGGGAGGGTCCTTGGGGGGGAGTGCTGTCATGATGCCCGCTCCTGGGGAGCCGGTTCAAGCCCTGCGTCCCCAAGGAAGGACCCAGCAACCCCATATAGGGGCCCTTTGGACAGTGTCCTGGCGCCTATGGCGCCAGGCTCACAAAAGACATCAGTCCTGGCGTCATAGGCGCCAGGCTCATTATGGATGTGCTTGCTTGCACTTACCTGATGCAGACCATGCTGCAGGATCCCGGCCTCCTTGAGGCCTGAAAGGAACTACTTTACCTGTGGGACTAATTTACCATCCGGGCGTGGTCGGGGAAGGATACATACCTGATTGGAAGAAGGATACATACCTGGAACTTCTTCCAAGGCTATTTAAACCCCACCCGAACAGCCACACGTGCTTCACGTTGTTCTGCATCTAGCAGCTGGACGCTCACCGTGTCTGCTCCTGAATCCTGTCTTCTGCCACGCCTGCCAGCATCCTGGATCACCTGCAAAGGAAGAGAAGAAGAGAACAGAAGAAGGAAAAGTCCTTACCTGCTAAATCCGCACCCCAAAGACATCTCGCCGACAATCCTGAAAAGGAAGACTTTTATTTAAAAGCTCATTGCGTCGATCGCTGCAGCGCCGCATTCCACTCACCTTTACTGGGCGCCTCAATGTTCAGCAGCGATCATCCAGATTCGCAGTCACGCCCCAGCGCCTAGGGAGAAAAAGACCAGAACAAAAGGTGAGAGAGAGAAGGGAATAAGGAAAGCTAAATCTCCATGTTAAGACTTACCTGTTGACTCATTCCATCTTCATTTCGGGTCCGCGCCGCATCCTGGCATTTCCGGACCCCGACCCCTAAGGGGAAAAAGAGACATCAGCGTTAATGAGCGAATGAAAAGACATTACCAAAAAACGCTCATTAAAGACTTACCTGATTTCTACAAGGATTTCACCTCTCATCTCGGGTCGGTGCCTGTTCCCCGGCATTCCGTACCCCGGCCCCTTGGGGGAAAAAGACACTAGCATTAGTACATTAATGCATGGACACAAGGGCAACCTCTTATCAAAAAACTTACCTGGAAGCCAAGCAAGTTTGGTTCTCACCAATCCGAAAATCCAAAGTAACTGGATACCTACGCGCCCCTGCATCAGAAGCAGGATGGAGAGCTCGTCCTTCCAGACCCTAAGGTGAGATGCTATGAGGAATCACATAAGGGTTTCGAGGAGGGTGAGAGGGGAAAGTGGGAGGCTGATTGCATTACCCCGCAGACAGTTAATCCCCTATTTTCGCCTACAGAAGGATACTTCTGCGAGCCAGACAAGCCAGATTTGGGGGCCCGGTCCAGTCCATCTTCCGAACCCTGCGCATCACCTTAGAAGAAGTCACAGCAGCGCGAACCAGGCCAGCGCCTCCGTGGGAGTCAGGTGAGCGTTACAGGAGCCTCCTTGGACTGACTAATTACAGCAGAAAGTTCATTGAGGGCTACGCGGAGATCACCAGACCCCTGATTCATCTCTTGAAGGGGGGTCAAGTTGGAATGGGGTCCAGAACAATCCGAGGCAATAAGACAACTCAAGAGAAGCCTCTCACAAGCGCCTTGCCTAGCTTACCCTGTCAGAAACAAGGAGTTCTTCCTGGAGACAGGGTTTTCTAATACGTGCTTGATGGCAGTATTATACCAAAAGTATGACAAGGTCAATAAAGTAATCTCCTATGCGAGCAAAACTTTATCCTCTGTGGAGGAAAAATTCAACGATTGTGAGAAGGCACTCCTGGCAACGGTGTGGGCATTGAAGAATTACCGCCCGTTTATCCAGGGGCAACACATCATAGTGGAGACTCCACACCAGCCTCTGCAATATCTCCAAAGTGACAGAATCCGGGCCGGAAATGTGAGTAATTCCCGAATTACTTCCTGGATTCTGTCAATGCAAGGCTTTCCTGTGGAGGTCAGATATGGCCAAAACAAGAAGAGTCCCCTCGCGCAAGGTCTGGCTGACTTGCATGATTGTGCCAGAGAAAACTGTCTCCAGGACGAAAGTCTAAAAATCAAGGACAACATGGAGGCATACCTTAATTCCCCACACAAAGTCTTTGAAGAAGACAAGTGTGAGGGAATGCCTACTGTCTATGTGGATGGATGCTCTTACCATGTTGACAACAATGGGGAGAAAGAACTGGTGGCCGGCGTGGGGAATTCATGGGTGAAGGAGTTTCCAGAACCCTCCGCTGGATACAAAATTGGTCCCCGAAGTAGTCAGGTGGCAGAGTTGATGGCTGTGCATCAGGCCATCCTCACTGCTGTCCAACATCAACTCCACAAACTGGTCATAATCACAGATTCGGATTATGTACGGAACGGGTTCGTGGAGCACCATCCAAGGGGATCTAATAGAAATAGAGTCCTGTTGGGGGAAATCCAGGTCACTGCTATCACTAGGTCCCAGACAAATGCTCACAATGATCTTTCAACTGCACAATGGAGTAAGGAGACCCCTGATGCTGATTTGATTACAGCTCAGAAGGGGGACCCAATAATTAGTACGTTTTACCAACACATTGAGGACCCTGAGAACTTTCCCCTGATGGATACCGATTACATTGGGAAAGAGGACCTAAGAGTGTTGATGAAATGTCCAAAAAGGTTCCCAATCCAAGACGGTTTGTTGGTAAGGAAATCCCAAGCTGGCCATGATCAGTGGGTGGTTCCTACCTCATTCCGAAGCCTGATGTTAAGTCACGCCCATGGTGCGGCCACCGCCGGTCATAGGGGGTTTCATACAACACTTGAAATCTTAAGAGAGATTGCATACTGGCCACATATGGGCCAGGACCTCAACCAATACTTGAAGAGGTGTCTGATGTGTGCACAATTTCAGCCATCATCCCTCACACACCGTGCACCTCTCCAAAAGAGGGGGATGACACTGGCATGGTCAGATTTGCAAATCGACTTCGTAGGCCCTGTAATTCACTTGTCTAGAGGAAACAAGTACATGTTGACCGTCACATGCTTGTTTACCAAGTGGGTGGAATGTCTCCCGGCCCCAAACTGCGAGGCAGAAACAGCAGCTGCCCTGATGATTAACCACATCTTTTCCCGTTTTGGTCTACCTCAAAGGATTGAGTCAGACAGAGGTAGTCATTTCACCAGCGAGGTAATGACAAAGATGTGGGAGATACTGGGGGTCAAAAGGAAGCTACATATTGCTTACCGGCCAGCTTCTCCTGGAGCAGTAGAGAGATACAACCGAACCATTGTGAGCATATTAAAAAAGTTTGTGGCAGATTCTGGGCTAAGTTGGGATATCCGATTACCTCTGGTCCTAATGGCCATCAGATCTACCCCTTCATCTGCAACTAAAATGTCACCATTTGAGTTGATGACCGGACGCAAGATGGTGCTTCCCCAGCATTTGCTCTACAGGACCCAAGAGCAGACACTGATAAATGCCTCCACAACTCATGAGTATGTGGAGAATTTAAGTAAACACCTCCAGCATACTTTTGCCTATGCTCAGCGGAATCTAGAAAGATCAGCTGATAGCATGAAAACCCACTACGACCTGAAGACCACCAGGAAGGAATATACTGTGGGAGACCGGGTCTATCTATACAATTTCCAAAAGAACCAGGCCAAACAGCGAAAATGTTTGCTTACATGGAAGGGACCGTTTGAAATTATAGACAAAATCTCCCCTGTAGCCTACAAGATCTGCATCCCCAAAGGTAGTTCGGCGGAAGGGGAAGACAAGTGGGTACATATAAATCAGCTAAAGTGTTGCCATCCCAGGCACACTCTGCAGCAACTGGAGGAGTCCTCTGTAATACCAGAGGGGGCCGCTCCAGATTAATTCAGTTCCACCCTCAAATATCCCACAGATAGTCTCTAAAATATCATGATTCTGGTAGGAAAATGTTTCCTGTTATATCTTGTTTTTAAAACAAAACTGAAAATGTAACCGGATGTATAAAATGTATGTGTTTGCCACACCATTAATAGTGGTGGAGAAATGTCTACGAATAGGT